>NC_081416.1:142149480-142460313 GCF_949786415.1 Peromyscus eremicus | reverse complement strand
GCTCTCCTCTATGACCTTATGTCCTTTTTTATGTTTTCTTCAACCACAGTGATCATTCACTGAAATCTAAATATTCAAGGATTGTAACGTTTATTCTGATGGTGATATCATGGTTGTAGCTCCCATGTACCCTGGTGCCTGATTACCTCTTTGCACTCATCTTCCTGCATTGTCTTGGTACAGGCTGCTGTCTTAGATTCCCAGGAAAAGAGCGTAAGAAAAATGTGTTGAATATATACAAGGAATAATATTCATCTGTGAAGAAAAAAATCATGTGATTTTCAGGACCATTGATAGAACTGCAAGTTATTATACAAAATGAAGTGAGTCGGGCACAGAAGGACAAATGTTATACATTTTCACTTAAGAAACTAAGAGGAGCCGGGCAGTGGTGGCGCACGCCTTTAATCCCAGCACGCGGGAGGCAGAGCCAGGTGGATCTCTGTGAGTTCGAGGCCAGCCTGGGCTACCAAGTGAGTTCCAGGAAAGGCACAAAACTACACAGAGAAACCCTGTCTCGAAAAAACAAAAAAAAACAAAAAAAACAAAAAAAAAAAAAAAGAAAGAAACTAAGAGGAAAGGTTTATAGAAGTAAAGAGTGAAACAGTAGCTCCCAAAGCCCAGGACATGTGTAAAGCAGGTGGATATAGAAAAGAGGGGTAAGAGATTACAAAGGATAGGAAAATTAACTGTTAGTGCTCTATAGCACAAGGAGATCACTAGGATTAACACAGGTTAACTTGTGCTTCAAAATATCTGTCAGAGAGGATTTGAAATGACTCTCCTGTGGTTCAGTTACAAGAGAAAGTACTTCCTGAGAGTTCATGTGATTGTAGGCTGGTCTCCAACATGAGTACTGGGAACTTCAATGTGCAGGGAGGTTAGGTCATTGAGGGCGCTGCCTTTGGAAGGAATCAATACAGTTGTGGTGAGACTCCAGTTCTCTTAATAGTGAGTCATCATGAAAGGCCAAGGCTGCCACTTCATCCTCCCTAGTTCCAGACATAGTCTGCTTTTCCATCTCTACTTCCACTTTGTAGTTCCTCATGACAGAACTCAACCAAGGGACATTGCTATGGAAACTTCAGAGCTGTGAGTGAAGTAAATCGGCCTTCTTCATAAATAGCATATGTCTGGTATTTTTATATAGTAATAAAAATTGACTCCCTATGAAGAGAAATAAAAACATCTGAAGAGATGGTGTGCCGGTTATGCTGCTGTGATCACAACATCATGTATACGCATCGATGTGTCCACTGGTCTCTATAAAGATTTCCAGTATTGCACATCAGTTAGAAAGTGCTTTCCTAGCCGGGCGGTGGTGGCGCACGCCTTTAATCCCAGCACTCAGGAGGCAGAGCCAGGTGGATCTCTGTGAGTTCGAGGCCAGCCTGGGCTACCAAGTGAGTTCCAGGAGAGGCGCAAAGCTACCCAGAGAAACCCTGTCTCGAAAAACCAAAAAAAAAAAAAAAAAAAAAAAAAAGAAAGTGCTTTCCTGATTGGCTAGACCATGGAGCACCATTTTAGTCAGCATATACCAGCAGGTCAGCAAGGACGGTGGGAGAACCAGCATGGGAGCCTTCTCCTTCGTAGTGTCTCTTAGGAAATATTTAGGCTACTTGTGTAATTTTTTTCTACTCACTTCATGTCCAGGAAATGAAAGAAAGGAAGAAGGAAGAAGGAAGAAGAAAGGAGTGGGTCCCACAATTCTATCAAAGGCCCCACCCCCAATGACCTGAAGATCTCCTATCAGACCTCTGCCAGTTAGTTTATATACTTATTAACTATGCAACCAAGAATCATCTTGGAAAAGAGCCCCTTTTCTGATATTTGTTTGAGAATTTCCTACACATGTGTTGTATTTGTATTTCTACCCATCTTCTCCTCCGACTCCTCTTGTGTCCCCACAACTCTTATATTCAGGGCCTCTTCTTTAGCTATCATTGGGACATCTCTATGTATATATGTATATACACATATACAACCTGCTGAGTCTACTTAGCCTTGCACATATTTACATGTGTTTAGAGCTGACTGCTTGGGAGTGGATAATCTTTTAGGGGACTTGTTAAGCATCCATTGACTCTAGCTCTTTACATAGGGGTAGAATCTTGTGAGCTTTCTGCCATCTGCATTGGCATGTTGACTGGGTTGTCATTATTCAGGTCTTGTTTAGGCCAACCACATTGTTGTGATTTCATGGTGACGCTTCCCTGTGATATATAGAAGACAGAATCACACGACAGATATCCTGGTCCTCTGGTACTTACAATATTTCTGCTTCATATTCCTTGAAGCTCCCCAAACCTCAGGTTTGGGGATTGCTTTGTACATATATCAGTTGGAACTGGGTATCTTAATCCTATAGTCAGTTGTTCTCTGCATTTTGACCAGTTGTAGCTTTCTGTAATGGTCTGTGCTGCATGAGATATGAGAACTACACATATCATTTGACGTACAGATAAATATTTAGAATGCAGTTAGAAATTATACCTGTTTAGGAAAGTAGCATTAAGGTCTCTTCTAGGGTCCATGACCTTATGAGTCATATGTTGTTGGCTTGGTTTACAGAAGTAGGTGTGAACTCCCTCCTAATGAGCAAGCCTTAAGTCCAATTCTATAGTTGTTGGTTACCCCCAATATAAAAGTGCCACTATTACACTATTGGGAATTTCATGTCAGAGTGATTGTTGTGATTCATAGGTTTACAACTGAGTAGTTCTATTGATTTCTTTTTTCCCTAAGCAACTTGCAGAACACCTTCTAATACTATAAGTGCTAGTCCTCATCGAAGAGGTTTCCAGGTAAGTTCCAGCTCAATTCCTCTAAGGCCTGTTTCCAAAGTGTGTGGTGTCTTCAGAAATAGGGTCTTACATTAAAGTTCTGGGAGGCAACCAAGGACAACAGCAATGTTATATGTCATTTGGGGAATTTCTTGGACTTCCCTGACAAATGACTTGAAGGGGGGTTTCCTGTGCCTGACACTGAAGATTCTTATCACCCCAAGTGATGTAGCTTCATTAAATGCTCTCTCTCCTCTCTCTCTCTCATCTCTCTCTCCACTCTCCTCTCTCTCTTCTTTTGTGTGTATGTGTGTGTAACTTTGGAGTCTTTTATGTAGAATGCCCTATCACCTGCACATAAGGATAGTGTGACCTCTTATTTTCCATCTGTACCTCTTGAGTTTCCTTCTCTTGTCTTATTGCTCTAGCTCATGCTTCATGTGCTATATTGAAAAGGAGTGGGGATAGCAGACAGTTTTTTCTTGTTCCTCATTTTAATGGGACTGCTTCAAGTCTCTCTCAACATCTTATGATGATGTTGGTATTGATTTGTTTATATATAGCCTTTGTTATCTTGAGTTATGTTATATACAGCTGACTCTTTCTTAAGGACTTTTCTCATGAAGGCATATTGAATATTGTCAAAGGCCTTTACTGCATCTATTGAGAGGATCGTGTGATTTTTATCTTTAAGTCTAATGATTCATTACATCTATTGACTTCCATATGTTGACCCCTCCCTGCATCTCCAGATTAAGTCAATTTGATTGTGTGGATGACATTCTTGATATATGCTTCAATATGGTTTGTAAGTGTTTTCTTGAGAATTTTTACACCTGTGTTTATTAAGGATATTGGCCTGTAATTTTCTTTGTTATTTTTGAGTCTTTATCTGTTTTCGTATTAGAGCTTTTTATTACTTTTATTACTATTTAATCCTCTGATTTTTTTATGGGTCTGTTTAAGTAGTTGTTTTCTTTTTGGCTTAATTTTGGTAGTTTGGATGAATCTGGAAATCCTTTCAGTTCTTTTAAATTTTCTAACAAGAATAGGTTTTAAAATTATTAGCTTACACTATTCTGAATTTCTTTGATGTGTGGTGTAATATTGTCCTATTCATCTCTTATTCTGTTGCTTTCAGTCATCTCTTTGTTATGGATAACTGGATGATAAATAATCTGTTGATCTGTTTATCATTAATAAATGAACCAACTGTTGGATTTGTTTATTCTGTATACTGTTTTCTTTGTTTATATTTCATTTATTTCTACTCTGGTTTTTAATTATTTCTTCTCATCTCCTGGGCCTGGGTTTGGCATCATTAAATCATTTATTTTTCTTCTTTCTGATTATTTTTTAATGTAGGCACTTATAGTTGAGAAAGTCCCTCTTCAGACTTCTTTTTAATGTGTCCTGTTGTGTTTTTATTTTTATTTACTTCCCATAATTACTCTTTCTTTCCTTTTTTCCTTTTTTCTCCTTTGACCTATTCATCATTCAGCAGTTTGTTTAATTTCCATGAGTTTGTGTAATCACTTGAGATTTGTTTACTGTTAATTTTAAGCTTTATTGCATTGTGGTCAATTAAGATATAGAAAATTATTTAGATTTCTCTGAATTTATTGAGATTTGTTTGTGTCCTAGAATGTGGTCTACTTTAGAGACATTTCCATGTACTGCTGAGTAGAATGCCTATTCTTTGGTGTTTCAGTGTAATATCTGTAGGTCTGTGTTATGTTCACTTGTTGTATGGGGTCATTTGATTATGATGGTTCTGTTTATATTATGTCCAGATGGCCTATCTATTGGGGAATGTGGGGTATTGAAATCACACACTATTACTAAGTTGAGGTGAATCTGTATCTTGGAGGAGAGTAATGCATGTTTAATGAATTTGGTTACACCAGACTTTGGTGTAAACTTATGTTTAGGATTGTATTATCTTCTTGATTAATTATTACCTTGATCAGAATAAAGTGTCTTTTAAAAATATCTTCTTGTTAATTTTAGTTTGAAGCCTGTTCTGTCACATATTAGGTAAGTGACATCTGCTTGCTTCCTGGTTCCATTTACTTAGACTACTTTTCTGTCCTTTCCCTTTAAGGTGCTGTCTATCCTTAAAAGGAAGATAAATTTCTTCTATCTAACAGAAGATAGTTTTTTTTAATCCCTTGAACTGTCCTGTATCTTTTGACTTGGGAGGTGAGGTGATTAGTATTTGAAGTTATTATTGAAAAGTGTGTGTTGATTGGTGTCTTTTTTGTTGTTGTTGTTATAGTTTGTCTTCTTAGCCCTATTTTCAGTTTTGGTAATTACAGCTCCATTGGTTTTTCTTCTGTAGCCTCTTGGCTGTGCTTCTTCCTCTCTTTAGTCTGAAGTCTTGCTTCCAGTATTGTCTGTAGGGCTCGTTTGGTGTTCATGGGTTGTTTTAACCATTTTATATCATAGAAAGTTTTTCTTTGTTCTTTAAGTATGGCAGACAGTTTTGCTGGGTACAATAGTGTAGGCTGGCCTCTGTGGTCTTGTAGAAGTTGTAGTATAGTGTTCCATGCTCTTCTAGTTTTCATTGAAAAAAATTGGCAGTTATTCTGATGACTTTTTCTTTATATATGACTTGTGTTTTTTTCTCTTGCAGCATTCAGAACTCACTGTTCTGTATATTTAGTATTTTAACTATAATATGCCATGGGGAGTTCATTTTCTGGTTCTGCCTGTTTGGTGTTTGTATGCTTCTTGTGCATAAATGTTTTTCCTAATTTGGGGGAAGTTTCCTTCTATGATATCATTGAAGATCAAGGTCTATGGGGTTGACCTAGCATTCTTCTCCTTCATATATGCTTATAACTTGAATAGTTGGTGTTTCAATGGTATCCCAAAGTTCTTTTATGGTTGTTTTTTTTTGTGTGTCTTAAAAAAAAACTTTTCATATTCTTTGCTTGAGTGGTCCAGTTCCTCTACTCTATCTTCAAATACTGGTAAGGCTTCTCCCTGGGTTTTCTAATAGGTTTACTGCATTTTTAAATTCCTTAACACACCTTTGCTTTGTTCTTGAATGGCTTGGGTCCTAGAATCTTGACTAGGGGGGGATGAGTGGATGAAGAAAGGGCACACACAGGAACACAGAAAAGTTGGGATCAGGTGGACTGTGCTCTCTAATGGAGAAGCCATAGCACCCTGGAAGCTCAGTGTACTTATTATATATAGTTGAATGGGGGGGGGGTTACCCCGTATAGATAAATGGGGGCATGGTTATTATATACAGCTGAACAAAGAGGCAGATTTAGCCAGTCTTAGTAGGTACAGTCTTGGCTGGATTGGCCTTCGGGCTATAAACATCTTGGGGGAGAAAGCTAGAGTGGGCATTTTCTGCATACACCATCAACATTTGCACTTGGATCAGAGGAAGGCTTTTAAGAGTCACTCAGGGAAGACTTTGCTACTTCCATGGCACTGAAGCATTGGGATCCTTGACATGAGTGTGCCCGTGTTGAACAAAACACACTCACTCGAGACTTCATTTGCTCTCTCTATATCTTCATTTCAATATTTGTATTTCTTTACTGAATTCAGTTTTCATATCCAGAATTGTCTGCCATTTCACTCAGTGGTGTGTTTGTGCTCTGACATCAGTCAGGCATTTATTGTTATCATTTTAAAGTTCCTTGAGCTGTTTGTTCGTGTCTTCTTTAAACTCCTTGACTTTTAAACAATTCTTCTTTGAAATTCTGTGTCCTGGCGTTCATCTAGGTACTTTTCATTGGAAAACGCCACACTGTTATGGCCTTCTGCATAGTTTGTGTTTGGGGAATGATACCCGGGCATGCGACCTTCTTTCATCAGTTGTGTGTCTGATGTGAGAGTCTAGCCTACTTCAGACTGGACCTGTGCATAAGCTGTGCCACTGGAGCTTTGGGGAATGTGCTGGCTGGTGATGTTTTCAGGAGCTTTTGTAGTGTATGAGCCATGTTCCTGGTGTAGGCCTGATTGTGTAGACACGGTGTGGGCAGGCTCGTCTTAGAGAACTTGTTGTTGGTTGTTTTTACTCTTTTCTGGGGGGCCCGCCACTCAGCTCTCAAATAAATCACACACAAAAGCTTATTATCACTTACGAATGACTGGCCTTAGCTTGGCCAGCTTTCCTTATCTTAACTTATCCCATCTACCTTTTTCCTCTGGGCTTTTCCTGTTCTCTTCTGTAAATCTTACTCTTATTCTGTGGCATGCTGTGTAGCTGGGCGGCTGGCCCCAGGAGTCTTCCTCCTTCTCTGGCCACCTCTTCTACCTCTTCTCCCAGATTTCTTCTTCTATATATTCTCTCTGCCTGCCAGCCCTGCCTATCCTTTCTCCTGCCTTGCTATTGGCCAGTTCTTTATTAGACCATCAGGTGTTTTAGACAGGCACAGTAAGTAACACAGCTTCACAGAGTTAAACAAATGCAACACGAACAAAAGTAACACACCTTAACATAATATTCTACTACAAGAACTCACCAGTGAAAATGGGTGCAAGAGCTGTGTGACTAGAGATGGGCCTGGGGATATGGGGATGGTGCTGATGTGTGAGTTTTTGGGGGAAGCTCACCAGGCAAAGCTGGTATGTGAGCAATATGACTGGAGCTAGGCCTAGGAGTACAAAGATGTGCTGTCCCTGAGGGAGCTCTCCAAGCAAAGCCAGTGCAGAAGGTAGGCCTGGGAGTATGAAGTCTGCAATGATGGCTCTGGAAGTTTGAGGATGGTGCTGGTGTGTCAGGTTCTCGGAGAGCTCCATAGGATTTGTGGGTGCAGTAGCTATTTGACTACAACTCTGCCTGTGAATGTGGAGAGAGCCTTAGCTGACTTGGTCCCAGGGAAACTCATGAGGAAAAGCAGGTGCAGGAGTTGGGTGGCAGGATTTAAGCCTGAGAACATGGAAATGGCACAGGTAGACTTGGAGTATTACGGGGGAATTATCTAGATTTGGTTGGCCTGTGGGCACATCTGTGTGAATTATCTTTATTGCTAATTGATAAAGGAAGACTCAGATCACCGTGGGCAACACCGTTTCCTAGGCTGGGCCCTGAAATGAATAGGAGTAAAGAAAACTAGCTGAGGATTGGAAAACAAGAAACAAGGCTGTATGTATTCTCTGTGTTTTGGCTGTTGGTTTGATGTGACTAGCTGCTTGAATTCCTTCTTGATTTCCCTGAAATGATGGATTTAAAAGCCACACGAACATTTTCCTCCCTATAAGGCTTTTTGTTAGGGTGTTTTATTCCAGTAAAAGAAACGAGACTAGAAAAAGACCATCAGCTCTTCTACTGCCTTCTGGTATATCCAAACATGGGCCTTTGGGGTATGTTCTGGATCTAGACTATAGCAGCATGCATGTCAATGACTGGAAAACTGAATTCAGATGCTGCAGAAGGCAGAACAAAAATGTGTTTTAGAGCAACAGTTGGGTTTTTTCACCCTTAGGAAAATTCAAGTGATTTTTGGTGGCATTCCATCCCTAGAAGTCACAGTAAGTTGATAACTAAAAGTTCCATTTGCTCGACCTAACCCATGGCTCAGCAACATAGTATGTGTGCTGCAGAGTGTCAGTCATGTGCCCTCATTGTCCTATGGCCAAATAGAGCAGAAACTTCCTATCACTTCCTGGCATTGCTAGCCTAGGGCAAAGGAAAAGCTTAGGATTCAAAGTAGGGTGTTTTTTGAATGACTGTAACTACTTCTTCATGACAAGTCATAGTAAGCACTACCTGTGCATTCTCCTGTTACAGTTTCATAAGTAATCATAGCCTTGTGGCACAGTCTTGTAGTTTTTGAAGATGCCTCCTGTCCCACACAGGTGTGGATGGAGAATGTCATACTAAGGCATGGCTGGAAGAGCTGTGATTTGGGGGCCTGTGTGGAGGGCAGGGCAGTAGGGAGTAGTTGGGGATGCAGCCAGGGACTTTTCTGCAGAGTCCTACCTCCCCTGTACTGATTACCAGTCTGGGAAACTTGATATGGTTCATATTTTAAAATAACATTGAACGCCAGGGGGAGGCAGAGACAGTCACTGAGGAGATAGTGTTGGAGAGGAGCCCAAGATACAGGGTGAGATTGTATTTCTATACACAGCTAGCCAGTAAGCTGAGGAACTGATGAGCTGAGAAGAGAAGGGAGCATGCTAGGAGATCCTAAGCATATGGGATTGGAAACAGGGTCAACACCAGTGTTTTCACATTGGCTGAGAGAGAGAATGGCAGGAAGGTTCCATAGCTTGAAAGGTCAGCAAAATGTAACACATGGAAATTGTACAAAGTAGGTATTGTGAAAAACTCAGTCCACCCCGAGCAATAGCAAGATCCATGTAAAGTGTGCACAGCGCTATATAAAACACATGCCTAGCTCAGCTTGCTGCAGAATACTAAGAGTTTATTCACAATACCTGTGGGATCGCCATGACTAGGGGCAGCTGTGGGATGTCCCGGGGGAGTTCTGGTGAGGATCCAGTGATGATAGTGTAACCGGAAATCAGAGGCCTCGGGACAGATGGGTGACTCATTGCAATGAACATTTACTAGTAAAGCTGATTGGACAGAGGGTGTACTGTGTGACACACTGCTTGTGACACACTGCTCTGATGCCACAAGTGAAGAGGTGCTGGAGAGGTGGGAAAGATGGAGATGCGAACAGAGTTTTATGTTGTTGTTGTTTTTGTTTTGTTTGTTCTTATTTTTGTTTGTTTTCTTTATTTTGTTTTGGATTGATTTTTAAAATTTTCTTGGCGTGTGTTTGCAGGGATGGGGGGAGGATGTAGGGGGGCTGGGAGGTGAGCGGAATTGGGGTACATGGTATGAAATTCCCAAAGAATCAATAAAGAAGTTATGTTACAAAAAGTTTGTTCAGGCACTAGCAGTCCAATGGGAGGTGGAAGATCTTGTATTGGCAGAATCTTTTGTATTAGTTACTTTTCCTGCTTCTGTGACCAACACCTAGCATGAACATGCTATGAAAGGAAGCATTCATTTCAGTTCACAGTTTCAGAGGGTCTAGTCCATGGTTACCTGGCCTCATCCACCTGGGAAGAGCATCGGGTGGCAGGAGTGTAGGACAGAACAAGCTGTTCACCTCCCGGAAGAAAGGGAGAAGGATGAAGATCACATCTCACCAGCAATGGCACACTCCCACTGACCTACTTCTCCCAACTTGGCTCTAACTCCTGGAGTTGCCAGAATCTCCAGGGAGAGCACCTTCAGCTGGGGATGAGCATCCAGCACATGAGCTCACTAGGGGCGTTTTGTATTCAAACCATGGCACTTGTAGGATAAAGTGAGGTCACGCCCACATTGCAACCTGTGTAATCAGCTTGCAGATCACATACTGGGGACCAGCCCCTGGGTGTCAGTCCCACCTGCTTCACAGTTCAGACACGTCTACTCTGCTCTTTGTCTTCACCTACTGCTAAAGCTAAAGAGGTTTCAAGCTATTTAGCCTGAAAGGAATCAGGGAATGAAAAGACAAAAAGCTGTGCTTTCACAGATGTTTGTGCTCTCACAGATGTTCTATAACCTGACTTGTTATATGGAACGTCTACATAAAAACTGATGTTTAAGAAGGACAATGATTCTTTAGAAGCACATTGTGTGATGTACACTTTATATGGCATTATTTGAAGGTGAAGCTATTTCAGTGTACACATGCATGCATTTTATTTTTGTTGCAATTGGGTGGTGCTGGAGACAGAACCCAGAACTTCACACATGGCAAATCCATGTATGAATTTACCAATGAGCCACACCCCAGCCTCTATATTTTCCCATCAAATTCTTGCAAAAAGCATCCTTTTGTATAATATCCAGACTGACACAGGTAACTATTACATTGCTCAGCATCTGCACACATTTATTTACTGGATAGGTCTAAAATCACAGGGACCTTGATTGCAACCCAGCAATAGCAATTGCTATTGAAGCGATGCATTGCTATAACCCTCATTTTAGGTGATATATCCACAACTCATTTGAAATTATCTAAACAGTCTGAGAAAGGCCATGTTGAGAAACTTGCTTCTGAATTTGCATTTCTAAATCTGTATTTTCCTGGAATGGTCCCATCCAGCCTCCAAAGCCACCTCTTACACAAATGCCATCCCCTATACAGCACTCCTTCTGTGTGCTGCCGTCTCTAGTGCCTGTTGGGGCGCCCTCAGCCTGAAGCTATCTGCACTAAGCCGGGGACACCCAAAGCCCACCTTCACCTCCTACTGTTACTTCTCGCTTCTGTGGAAGGTGAGGCCACCACGGGATTGCCTCTGTTTGAAGAGGCCTTCCCGTGCACAGCTGAAGCAACCCCGTATGCACAAACCCCTGGAGGTTTGGGCATGATTTTCTTCCTCTTCCCACAAGAAAGATCCGATTGAAATAGACCTTCTTTGGGGAAGATTATTCATCTAAGAAATCTGCAGACTCCCATGCTCCCGTGCTGGTCTCCCTCACCCCGGCACCTGCAATTCTTTACCTAGCTTCTGGTCCATCTGTATTTGTCTAATTTCCAATCAGGGCTACTTCTGAGGGCTGTAACCAGAAACTCTCCAGTCCGTCTGGGCAGTGGTGGCACACTCCTTTAATCCCAGCACTCGGGAGGTAGAGGCAGTTGGATCTCTGTGAGTTCGAGGCTAGCCTGGTCTACAAAGTGAGTTCCAGAACAGCCAAGACTGTTACACAGAGAAACCTTGTCATGAAAAACCAAACAAACACCAAAAATAAAAAACAAAAACAAAACAAAAAAACCTCTTCAGTCCTGGTGAATGACTGAAAACAACACATATTTTGTTTTTTTTTAAACATTTTTTATTGAGTTTTTGCAAATTTCACATCATGCAACCCAATCCCACTCATTTCCCAGTCCCTCCATATCTACCCCTCACCCCTAAAGTGTCCTCCCCAAGAGAAAATTTTTAAAAATTAATTAATTAAAAACAAAACAAACAAAAAACTCACTTCAGTCCTTCATCTTTTCGGCTCCTTCAACACCTCTTCATTCATCTTAGTGGCACTGGGAGCTGTGGTGTGTCACACAGTATATCCTTTTGTCCACTTAGTTTTACTTGCAAATGTTCATTGTAACGAGTTGTTGGTCTGGTTCAAGGTCTCTGGCTTCTGGTGCATCATCAAAACCCTCACCCAAACTCCTCTCAGATATCCTGCTCTGAGTCATGGAGATCCACCTATGGCAGTTGTGGTTCCACAGGACCAGTCCCTTCATGTGCTCCAATAGATGGGGTAGATGTTGGGGTGGGCCAGTTCAAAGCCTTGGATGTGGGTCTGAGTGGTAGCTGATTTGGTCAGTCTGGGCCACTGGGACTGCCCTCCTCAGGGTAGGGATTGAGTCAGCTCTTCTATGCCCATGTCATGGGGCCCATCTCTCTCAAGTGTGGGAATAGCTCTCCCCTGAGGGATGGGGCCAGCTCTTCTGCTGCAGTGGCCAGTGAGGAGCAGGACCAGCTCTCCCAGGGCCAGTTAAGGGCAGTGCCAGCTCAGCACGGCCCTTAAATTCCAACACACATTGTTCCTATGACTCCCTGTAGTAACATGGGCCATGGAGATCAACACAGACCCCAGCCGTAGCAGGACCACAGACCCAGACATGGCCCTTAGCAGCAGCTTGGTCCTGGACATGACCATGGCCCCGGTGGCAGCTTCGATCACCCAGATCAGCATGGCCCCAGTGGCAGCATGGCCCTCAGACACCAACATTGTCTCAGTGGCTGACCAGACCTCAGGTACCTGTATAGCCACTCAGATCAGCATGGCCCCAGTGGCAGCATGGTCCTCGGACACCAGCATGGCTACAGGTGCTGGCCCAGACCCCAAGCATCCACATTGCCCTCAATGGCAAAAGGAGCCGTGGGCATCAACACAGACCCTGGCTGTGGTAGTTCCACAGACCCAGACATGATCCTCAGCAGCAGCCAGGGTCTGAATGAACAAAACAGGTTTGTAAAGGCATGGGGCCTGGGATTGGGCGGCTTCTGTCCCTACTATGAAGCCCTATTCCATGAACATTGTCAGTGTGCCCCAAGCCTCAGGTGAAGCTCTTATCTTCCTTCTCTGTCTAGAAGGACTTTGGAATAGGTGTGATTTGCACAAATATTTCTGGGAGTTTGAGCTAAGGCTTTTTGTTTCTTGTCTTTCCTTCTTTAAGGGGACTCTCTGTGTAAACCAGTGAAACTAGAGGCATACCTCTGCCAGGTACAGCAACATCTCATTCAATCCTGACACTGGTATGCAGGGCAAATGCCATCTTATAAGGTCATGAAAAGCCACATAAAGATCATACTGGCATATAGTAGGCAGCCATGAAAGAAATATGTATTTAATTGAGCCAGAAAATGGAAAGTTAAAAGCGAACTAAACTGCACAAGCTCAAACAAGAGGCATGAACGGAAGTAAGGACCCGATTGAGATTATTTTATCCCGACTGCTTAGCCTCAGGGCACCCCTTAGCTCTGCCTTGGGAGGGTGACACAGGGAAGAGTTGATAGTAAGACCCACTGTCCCTCCCTGAGCTGATGAGCCTTGCTGCTCAGGCCCTTCCTTCACACTAGGCTGCTGCAGTCATGCCCTCCGCTGCATGTGGGGCCGTCAGTGCCCAAGAGACTTCTGCAGTCATGTCATCTGTCTGGTGCTGCAGAATGTTTGAGTATATGCTGAGCATCTTGACCATGCAAACATGGACTGACATCTTACTACCCTCCACAACCTGAGGAAAATCCGTGAATGAATATGAGGGTCCTGTGGGTAGGAAAGAACTGTCTATACAGGGCCACAGACGCTAGACCCAGACACCCTGCAAAATCGTCCAGAAACTTAGAGATGGTGTTATCGCCCTTCTTAACCTTCATGGATTTCAGGGTCTTGAGAATCTGTGGAGCACCAATGTATTAAGAAATGCCAGGAAATTCTTCTTTTCATAGACATGGGGTGCTGCAGGGCTGAGTTAGAAGCACGTCTTGTGAGATAAGCCCTTTTCTCACCGCCGAGTTGATTATGCTCCAGCAGAAACTGTAAGCCTGGAAGGATCTTGTGGGACGTGCAGCTGATAACTGAGATGGGCCCCTGGAGAGGGTCTTGGAAAATGGGGACAGAGATGCCAGTTTCATTGTCTAATCTGCCCATTGGCCGTGACCCCAGAACTAGAGCTATGGTGAGGCAGAGCAAACAGCCAAGACTGAAGAAATGGCACGTGAGGGAAGCAGCTTGGAGGCCCACCACAGGACTGCACAGTGGGCACCATACAGGACCAAAGGGACCGGCCCTGGAGGCCATGTTCTGACTCCAAAGTGAAAACGTCAGTTGCAACTGAAGAATCACCATTGTATTTCTTTTTAAAAAAATCTGCACGTCAGCCGGGCAGTGGTGGCGCACGCCTTTAATCCCAGCACTTGGGAGGCAGAGCCAGGCGGATCTCTGTGAGTTCGAGGCCAGCCTGGGCTACCAAGTGAGTTCCAGGAAAAGGTGCAAAGCTACACAGAGAAACCCTGTCTCGAAAAACCAAAAAAAAAAAAAAAAAAAAAAAATCTGCACGTCTTGATAAATCAGTGGGTATAGCTAGTTTTCATCTGAAATTATTTTTCAAAATGGTGGAAGGCATTCCATATGGTCCTTTCAGTAGGCTGCTTTGTGATTTTACTAGGTGAGCATTTCATACATCGGTGAGGGGTACAGATAACATTATGACTGTCAGATTTTAGTAGTAGTTTTGCCAAATACAGGTTGCCTCATACCTAATTTTCAGTCAGCTTTATATTTGTGAAACTGAGCTGAGCTGCACATGTGCTAAATTTCTGGTTCATTTGGGAGAAAGTATGTTGTAATATAAGGTGGCAGTTTTGAATAGCACAGCCACACTGATCTCTGGCTGTATTAGCTGCTCCATTAGTTGCATGAAATCCTGCTTCATTCAAAGGTGGTTGGATAAACAAGATGAAATATCGTTACTGATGATAACATGCCAAAGGCCCAGAGCCCTCTTGCTGTTGTGGCTGCAGGAAGCAGGCGGGCCCTTCTGTCTTCCCAGGGCAAGGGTTGAGAGGCCAGGTAGGACAGCACTTTTCTCCTCTGCTTGATTCTCCAGCTTTTCTGGTAGCTCTCACTGTGACTCATGTCTCAAGTCAGCAGCACCCAGCCAGCCATGGGTTACTTGTCCTGGGCTCAGAGACAAATCAAATCCAGCTTTTCCTTGACATTGACACCTCAACAGAGGGAGATATTGAATGCAGTTGTTATAACCACAGCCCACTGTACTAGATCCAGCAGCTCAGATAAAACTACACAGTGCCCTTTACTATTTTTAGTGTGTCCTTCAGTTGATTTGGGGGAAATGTGTGGTAATGAAATAACCAGCCCAAGAGGGACATAGAGCATTTTTTATTAGTTCCAAAGTTTCCTTTGGTCCCCATTACATTCCTTGTCTTCTTCCTTGCCTGCTCCTGGCAAGAGTATGATTTTCATCTCCACATTTTTGTTTTCCCCAGTATCTCAGAAAAATATGATCTAGCTTGCTTCACTTGTCATAGTTGGGTTCTGCATGTATCAGTAGACCATTGCTTAATGGTATTCCATTTTGTGAGTACCACCATCTTCCTGGTGGCTTGTGCCTGGTCTTATACCTTGATTTCTTTGCAAAAAGTACTTAGCAATGATATTGTTTGTCAGTATCACAGATGGTGTGAGATACTTAACTTTAGAGTTAATGCATCATTTGAATTCCACCAGTAACTTATGAGAGGTGGAGTGTTTCCGCATTATAGTCAGTAGTCATCTCTGTCAAATTTTATTATTATCCATTCTAGTGTGTGAGATGATATCTTTTAGTTTTAATTTATACTCTACTAACAGCTCATGATGCTAAACATGTGTTTGTGTTCTTGGGGAAGGCATCTAAGGTCTACATTGCTTCTTAAACTGATCTGTTGAGTTTAAGAAGGATTTTATATGTTCAGAATATACGTCTTTTATCATATAAGTGATTTAAATTTTTGTTTTTATCTCTGTAAAAGTAATTTTTCTCAGACAACAGTTTTTTTATTATGGTAAAATAATTGATGAGTTGTTTCTTTATAGATCATGCTTTTATTGTTACATCTAAATTCTGCAGCTAACATAATGCCATAGATTTTATCTTATATTCTATTATAAGGTTTACATTTCCCCCCTCTGCCTTGTGAGTGTTTAGATGATCCTAAGAGGTTTATATTTTACCTCTATTGAATCTGTGCTTTTGGCTAGGGAAGTAGCTCAATGATAAAGTGCTTGCTTAATATGCATAAGACCCTGGATTTGTTCCCAGCACTCCAAAATAATAAGTCTATGATTCCTCTGAGTTTATTTTTGCATATGGTATGATTAAGTTCATTTTGTGTGTGGTTATGTCATCCTTATAGCACCACTCATTGAAAAGGCCATATATTTTCACTGTCTTATTTTTTAAAAAGTGATACAGAAGCCGGGCAGTGGTGGCGCACGCCTTTAATCCCAGCACTTGGGAGGCAGAGCCAGGCGGATCTCTGTGAGTTCGAGGCCAGCCTGGACTACCAAGTGAGTTCCAGGAAAGGCGCAAGGCTACACAGAGAAACCCTGTCTCGAAAAACAAACAAAACAAAACAAAAAAAAGTGATACAGATGCTAGCCAGGCATTCAAAAAGAGGTCCAGTTAACAGAATGTTCAGTGCAGGTTTTGACAAGCTCTTGTGTACTGAGAGCCTGGAGGGCTGAGCATGTACTGAGACCAGGGAGGACCTCATTGCTCCTCACTGGTTTATGTGGAAAGCCTTGTGCATGCAGAGAATTAAAGGTGGAGGAGCTATGAATGCCTGAACTGTAACTGCAGCCCCAATCCCAGACATATTGGTTGGCATGGAGGTTGTGTGTGTGGGGGGTCCTACTAGACAAGGTAATTCTGAACAGCCTCTGACAAATCCCTGACAGACTAATAAACCACACTAACCCTTAAAGGGCAGGCTTAAATAGTATTAGGGGAGATAAGAGAACTGAGCAGAGATGTCAGTGGTGGAGGACTTTGGGAGAGGTGGACTGCTAGGGTGTGCATTCCTTTGTCTCCTGAGAGTATTTCATTCTTCCTTCCAACCTCCTCCCCAGCTCATTCATATGTCTCAAACTTTGTGCTGAAATCTGAATAATAGAAACTAAAGCAAGCATTCATTTCTGCCTGGAAATGAAAATACAGTTCCCTCTCTCAGGCCTTCACTGCAGGGCTTGATTCAGGATTGGCTTGAGGTTGGTTGTTGCTATAGTTATTCACAGTGCTCTGAAATCTTGAGATTCCTGTAGTATTACTTTGGGTTTAAGTTGATGTTGTGGCTTGAATGTGAAGTGTTCTCAGAGGCTCATGTGGTAGAGTACATGGTTCACAGTTGATTGCATTACCTTCTTTTATTTTTAAGTTTTCATCAGCTCTTTGAGAATTTTCTACAATGTGGTTTCATTATATTCACCCCGACAACTCCTTCCAGATTCATCTCCCTCCCCCACCCAGGCAGCTTTGTATCCTCTTGTTTTTTTAATCACCTATCAAGTCCAATTTGTGCTGAGTATGGACTCATGGATGTGTGGCCTTCCACTGAAGTGGAGGCTACACACTCTTATTGAAGAAAATTGACTCTCCTTCCCCAAGCAGATATAATTTGCCAATTGCTCCTTGTCTAGGGGTAGGACTTCATGTCCACCTACCCTCTCCATGCTGGGGTTTGGTCTGGTTTGGGCTTGCACAGGAATGATTTCATATTTTATTTTTAATATAATACTTTAAGAATTTCACACAATGCATTATCATCATATTAACTCCCAGTCTTTGCCCTAATGCCTGCCAATTCACTTTCTACTGTCTCCTACTTCTGACTTAGAGTCCCCTCTCTTTGCATCTACTCCTTGCTTAAGTGTCTGCATTTGTCTTCTTGTGTTCAGTGGGTCTTCATCAGAAATCTAAGAGCACAGTATTTGTTTCCCTGGTCCCTGTAACTCTAGACTTTGGTCCATCTAGATATCCTGGAGATGGACCCAGGCCCACCCACTGGAGCAGATGCCAAGCTCTCTGCTGGGCTTGCATCAGAAGCTGGCCTTCTTAGGATGGTCTTCTGTGGGTACATCACTCATGGTAATGAGGGTGCAAGCGCATATTGTCCCTGCATCTGGATCCCTACCTAGGATTAGCACAGTCTCTCACTAGTTCACATTCTGTTCTCACCAGCTGGTTAAACATTTGGGACTAAACTCTTCATAATGGTGTCTGGTAGGTGTCCGACAGGTAAATGGATGTTCATGACACATATTTCTATACAGCTGTCTACCTTTGGTAAGTTTTGGGCAGTTAGTGATGGGTTCAGGAGTAGTTTTGGTTTGTGATTTGTCTGGGCTTTTTAGTACATAGCTGGTAGCTTTCTTCTAGCACTAAGCTCTGTGTTGGATTTGACTCAGTAAGATATGAGTCAGTTAGCTACATTCATTAATCATAGCACATGGCATGGGGAAATAGATTCCCAAAGCTAAGTTGTCCTTATCTCTTTCTCCATGATGTCCCAGTGACACACTACCACACCTACTGTCCACAGTGACTTTGACTGCTGTGCTGTGGGTCTGCTGCTTACCTATAGCACCTCCCGTCTCATCCCTGCATGCCAGGAACCTGTTCACTGTGCTAGGTGTGGCTGAGATGGTCATAGATGGTTACAGCAGTGCATTACTGATCTCACTTAGGCACGTGATCACATAGCTGCATCCCGCAGAGAATCCATGTGCCTTCTCTTAGAATTCCATAGACGTAGCCCAGAGTCGCACGTCTGATCCATGATTTAACAAACTAAGATTACTGAGAACCACACACACCTCATAGCACCACTGCATATTTATAACCCACTGGAGGCAAGGAAGGCCTTGCTCCCTTTAAAGCACTCCTGCGAACAGCAGGTTTCGATATGTACAGTTAAATGGATAAACAGGTCTGAGGATGAGGCATGCAGCATCCCCTCTAGGGGGACAGTGTGGGGCGTTTACCCAACCACCCCCACAGTTCCCCAGAGTTTTCTTGAGTGCAAGCAGCAGGAAATATTAGATAGAAGGATTTATTGTGGAGAATATCGCGGAGATAAACAGATAGAAAATAAAGGATAGCCTCGAGAGGGCCTGGACTGTCTCTGCCCCAGGGTTTTTATAGAGACACCAAGGGGTGGAGCAAAAGACCTCCTCCCCCAGCACAGGCAAGTGCAGACCATCTCAGACACCTGCACTCAGGCCCGTGGTCTAATCATCCTCTATGTGGACCTGCTGGGTAAAGCCACGAGGAACCTGAGAACGGGCTCCCACAGGACAGGGTAGGACTGAAAGAAGAAAAGGCCCAGTAGGGCAAGGGTTGTCTTCCTCAGTCCTCACGAAGTCCAGGCATGGCTTCCAGATACATAGCATCATCCTACAAGGCTGCTTTGTGGTGGGTTTTTTCATGAATCAAAGTAAAGAGCAGATGGCACTAAAACAGGCAACAGGCGTTTTACAGCTTATTATTCTTAAAATACCATGTTTTGTGAATTGACCTTTTATTTTTGCTAGGGTTGTTTTTTTTAATTTTATCAACACAGCTAAAAAGCTATAGCATGTGCCCAACACACCTGCCTCTCAGCTTGCATTAGAAAACATTCACAGGAACATCCCCTTGGGAAACTTTCTGTAGCATATCTTCTTTTTGGACAACTGTGTTTTGTCACAGAGACATGGAATCCGCCATCCTAGACTCGCTTATTTTCTTCCATTTCATTTCATTGAGGTTGCTCCCTCAGGGCTTCAGTTTTCCCAAGCAACAGACTTATGAAATGTAGCATCATTTTACATATAAACAGCTTTTCATTAGTCTCAGGCATCATGTATATGTAAGGCATGTGGAAATTTAAAGTGACTATTACGTTATAAAAGAGAATGGATGAGAGAGAGTCAAGAGAGTAATAGAAAGAATTGATTTTAATTCTAAATTTTCAACAGTGGAACAGTGAAACAGATGACTCTGCATGCCCTTCCCACTGCAGTATAAAATACAACGTGTCAGCATGTGGTACTTGCTCAAAACCTTGTCTTTAAAAGGAAGGGGCTGCACAGGGTTAGACAAGATCACTGCTGAGGTCCATTTGCTTTTAAAATTCTATGACTTCGTTATAGTTTACCTGTAGACTGTAAGTTTATTTTTAAGGTTCTAGAACATCGTACACCTCATCTGGCATAGAAGGAAGGGTGGAGAAGATGTTAAAGGTGTCAAAACATGAAAGAAATGAGTGGATGTGTGGATCTCACTTAAAGAGTTCAGGAAATCCGTGTCCATCAATGGGAAAGTGGCAATTAAAAAATAATGTACAAATTAGTAAACAGGGCATATCCTCTATACACGTGCCGCTGTGAAAGTTTGCCTTGAAAACGTGAGTGTGGGGGACTCTGAGACACTAGCTGCACTTCATAGGGTAAGAGTGACTGAAGGTTTATAGGTCTTCAAACATCTTCCCAATGAGGTATTTCCACTCGACTATAGGGAATAGAGTGAGTACTGAGTGGGTGCAGAATTTCTGACCCTCCCAAGGGGGTAGGTGAGGGTCAGAGCCCACAGTGGGATGCCTGGGGAGGTAGATGACTCTTTAATCCTGGAAATGTCTGCTTTGAGATTAGAACTTTCATAAAATGATATGCTGAGTCTCCAAATCTGGTGTTTGGGGAGTGAGTTTTTTAAAAAGGAGATATTTGGTGCAGAATGAGACAGACAAGGCACCTTTGCGTAATGTCAGGGTAGATTCTGAATTATACAAGAACACAGAAGTTTCCTCCCTCAAACTTTTGTAGAGACATGTTTGTGAACCACTAATTTTCTATTTGTATGTATGTGTGTAAAGTGGACCATGGCTTTTAGTAGATTACTAACTCTAGTCCTACAGCTTTCTCTCCCTCTTCCTCTAGAAAAGGTTTCTCAGGGCACTGATGTTTAAGGTAATTCCAGAAAGGGGTGGCCAGGTCACAGGCATGTGTGAACCTCTGAAAGCTGAAGTCCAGTCTTTGGAGGACCATTATGTTCATGAAACCACACCGTATGAAGCCTTATGTTAAACTACCTAAGTGACCTGTGGAGTTCTTCATTCAGTATTTCTAAGTTTAATTTACTTTGATTTGAACAACACTGGGGCCCACTCAAAGGTATTCAAGTGGGAAATCAGGGTGGGCTGCTGTGAATATCGCTCTGTATAAATAAAATGCTGATTGGTCAGTAGCCAGGCAGGAAGTATAGGCAGGACAAGCAGAGAAGAGAATTCTGGAAACAGGAAGGCTGAGGCAGGGAGATGCTGCTAGGCACCACGATGAGGAGCAGGATGTAAAGTACCGGTAAGCCACAAGCCACGTGGCAAAGTATAGATGAATAGAAATGAGTTAATTTAAGATAGAAGAACTAGGTAACAAGAAGCCTGTCATGGCCATACAGTTTGTAAGCATTATAAGTCTCTGTGTGTTTACTTGGTTGGTCTGAGCAGCTGTGGGACTGGCAGGTGAGAGAGATTTGTCTTGACCATGGGCCAGGCAGGACTGGAGAAAACTTCAGCTACTGTGGGCAGGCATATGCTTCTACAGGGAGACTTTTGGTGGCATGGTTATGTGCCTGAATTTTGGCTCAGGAAGACTCACAGCCTGCATGAGTAGCAGCAAGTTGAGCATGCTTCCAGACTCTGGTTTCCACTCCCAGAGGAAGATTCACTGGAGAACAGCACTGATCCATCTTGTCTACCCGGACATCCTCCAATACACCTGTGTTGAGAATCAGATTTCCACAGGAGTTTTGCATAAGCCCTGTCCCATCCATGGCATGGTTCACATATATTAGTACAGAATGCAGAAAGAATGCTATTGCCTAGTCATAAATGCTGAATTATTGGAAAAATAGAGGGGAAAGGGGCATTGGATTAAAAATGGACAGAATGCTTTGGTGGTTCAGCAGAAGGTCTGATGGTCTGATACCAAAAACTAAAATAGGTTGACAAAACTGTGTCCACAATGCTGCTCTGGTCACAGGTTTTATGCCTGAATTTTTATATGCAAATTCAAATTTATAAAGTCGGTTTAACTGAATTGTTATTTGTGCATAGAGTTTTCTGCCTGAAATATGATTTTCTCTCCAATTCCACTGCTTAATAGGCTTAAAATTACTGTAGACTGTGGTCTACCAGCGGCTTGTTAAAAGGAGTTTACTCCCTTTCTTTATTCTTTACTCTCTGCTTTGAGAAAGGGCAGCCAAAACCTCTTTCTATTCCTGTAACTTCTGGCTGACCTCTTCCCTGTGCAGAGAACTTAGAAGAGCCACATGTCAGGTGCTGTCCCCTGACCATGCTGGTAGGGTGAGGGCGGTGTCCCCTGGGAGCAGTGACCGAGTCCTTCTTGAACAAGGCTCTCCCATGGTCTGCTGCAGAGCTAAGCCTATTCACATAATGCACTAAAATACCCTCGAGCATTCCTTTCTCTGGGATTCCAGAACTCTCAGCCATTCATGCAGGGATCAGGGACACTGACCTTGACCACATTGCCATGAGCTCTTAGGGTCAAAAACTTGCGTGTGCGTTGTAAGTCCTTGAAAACACCCTTAAAAATGTTCAAGTAGCTACTTATACATGCATCAATGTGGGCCAAAACTACTGTAGAAGCAGGAAAATTCATTTAAAGAAAGAAAAAAAATATTGATAGCAACAGAAGGTCATGTTTTCACAACTGATAAACTAGAAGGCTAAGGGGAAAACTATGGCTTTAAGAATTATTGAGATCTTGCCCGGGACTTCCCTTCTGAAGCACAGCACAGAGGCTGGCCCCCAGCTCCCAGCTCCCATCTTGCCCCAGACTTCCCTTCTGAAGCACAGAGCTCCCATCCTGCCCCGGACTTCCAATTTGGACAAGAGAGCTCCCATCTGGACAAGAGAGAGAGACTTCCTGAATCTGTCAGCTCTGTCTGAACCAAGTGTGCGGATAAGGCCAAGAACGAACCACAAGGAGATGGGCAGACGTCAAGGCAGAAACACATACAACAAAATGAATAGCAATACACCATCACCAGGCCCTAGCCCTCCTCCAACACCTAGACCTGAATATCAGAAATTGGAAGAAGCAGAAGAAAATAGCCTTATGAATGTCATCATGAAGAAGCTAGAGGCTCGTGTAGAGGAAAAGACAAAAAAATGTGAAGAACGCTGTAAACAACTAGAGGAAAGGGCAAACAAATTAGAAGAAATCAAAAAAGTCCTGGAAGAGAACAATAAAATACTGAAAGAAAATCAAGAAAAATCAATGAAACAAATGAAGGAAACAGTCCAAGACCTGAAAAGAGAAATAGAAAAAATGAAGAAGACACAAACAGAGGGAATGCTGGAAATAGAAAATCTGAGAAAACGATTGGGAACTTCAGATGCAAGTATAATCAACAGAATGCAAGAGATGGAAGAGAGAATCTCTAGCGTTGAAGATACAATAGAAGAAATAGATTCATCAGTCAAAGAAAACACTAAAGTCAACAAAGTCATGAACCAAAATGTCCAAGAAATTTGGGACACCATGAAAAGACCAAACCTACGAATAATAGGGGTAGAAGAAGGAGAAGAATACCAACTCAAGGGCACAGAAAATATATTCAACAAGATCATAGAAGAAAACTTTCCCAACTTAAAGAAGGAAATGCCTATGAAGATACAGGAAGCCTATAGAACACCAAACAGACTAGACCCCCCAAAAAAGTCCCCTCGCCACATAATAATTAAACAATTAAACGTACAGAATAAAGAAAGAATATTAAGAGCAGCAAAGGAAAAAGGCCAAGTGACATATAAAGGCAAACCTATCAGAATAACACCCGATTTCTCAATGGAGACTTTGAAAGCCAGAAGGTCCTGGACAGATGTAATGCAGACACTAAGAGACCATGGATGTCAGCCTAGACTAATATACCCAGCAAAACTTTCAATCATCATAGATGGAGTGAACAAGACATTCCATGACAAAGCCAGATTTAAACAATATTTATCCACAAACCCAGCCCTACAGAAAGCACTAGAAGGAAAATTCCAACCTAAGGAAGTCAGATACACCCTCGAAAACGCAGGCAATAGATAAAGCCACAGCAGTAAACCCCAACGAAGAAAAGTACACACACATCACCACCAAAAAATAACAGGAATGAACAATCACTGGACATTAATATCCCTCAATATCAATGGACTTAATTCACCTATAAAAAGACATAGGCTTACAGAATGGATACGAAAGCAGGACCCATCTTTCTGCTGCATACAAGAAACACATCTCAAATTCAAAGATAGACACTACCTAAAAATAAAAGGCTGGGAAAAGACTTTCCAATCAAATGGTCTTAAGAAACAAGCAGGTGTAGCCATCCTGATATCCAGCAAAATAGACTTCAAACTAAAATCAATCAAAAGAGATCAAGAAGGGCATTACATACTCATCACAGCAAAGATCCACCAAGATGAAGTCTCAATTCTGAACATTTATGCCCCAAACACAAGGGCACCCACATATGTAAAAGAAACATTATTAAAGCTTAAATCACATATAAAACCCCACACATTAATAGTGGGAGACCTCAACACCCCACTTTCACAACTGGACAGATCCCCCAAATCGAAACTTAACAGAGAAATAAAGGACTTAATTGATGTCATGACTCAAATGGACTTAATCGACATCTACAGAACATTCTATCCTAACAAAAAAGAATATACCTTCTTCTCAGCACCCCATGGAACCTTCTCTAAAATCGACCACATACTTGGTCACAAAACAAATCTAAACAGATACAAAACAATTGGAATAACCTCCTGTGTTCTATCAGACCACCATGGTCTAAAGTTGGATTTCAACAACAACAAAAACTACAGAAAACCTACAATCTCATGGAAACTGAACAATACCCACCTGAATCACCAATGGGTTAAGGAATAAATAAAGAAAGAAATTAAAGACTTCCTAGAGATCAACGAAAATGAAGACACCACATATCCAAACCTATGGGACACTATGAAAGCAGTACTAAGAGGGAAATTCATAGCACTAAACGCCCACATAAATAAGCTGGAGAAATCTCACACTAGTGACTTAACAGCACACCTGAAAGTTCTAGAACAGGAAGAAGCAAAGTCTCCCAGGAAAAATAGATGCCAGGAAATTATCAAAGTGAGAGCTGAAATCAATAAAATAGAAACAAAGAGAACAATACAAAAAATTAATGAAACAAAGAGTTGGTTCTTTGAGAAAATCAACAAGATAGACAAGCCCTTATCCAAACTAACCAAAAGATAGAGAGAGAGCTTCCAAATCAACAAAATCAGAAATGAAAAGGGGGACATAACAACAGACATTGAGGAAATCCAGAGAATCATCAGGTCATACTTCAAAAACCTCTATTCCACAAAACTGGAAAACCTAAAAGAAATGGATAATTTTCTGGATAGTTACCACATACCTAAATTAAATCAAGACCAGATAAACTATTTAAATAGTCCAATAACCCCTAATGAAATAGAAACAGTCATTAAAAGTCTCCCAACCAAAAAAAGCCCAGGACCAGATGGTTTCAGTGCAGAATTCTACCAGATCGTCAAAGAAGAGTTAATACCAATACTCTCTAAATTGTTCCATACAATAGAAACAGAAGGAACATTACCAAACTCCTTCTATGAGGCTACAATTACCCTGATTCCCAAACCAAACAAGGATACAACAAAGAAAGAGAACTACAGACCGATCTCCCTCATGAACATTGATGCAAAAATACTCAATAAAATACTGGCAAACAGACTCCAAGAACACATCAAAACAATTATCCACCAATGATCAAGTAGGATTCATTCCAGGGATGCAAGGATGGTTCAACATACGAAAGTCTGTCAATGTGATACACCATATAAACAAACTCAAAGAAAAAAACCACATGATCATCTCACTAGATGCTGAAAAGGCATTTGACAATATCCAACACCCCTTCATGATAAAGGTCTTGGAGCGATCAGGAATACAGGGAACATACCTAAACATAATAAAGGCAATTTACAGCAAGCCAACAGCCAACATCAAATTAAATGGAGAGAAACTCAAAGCAATTCCACTAAAATCAGGAACGAGGCAAGGCTATCCGCTCTCCCCATACTTATTCAATATAGTACTTGAAGTTCTAGCCAGAGCAATAAGACAACATAAGGAGATTAAGGGGATACAAATTGGAAAGGAAGAAGTCAAGCTTTCCCTATTTGCAGATGACATGATAGTATACTTGAGCAACCCCAAAGATTCCACCAAGGAACTGATACAACTTATAAACACCTTCAGCAACATAGCAGGATACAAGATCAACTCAAAAAAATCAGTAGCCCTCCTATATACAATGGACAAAAAAGCGGAGAAGGAAATCAGAGATGCATCACCCTTTACTATAGCCACAAATGACATAAAATACCTTGGGGTAACACTAACCAAGCAAGTGAAGGACCTATATGACAAGAACTTTAAGTCCCTGAAAAAAGAAATTGAAGAAGATGTCAGAAAATGGAAAGATCTCCCATGCTCATGGATAGGCAGGACTAACATAGTAAAAATGGCAATCTTACCAAAAGCAATCTACAGATTCAATGCAATCCCCATCAAAATACCAACACAATTCTTCACAGACCTGGAAAGAATAATACTCAACTTCATATGGAAAAACAAAAAACTCAGGATAGCCAAAAGAATCCTGTACAATAAAACAACCTCTGGAGGCATCACGATCCCTGACTTCAAGCTCTACTATAGAGCTACAGTAATAAAAACAGCTTGGTACTGGCATAAAAACCGACATGTGGACCAATGGAATCGAATTGAAGACCCTGACATTAATCCGCACACCTATGAACAAATAATTTTTGACAAAGAAGCCAAAAGTGCACAATGGAAAAAAGAAAGCATCTTCAACAAATGGTGCTGGCAAAACTGGATATCAACATGTAGAAGGCTGCAAATAGATCCATATCTATCACCGTGCACAAAACTTAAGTCCAAGTGGATCAAGGACCTCAACATAAATCCAGCTACTCTGAACCTGCTAGAAGAGAAAGTAGGAAGTAGTCTTGAACACATTGGCATAGGAGACCACTTTCTAAATAGAACACCAGTAGCACAGACACTGAGAGAAACAATCAATCAATGGGACCTCTTGAAACTGAGAAGCTTTTGTAGGCCAAAGGATACGGTCAACAAAACAAAGCGACAGCCTACAGAATGGGAAAAGATATTCACCAATCCCACATCTGACAGAGGACTGATATCCAGAATATATAAGGAACTCAAGAAATTAGACATCAAAATGCCCAACAGTCCAATTAAGAAATGGGCTATAGAACTAAACAGAGAATTCTCAACAGAGGAAACTCAAATGGCTGAAAGACATTTAAGGAATTGCTCAACATCCCTAATCATCAGGGAAATGCAAATCAAAACAACTCTGAGATACCACCTTACGCCTGTCAGAATGGCTAAGATCAAAAACACTGAAGACACCTTATGCTGGAGAGGATGTGGAGCTAGGGGAACTCTCCTCCACTGCTGGTGGGAATGCAAGCTTGTACAACCACTGCCCGGTCCCGCGGGCCAGGTTATTTGATGAGACCCGAGGAGGCACCTCCTGAAAGATCAATGGGGGCGAGAGAGAAAGGAGACCAGGCGCGTAAAGGAAGACATAGACATTCTGAGTTGCATCGAGGTCTCCGTTTATTGACTGGGTGTTGAGGCTTATAAACAGGGCTTCAGGCAGGGAGGGGGAACAGGGGAAGCACGGAGAGAAGGATGGAAAATTCCTAAGGGAGGGTGAGGTCGCTTTGGTCCCAGGCCCCTGCAGCTGGCTGATTAGCAGGTACTCCAGGAAGTTGTACAGCCCGAGGTTAGGCCAGGAACTTCCTGCCTTTGTAAGGTTTGATAAAGTAAGGACACTGCTGTCCGGAATCGGTCCCCAACAGTTCCCCCTCTTTTCTCAAAAATGGACAAAGTCCATGTGATCGGGGTGGTCCGAGAGAGTCCCTGTCTTAGGCTACACAGGGGGCTTCCCACGCTCGGCAGCATGCCGTGTTGAGCCGGTCTCGGGTGACCTCTGTACGCTGTTGTCTCCGGCGTGGGCCCTGTACTATTCCCGTCATTGAGTACCCTCTAGCAGGACCGTGGGGACTTAGGACACTGAATTTGAGTCCTTGATGGGGCTCCTGGCCGGCCTCCTCGGAATCTACTCTGTGATAATGAATCGAGACATGTTGTGGTAAGGCCGAATCAATCTGATTTTTGATAAACTGAGTCAACCACTGAAAGGCCCAGGGACCAAAGGTCAAACCACCCGTGCTGATTTTCAAACTCCCTTTTTCTTTGAGCCAGCCTTTCCCTTAATTTTTCCATCGATTCCCTGACAATACCAGTATGGTCGGCATAAAAGCAGCATTCTCCCTTCAAGGCTGCACTTAATCCCCCCTCCTTTAAAAAATAGTAAATCCAGACCTCTTATGAGCGAGGTTAAAGATTTCTCCAGAGCAGAAATGGATCTTTCTATGGCCTCTAGGTCAATAGTCATAGCCATTTGTAACTGCATAAGGTGGTTGCTCTGCATGAGGGCAGTGGTTCCTGTACCAATCCCTGCAGTGATGCCCCAATACCTAACAAGAGGGCAATAGTCATAGACACAGGTTCTCGAGTGTATCTGCCTCTCTGCTCAAAGAATTCCATATCAGAGACTAATTGGACCAGAACATAAGAGTTTTCCCATTATCAATGGCAAAGCGAGCTTCCCCTTATTTAGTTTTTGCCATCTGCAAGTGTGTCATGGGTTCCGAGGTGGATATTGGAATCCTAGCATCCTCAGTTTAGTGGTACCCAGACATGAATAATCATTTAGTTAAGACATCAGTGATATAAGAGCCAACAGTAATTAGCAGAAGCACAGGGCCAAAAGTCTTATGATGGCTGACAGAGTTCCTTATCCTCAAGGAACTTGGAACTTTATCTCAGGTTCCCTATGACAAGAAATTCCCTTTTGAGCTAACATTCCAGGGTGGGGGGGAAACAGGGTCGATGTTTTCTCTCTTCTATAATTACTTCCTGCTGACATTGGGACGTTGTTATCAAGGCCCTGGAAAGCCAGAATGTTAGTCAAAGACAAGAGGGAACGTTTTATTGACCAGCTGAAGAGATGGTATACATATCGGCTGAATTGGTCCATATCAGCTTTCAGCAAGTTCAGGGCTCATAGTCATTTGCAGTAGGTTGTCACCAGCAAATGATGCTTGGATGTATCTGTCAGCCAAGTGGAAACCTGTTGAGATAGATATAAACTAGGAACAGGAGTTAAAACTTATGAACTCATTTGGAACTTTTAGACCCATAGTCTTAGTAATTGTAGTATTATCAATTTGCCCTGAAATCCATAGTGTCTTTTCTATCTAGAGAACCAAATATAGATTGGACTGAAATTTCCTTGGCCCAATGAAAAACATCTGTAAGTCTATATTTAGAACCTGTTTATCTTTTTTAAAGAGACTTATTAACTTTAATTAATTAATCCATTGATCAATCAATTACTAAGCTGAGAAAGCTATAGCTAGTCCATTCATAAATGTCATCAAAGATCTGAGAAGGATAAACTTTACCTGAGTCCAGACTTTTAAGTCTATTTTTAAAAAAACAACATAGATTATCCATTACCCAGACTGCCATCATCCCAGGCTCCTATAGTCTTCATAGTGTTGGCAGGACAGGTGTCAGGACAGCATTGTCCACAATTCAGGTGGCATCTTCTTGTCGTTGTTTCATATCTTCTTTGGAGACCTTGGGAGTCATTGCTAGGAGCTGGGGAGCTCGGAGTCTCTGTTTGCTATAGTAAGCTTTTTATCAAATAATGTAAATGCCATATTTATCAGATCTTTGACAGGTTTTGAGGACCATTATCTATTAAATGTATCTGAGCCAAACAAATCTAGGCCTAATCTTGAAAATATCTCTAAGTTTGGTAACAATAACCAGGCCAATTTGTTCTCCTATAGATATATTAGTCAAATATACCTCTTAGTTTTTTTTTTATATTAAAATAGAACAGTTTATGCTTTAAACTAGTATCTGAATAGCCAGATGACTAGTATTAACTTGTATTTCTTAACACAAAGGACATGCAAACTCAGACATTCAAAACCAAACATACATGTGGCCACATTTTTCATTCATACCTGTAGAGTAGACAGACATTTTTACAACTATGACCCTTTGGAGTCTCAATGTAACAGCAGAATAGCAAGACAAAGAAATCTGAAACATGTTTCATTCTTTTTTTTTTTTATATCTCAAGTCATTTTTTATAAAAACATTATTTTTTATCTTAACCAGCAATAATTTGAAACCAAGTCTCTTAAGTGATGGCAAGTATTTGTAACCCACTGAACGCAAATGACCAAAACCCATGTAAATTTTTATTTTTCCTGTGGAAACAAAAGCATAATTTTCCCAGTATCTTGAACTGGTAATTTAACATTTCTTTTTAAGCAATATCAGGACAGAGAAGGGTTAACAAGAGAAGCTGCTGGCCAGCAGAAGAGACCTTGAAGTTATCACAGTAAAGGAAGGGAGGGTCAGATTCTTTAGTGTTCACACAGTTTTTGTCAATTGCAGGCAGTCCCCATTGCCCTGTCCAGAGCTCCTGTCTTTGCCCGCCTGTACCGAGAGCAGGCACCCCCACCCTCGTGAGAGCAGCCAGCTGGCTGTAGTCCTGATAGCAAGAGAGCTAGGGAGGGACGGAGATGGCCTTTGTTATGCCTCTCTTTCCTCCTCTTCCTCTAGGAAAATAAGGGAGGTTAGCAGACAGAAACAAATAACATTTACACAGACAATCCAAGAACTGGAACATCAGCACTGAGACGATGGCCTCATTCACAGCCAGCAAGCCCCTCTTGCAGTATGCAAGCCCCACCTGGCAGGAGCTACCTGTTTATCTCACTTCAATCGGGGAGTGGGGATGGGGAACTCAGTTCCCTCTATTGTGGCTCACACATCCTTCCAGTGGGCTAGGCAAAGGTCTAGTAGAGAAGAAGAGAACTGTCCCAGTCAAGTCAACAATGAGAACAATTAATACATTACACACAAGACCAAGGGCACACAAAAAAACTTTGCCCCAACAAAACAACCAACAAAGCTCCAAGAACAATGACAGCCTGATGTGCTCTGGGGGGAGTGACCCTCCAGGCTCAATCACACCAAAAACAATCCAGAGTCGAGGATCTCTGTCCTTAATCAAACAGATATCAGGGGCTTCCTCCCTGTCAGTCAGACATGCACCTTTTTTTTTGTTGTTTTGTTTTGTTCATACACTTTATTATTCTGTGACAGTTCTCTCTCTACACAGCTTCTATTCTGCTCTTATGTCTAGCTCCTTTCTTGACTGATTTCTCTATATTTATCTACCTCTAGGTTCTATCTTAATTCCTTCATATAGTTCTGACCCTTCTAGGTTCTCATCTATCTAGTTCTTTCCCCTATCAGCTCCTCTCCCATCTCCTTCTCTCTCATCTGGCTCTTTCTCATCTTGTTCTTCCCCATCTGGCTCTTCCTCATCTTCCATCTCGTTCCTCTAGTCCTCTCTTTTAGCCCTTCGATCTAGTTCTTCCCCATCTCAGTTTATTCCTCTCAAGTTCTTACCCATCTAGTTCTTCCATTCTCTTTTTTCTATTCCTTTCTGTGCCCTGGAAGTCCCGGTATATAAAAGGGAGGGTCCGAGCTAAACTGTATAAAGCTATTACTTAACATCCACCTCTCCTAGGCGGTGTCTCCTTGTGGAATTTACCTTAAGTCAGGAGACTTGTATGTGGGCTCTTATCACTGTTAGTCCTCGGAAATTGGGTGACCACCTGGGCGGTGTTTCCTTGTGGAATTTACCTTAAGTCAGGAGACTTGTATGTGGGCTCTTATCACTGTTAGTCCTCGGAAATTGGGTGACCACCTGGGCGGTGTCTCCTTGTGGAATTTACCTTAAGTCAGGAGACTCGCCTGTGGGTGGTTATCACTGTTAGTCCTCGGAAGTTGGGTGACCACCTGGGTGGTGTCTCCTTTAGTCCTTGAAAATGGCTAGGGGAGATATCTGATTCCAGAGAAAGCCTTTCCTGGGGCTGTTCTCCAAATGACTGGAATGTGTATGTCTAGAGAGTGATCAGTGCACATTGTTAGCCCTTCTTAGGGAAAAATCAATTGGGAAAACTATGAAGGCACACATGATTTTTATAACAGAATACAGCTGATATATAACAAGCCAAGTAACACCAAAAACTCCTTGGGATTCGGCTTCCTCTGGAGGAATTCCCTGATTCCTCCAGGTAGTGACTTTGCCATAACCAGCTGAGTTTTTATGATATATTCCTGCAGCCTGCAGCAGTTCCCCTTTTTTCGTTTAGTTAAAAAAATTTTTTTTTTTCTTGGAAGAGAAGGAGAGAGTAAAGTAACAATGATCACAACAAAACATACAAAAAACCCCACAAAATGGCTCTGACAAATTCCCGGGACAAAATACAAAGTGGCACTTCCTCCCACCTTGGGGGAAGATACCCAAAGATGCTCCTAAACCAAATCGTCACCTCTGAGGTGGCCTTAGGGCTCTGGGACGTCTCCCTTCGCCGCCAGGTTCACTGTCCGGACACGTCTGCCCCAGTGAGAGCCTGCAAAGTACAAATCGGTCGACCGGTACAAAACAAAAGTAACATGACAGAGACACAGACAGGACAGAGAGCGCTCTTACTGGTAGATGTCAATAAACCTCTGGACCCTTGGGTGTCAGGCAGGGGGAGTTTGAGAGAAAATCCTTTGCAAGGGCTAGTAAATGTGAAACACGCCCATCTCCCTCTGCTTCCTTTAGAACATCTCTAATCACACCATAAAACTAAAAAAGGCGTTGGGGACATTTTCCCCATCTCTGATTAATTTGTTAATATCTTTTCCAACCTTGTTCCAAGTCAGAGGGTGAATTCCTGGTCCATTAATCACTAACCAGGGACATTTCTCCTCTGCATATTGGAAGAATTTTATCAAATCCTTTTTCTTAACTCTTATTCCTCTCTCCCTAAGATTACCTTTTCATCTCCTTTAGAAAAACAGCCTCTTTAGATAAATTTTTGCCCATGATCGATGGGACGACATACTTACCTCAAGACTCTCCCGCGTTGCACGAGTGATGCAGTCCGGGCGTCTCTACCCTGATCCTCTCCGGGGCCCCTTCCGTTGTCCGTCGTCCGGCAGGTCACCGTTCCTCGAGCCCCACGTTCGGGCGCCACTTGCCCGGTCCCGCGGGCCAGGTTATTTGATGAGACCCGAGGAGGCACCTCCTGAAAGATCAATGGGGGTGAGAGAGAAAGGAGACCAGGCGCGTAAAGGAAGACATAGACATTCTGAGTTGCATCGAGGTCTCCGTTTATTGACTGGGTGTTGAGGCTTATAAACAGGGCTTCAGGCAGGGAGGGGGAACAGGGGAAGCACGGAGAGAAGGATGGAAAATTCCTAAGGGAGGGTGAGGTCGCTTTGGTCCCAGGCCCCTGCAGCTGGCTGATTAGCAGGTACTCCAGGAAGTTGTACAGCCCGAGGTTAGGCCAGGAACTTCCTGCCTTTGTAAGGTTTGATAAAGTAAGGACACTGCTGTCCGGAATCGGTCCCCAACAAACCACTTTGGAAATCAATATGGCGATTTCTTAGAAAATTGGGAATCCATCTCCCCCAAGATCCAGCTATACCACTCTTGGGCATATACCCAAGGAATGCTCAACCACACCACAAGAGCACTTGTTCAGCTATGTTCATATCAGCATTGTTTGTAATAGCCAGAACATGGAAACAACCTAGATGCCCTTCAACTGAAGAATGGATAAACAAAATGTGGTACATATACACAATGGAATACTACTCAGCAGAGAAAAACAATGACATCATGAGGTTTGCAGACAAATGGATGGACCTAGAAAAAATCATCCTGAGTGAGGTATCCCAGACTCAGAAAGACAAACATGGTATGTACTCACTCATAACAGGATACTAGATGTGGAACAAGGATGACTGGACTGCTACTCACATCACCAGGCAGGCTACCTGGAAAACAGGACCCCAAGAAAGACACAGGGATCGCCCAATGACAGAGAAATGGAATGAGATCTACATGAACAGCCTGGACATGAGTGGGGGTAGTGAAGGGCGAGGGTCGAGGGAAAGAGAGCTTGGGTGAGTGGGAGATCCCAGCTGGATCAACAACAGAGAGGGAGAACAAGGAATAGGAGACCATGGTAAATGAAGACCACATGAGAATAGGAAGAAACAAAGTGCTAGAGAGGCCCACAGAAATCCACAAAGATACCCCCACAACAGACTGCTGGCAATGGTCGAGAGACAGTTTGAACTGACCTACTCTGGTGATGGGATGGCCAAACACCCTAATTGTCGTGCTAGAAACCTCATCCAACTACTGAGGGATCTGGAGGCAGAGATCCATGACTAGGCCCCAGGTGGATCTCTGGGAGTCCAATTAGCGAGAATGAGGAGGGTTTATATGAGAGAGAATTGTTGAGACCAAGGTCGGATAAAGCACAGAGACAAATAGCCAAACGAACGGAAACACATGAAATATGAACCAATGGCTGAGGGGTCACCAACTGGATCAGGCCCTCTGAGTGGGTGAGACAGTTGATTGGCCTGATCTGTTTGGGAGGCATCCAGGCAGTGGCACCGGGTCCTGTGCTCATTGCATGAGTCGGCTGTTTGAAACCTGGGGCCTATGCAGGGTCCCTTGGCTCGGCCTGGGAGGAGGGGACTGGACCTACCTGGACTGAGTCCACCAGGTTGATCTCAGTCTGTGGGGAAGGCTTTGCCCTGGAGGAGATTGGAATGGGGGGCGGGCTGGGGGGAAGGTGAGGGGGGCGGGAGGGGGGGAGAACAAGGGAATCTGTGCCTGTATGTAGAACTTAATTATATTGCAAAATAAAAATTTAAAAAAAAAAAAAAGAATTATTGAATGCCTGAGAAGAGTCTGGCCTAAGGAGAAAAGATGCAAAATGGTTTCCACTTAAGGATAAGGACGTCCATATTTGGTGTTGTTATGGACCTGATTGCGTCTCACTCAAAACTCATATGTTGTGGTTCTAACTGCAACACCTCAGAATGTGCCTATATTTGAAGATAAGATACTTAAAGAGCTGTTTAATTAAAAATAAGGTCATATGGCTGGGTCTTTATCCAATGTGGATGGTGTCTTTCTCTTTGGAGGAGAATGGGACACAGACACATCCAGAGGGCACACCCTGTAAAGAAACAAAGAGAAATGGCTACCAGAAGAGAGACCTCAGGAGAAATGGATCCTGTAGATGCCTTGGCCTCAGACTTGAGACACAGTATGTTTCTGATGAATAGAACCTTCAGCCCCAGTGCTCAGTGGTTAGAAGTGTAGACTGCTCTTTCAGAGGTCTTGAGTTTGGTTCTCAGAATGCACATCAGGCAGCTCACAGCCTCTTGTAACTCTAGATCCAGAAATTTGTTGTCCTTTTCCTCCTCTGCAGGCAACTAGAGAGTTGAGCCACTGCACATAGCCTACTCAAATAGCCCCAACAGCTCCCGTCCTCTAGACTCCAGGCCAAGAGGAAGCCACAGAGTCAGCCATATGCACAGGAACCCACACAGACACACAGGCATACACACAGTTAACAATAAATCTTTAACAAAAGGCTTCCAACCTGTGGCATGTCACTGTGGCATCCTGAGCTGACTCATGTGCACAGGCTGACTTCAAAGGCCTGTTAGATCTCGATTGAGCCAGGCAGCATGGAAATAAGAGTAATGGAGTCTGACCTCTTGCAAGAATAGAACTATTGTTTAACTGGAACAATTGAGGAATATCAGTCTCTCTGTGGGAGTGGAGACTGTGTGCCTGGGTATGTGGTGTTCAGGCTTTATAGGACAGAAGAGGGAACTTTGGTGGTGGTGGGGTTGTTTTATGGCTCCAAGGTCAAATGAGTTCAGCAGATGTTCTCATTGCTAGGATGGCTTTCCTGTTCTTATACTTGTGCTGAGTGGGGAGTTTCTTTGCTCATCTGAGGTTTCTAGTTTTAGGTGGTTAACGCTTTAGGGCCCATCAGGAATGATGCCCCAGGAGGCTGGAGGACTGCAAACCTCAGGGAGACTTAGCTGCAGAAGTGCAGTGACTGAAGTCATCAGTCTGAGGCTATCATTCAGCACTAAAGCTTCTGCTGAGCATGCACAGGTCATGGGCTCAATTCCCAGTGCCACAAAAAAGAATGCAAAACAATGTAGGGAATGGGTGCCAAGGATAAGACAGACAAAGAAGCAAGAAGGCGTCAGCGGGAACAGTGGAGACCTCACTTAGTACATTTGAATAGTGTTCCAGCAGATGATGTGATCTGAGTAGGAAAGTCAACATGATGGAAAGCTGTCTGAGAGGCAAACACTGGGGGCACTGAGTTGTAGTTGGAAGTTTTCCTGTATCCCACCCAGTCCTGCAGCTACTCAGTCCCAAGTAAACACACAGAGGCTTATATTAATTAAAACTGCTCAGACATTAGCTCAGGCTTATTACTGACTAGCTCTTACATTTAAATTAACCCATAATTCTTATCTATGTTTAGCCATGTGGCTTGGTACCTTTTCTCAGTTCTGCCTTGTCATCTTGCTTCCTCTGTATCTAGCTGGCTACTCCTGACTCAGCCTTCCTCTTCCCAGAATTCTCCTTGTCTGCTTACCCTGCCTATACTTCCTGCCTGGCTACTAGCCAATCATTGTTTTATTTATCAACCAATCAGTGCAACACATATTCACAGCATACAGAACGATATTCCACAGCACTGAGTCCTGCATATGGTAAAACGGGAGACAGTGTGTGGCTGGAGAGACCCAGCTTGGAAGGGCAGGAGACGGTGCTGTGAGAGGAGAGCTCATTCTTGAGTGTATTTTCCTATAGCATGAGCTGGCCCAGGATATGGGAATCAAAGAGCAAAGGTGTATCTGCTTCCAGTTAGCACAGGGGCAGGAGTCAGTCTGAGGCCTGGCTTCTTACTAGACACAAAGAGAACAAAACCAGGCCCAGGAGGCAAATACTGAAGAACCAGGCTCAGGAAGGCAGATACTGCAGAACTAGGCCCAGGAAGGCAGATACTGCAGAACCGGGCCCAGGAAGGCAGACACTGCAGAACCAGGCCCAGGAAGGCAGATACTGCAGAACCAGGCCCAGGAAGGCAGATACTGCAGAACCAGGCCCAGAAAGGCAAGTACTGCATGCTCTCACCCATTTGTAGAAGGGAAAGGGGCAATTTTATGGAAGTAGAGGGTAGAACAGTGATCATTAAAGACCTGGGCAGTGGAAGCAGGGTGCGGGAGGAGAGGCTAGAGAAAGGCTGGACAATAGCTGCTAGAGTGCAGTTAGATGATGGGATTAGCTCTTAAATTCTACTGCAGAGTAGAGCAAATTCAGTCAGAATTCTTAGAAGAGAGGATCTAAAGCTCCTAAGCTCTAGATGTGGCAGTTACCCCAATTTGATCCTTATGCATCATATATATATGCATCTGATTATAATAATTCTATAACCTGTAAGTATATACACAAAATTACATCCCAATTTTACATAAAATGTTTAAAAATAGACACAAAGAAATGTCACCTAACACACACACACACACACACACACACACACACACACACACACACACACACAAGTTCTAAAAAATAATATATCAAAATAATATATCAAGTTTCTGAAAGGAATTTTTTTAATTTATCACCAACAAAATGACTGGATTGCTGTATTAGGTTGACAAGTCTGTCATAAGCAAACACAACAGGTTGGCGGCTTAAATCAGATTTTCCTTTCTCACAGTTTGACAACTGGAAGCCTGAGGTGTCTCAGGCCTGGTTTCTGCTGGGCCTTCTCCTGTGGGCTCACAGATGCTATCTTCTCCGAGTGTTCACATGGCTTTGTCTTTGTATGTGGGTTCTTGGTGTGTCCATGTTTCCCCTGTATGTGAGAACAGCATTTCAGTGATCCATCCCAAGAGCATCATGTAGCTTGCATGACCCTTTAGAGACTCTTTCTCCTAATGTGGTCACATTTGGAGGTAATGGGGATCAGGAGTTCATTGAATTGGATTTAATAATTTCTTCAACAGTTGAGAAAACTAGTTGACTCCATGTGTGCTTCATCAGTTGCTTCTTGAGACCAGGTCAGAGGAGACAGTCTAACAAGAAAACTGGAACTGCCTGCATCATATGAAGCTACCAGGATGGAAGCATGGCCTCATTCCTACTCAGGCTCAGAGGCCACGTGTGTCCCTGCTGGGCAATCCTGGTGGCCAGCTGAGACAGGAATCTCTTGTGCAGCACATGGGAAGCTGTATAGCATGGAACTTCTTCCTTGTTGTCAAAGAGAGGTCAAGGATGCCTGGATGTCAAAATGAGAGCAGGAAGGCAGGGGTAGACCTCCATTTGTGTGTGCAGGACAGCAGAAACACTTGATGAACAGGCTTTGGGAGTTTAGCCAAAGTCCATAATGCCGTTCAATTGGGAAACATCTAATTAGAGCTTAATCACAAGAAATAAAATATTAAAATAAAAGACCAACTTTCAAAGCCATGAATGGGTTGAGCTTAGTGTTAGTGTCAAGCATGCTTGAGGCCTGGGTTCCATCCTAAGACTGAAAAAGAAAACTAATAACTAGTTATACATTAAAATGATGTTTAATGAAATATACTTGGATATTTAAAAAGACAACTGATAAAAAACTGATTATGGAGGACATAATAAAATACATTTTTTGTATTACAGATAAAGTTAATGGAATAATAATCAAACTAAGACACAGTCTGCCAACCTTACTAATTATAAATAAAAAGAAAAATAACATTTTTGTAAGACTCCAGGAACTATATGCACACAAGTAAAAACCACATTCAGAGTCTTCCATCCCCAGGGTCTCCTTAAATGACCAGTTATAGGGTTGCACCGGGAAAGGCTATGCTCTAGAGGTCCTATTTAAAATCCAATAGAGCTCCTTGTACCTACGATGGCTCCTGAAGCCTTTAGTGCCTCTGTTATAGCCACCTGTACGACTCCATATCCTCACTTCTAAGGTGGGAGAGAGATACCTCCTGTCTCATAGAGTTATTGTATTAACCAAGCTCATTCATGGAGATCTTAGAAAATGCTATGGGTATGTCATCACTCAACGATGTCACCTGCTATTGTATTGATCAGATATCATTCCCCCCTTTTCCTATGAATATATATCCAGGGTCTCCTTAAATGACCAGTTATAGGGTTGCACCGGGAAAGGCTATGCTCTAGAGGTCCTATTTAAAATCCAATAGAGCTCCTTGTACCTACGATGGCTCCTGAAGCCTTTAGTGCCTCTGTTATAGCCACCTGTACGACTCCATATCCTCACTTCTAAGGTGGGAGAGAGATACCTCCTGTCTCATAGAGTTATTGTATTAACCAAGCTCATTCATGGAGATCTTAGAAAATGCTATGGGTATGTCATCACTCAAAGATGTCACCTGCTATTGTATTGATCAGATATCATTCCCCCCTTTTCCTATGAATATATTAGGTGAGTTGGGATTCTGAAAAAAAAAACAAAACAAAACAAAAACAAAACTCCACTGTAGTTTCTTTAAAAATCATGACTTAAATGTGTATCCCAGAATTAAGCACTAAAGTGATATATTAGAGCCCACATGGCTTGGGTCCTTGGGTGTGATGAGGGATTGAAAAAAGGACAGACACACAGATACACATACAGGAAAACTGGGAACAGGTGGAGGACTGTTAATTGTTGGAGTGGCACCTTCTAACACTGGCATTCCAGAACCTCAGCATTTTTATTAGGTACAGCCCAGGAGGAGGGATTAGCTAGTCTTAGTAGGAGTTATCTGTAAGCCAGCAGCCTCAGAATGTAAATAACTTGGAGGAGGAAGCTGCACTTTCTAGTATCTGTGCACATGGGTCATTCTTTCATAAGCATCAGTACTCAGACTTCCAAGGATATCTTGGCCATCCCTCTGATCCTCAACTGGGTAAGGCTTTGCTGGTCCCATGTGGTTGAAGTCCTCAACGTGGCCATGCCTCTGCCAACAATGCACATTCATTCAGGACTTCACTCACTCAGGGTTTCCTCAGCATCCTATGGTTATATAATTGTTGAGAAAATGACCAGTCATAAAAGCCTAGATCAGTTAAACACATATTTATAGAAATTTAGTAATTAATGTGTGTAAATATACTATTAAATTTTATGAAATGTAATAACAAAAATCTGTCTGAGTAGAAGATCTGTTTTAAATGATAATTTAACAAATAGAACTTGAGTCTAAAATCTCATATCTAATTAATGAAGGCCACAAAATGTGTTGAGATGTGGCTGAGAGGATTAAACATAATTTTCTTTGTCTTACACAAGAGGTGGTAAGACCCTGGCTCATCAATTTATCATTTATGATTGAGACACAACCTACTTTTTTATTACTAAACGTTTAAATGTAATTATTACTAGAATTAAAAGTTTTAAAATAATTGTACTAATAAAGGAGCAAACAGAACATAAATAAACATTATACAAAGACAGCCATATAGCAAGCATGTCAAAAGTGAAGTATCCAAGCAAGGTGGAAACACAAGTTTTGTCTGGACTTAGCTTTTAAACAGGATCTCAGAGGAATGTAGAAGAGCCGAAAGTAAACTAGAAATCCAAATAAGTCTTGATAATAGAATGGAAATGGCAGTGTGAAAAGGCAGTGATACATGGTGTCTACATATGATAGAGTTAATCTTTAGTAGGCAACAGAACAGAGACAACACAACAGTCATTTCCAAAGACATGATAAAAGCATATCAATCAAACAGCGATCTCTGAAAATTAGCAGACTTACGATCTTTCCTAGTGTCTATTGAGAATACACATTCTTTTCAAGACTAAACAGAATAGCTGCAAAAATTCCTATACTGAACCGTGACTTTATAAACTGTGTGTTTTCAGGTCTGTCTCTGAGCACAGTATACAAATGGCAAATTAAAACTAGGAGAAATGGCTGGACTTGTAGTCTAGTGGTAGAGCACACATTCAGAGTGTGTGAAGTACTGGTTCCATCTCAGGCAGTGCAGAAACAGGAGAAAGAGAGAGAGAGAGAGAGAGAGAGAGAGAGAGAGAGAGAGAGAGAGAGAGAGAGAGAGAGAGAGAGAGAGAGAGAGAGAGAGGAGAGACAGAGAGAAACAGAGACAGAGAGAGACAGAGATAGAGAGACAGAGAGACAGACAGAGACAGACAGAGAGAGACAGACAGAGAGACACCCAGAGATAGTACTAGTAGAAGTAACAATAATATTTGTGGTATAAGTAGAATTTGCAGTTACAGCCAGGCAAACAGTAACATGCACCATTCCAAAGAGATTTACAAAGTACTAGATTAGAAAGTACCCTACTTTGGCATTCAGACACTTAGCACACACTACTCACACACCACAGCTTTGAGTTATTTGGCCTCGAGGGTGGGCAGGCACTCATTCTTGTCCTGAGACTCATGGTCACACCACAGCCTTCGCTGAAGTCCTTGAAGCCACACCTAGGATTGAAATGAAGCTTTGGGTATTTTAGTGATTTTTAATTGAAGCAAAATACGCAGACTGCCTTGTAGAACTGGCTTGATGTACAATCTCTCTTTAATTCACAGTGGTTTAAAAGCAATACTCATTCAGTAAAATCTGCTGGAATTTGAATGTTGCTCCATGGTTAGTGCTATGCCATCTGACTCATGATGCGGGACGCAGGCAGTAGGCCAAGGCTTCTGAGAGCACTGCCATTGAGGTGTGGCTTGCATCGGGGCCCATGCCAGCCCTGAGGACATGCCCAGCTCTCACTGCCGCTTTGGGTTTGTATTCCTCTTTTTCACGGAGTGTCTTGTGGGGTCACGCAAATGAAGGGAGAGGGATTTGAGAAGGATTAGCACAGAGAGAAGGACAATTGGCTTTTAGATCAAGGAACAGAAGACTTTATGGTATGTATTGTCCAAGAGAAGACACCAGTAAAAAGAGCAGCACTGCAGTTAGGAGAGAAGGCAGAATTTGGTAGAGAAAGTTCTAGAAGGAGGACCAGGGAGATGCAATCCAAATAAAGTTTAACACACGAAAGAAGGAAGAAAGGAAGGCCTAACATTAACGCAGCTTGCTGGGGGAGCTGACCAAAGTGGTTGCTGTTTAACCTGGATGATAAAACCACTCTTGAAAAAGTCTGATGAAGAAAGATCATATTCTGAAGTGCGAAGATAAGCGTATGGGAAGGTTCTAGTTGCTTCTAGAAGTATTGAGCAGAGTTCAGTATAGTGCCTAGACAGGAAGCCAAGTGTGTACTGGGCCAGGCCATTGTGTCCCTGCACGGTGGGGATGTGCAAAGTGGAGATGCTTAGCAGGTACAGATGCCCCACCCCCAATACAGGAAGTTTAAGGAATTGAGTGCTGGCTGCAGTCAGGTTCTATGGAAGGAAAAGGAGAGGTTCCCAATCTGGGGGATAAACTTGAGAGTCCAGTAACCTGCCAAGAGACAAGGCAGAGGGGACAATGCCCACCCCTTACCACACACACACACACACACATACACACACACACACACACACACACACACACACAGTGGGCTGAGGTGCATAGTGTGGGTGTGCATTGAAAACATGTGGAAAGCCTTTTTTTTTCTTTTTTCCAGAAAGAATAGGGCATATAACATTCCCAGTTTCCTTCTCTTTCTTTTGGTCGGCTAAGATGATAGTAGATCTATTTATAAGGTTAAATGCACGGGGAAAAAGCCACCCGGATGGCATGTCCTGGAATGGAACAAAGGTAGATATTTTAGTTTTAGCCTGGGGTGTCTCTCTCTTTCCAGTCCTGTCTTCTTCTCTTTGATGCACTTCTCTGTACCGTGATGTCTAAGATGTCTGTACTGCCTCTTAGCCTGTGACTGCTGCTGAAAGCTGACTATAGTGCTCTGTGCTAGAGAGCTGCTACTGATCCCCAAAACTACTTCCAGGCTCTGAATCCCCCCTCTCTCTGAGGTCCTTTGGGCTCCCTCCCATCGTGTGCACTTGCATTTCCATGCCTCTGGTGGAAACACAATGATGGGGCTTTATCTTTAGGAGGTGGGAGGCCCTCCCAGCCACCACTCATGAAACAGATTAGAGAATGGCCTCTCTAGGAGGCCCAGAAAATGAAGAAAGAGCCATTTCAAATAGGACTGAGACGTACCTGAGGACAAGCCATAATGCCGAAGGGCTGATCTCAAGGGACCCTTTGGCTACAGAAAGGTTGTCACTTGTGCGTGCGCGCGTTCCTGTGGTCAGCCTTCACAGGCTTACAGAAGGAAAAGCCTTCTTGTCATTGGTTGAAAACACCACGTGATTCAGTGGCCGGGCCGTCTCCTGCCACAGCGGAAACCCTGGGTTCATCTCTAGCCCTGGCTAGAAGAGAGAAACGGGACCACCTTTGCCGAGTGTCGGTTTTTTTGTTTTTTTTTGTTTTTTTTTGTTTTTTGTTTGTTTGTTTGTTTGTTTTTAGAACTGTAGACTTGCTGCCATTTGGAAAAGAAACAATAGAGCGTTTCAGTCAGGAAGTTTTCTTAGCAAAGATTGTCTGTTAAATACAGGCCTGTGTAGAGCCCTGGTAAAGCATCTCCCCACCCTTTGCTTTCTAGCTGCCTGGAAGCCACTGCGTGTTCAGACTTTTTTTTTTTAAACTTAAAACTAAATAGTGCTGCCTGCCGTGCACCCCTGTCTCAGCCTTCACCTGACAGTCTGCATCTTGATTTGCACTTTGACATTCAAGTGTCTTTTGTCTTGTGTAAGGCAATGCGGTGGCTGGGCCGCAACAGTTTGGAAAGAACCGCAGGGAGACAGGAAAACATGTCATGCTGACAGTGGAGCTCCCGTTCTTCTCCTAAGCCCTTTGGTAGAGACGTGTTGCCTTTCACAAAGCCTTGGGGAACACGATGAATGAGTCTGCAGGGGAATTAGAAGCTGCTGCTGGCCTCGGAGCATCCTGAACTGTATTAAGTTGGTGTGCTCCCAGAGGGACAGGAAGTCATTACGTTTGGCTCCTGGCTGGGGAAGGGTGTGAATCTCTGAAACACCAATGCAGCTCCCTCACTTGGAAGGACAAGAGAAAGCACCAGCTCCAGGCAGACTCCTGCATTGAAGCATCCCAGGAGGAGCTGTCTGCAGGCTAGAGAAAGCTGCTGAGGAAACAGCTGTGCTACCATGGCCGTCACATTACCCAAAGAGCATAACAAATACGAGCAGAGAGGATTTTTTGGGGGTGGGGTGGGGGTGTTTTTTTTTTTTTCTGGCCTGGCAGAAATGAGCCAGGGATGCCAAGATCCTGCCAGCTGGGTATGTATGTCTCGTGCTTGTTTCAGACCCACGTTTTCTGCAGAAATGTCACTCTGCAGAGTCTGAAAGTTGCATCTGGGCCAGCACTTCCTGAGACTACCTGAAACTGTGGGCCTGCCTGAGCAAATGCTTCTGCTGGATGGGGCCCTCCTGGAGTTCTGAAATGCAGCAAGTCCAGACAGTTGTGTGTGATGAAGGACTCCACACAGATTCCAAAGATTTAGAACAAAAAAGATGTGGAGCGTGTTTTCCTGGTCTGCAAAGACATATTTTACAGGCCCAGAAACCTATCAGTGTGCAGTTTTTTGTGAGTGAAGGTCTCTAGGATCTCATTCTACAGGCAATTATCTTTGAGTGCATTTTTCTTTGTTGTCATATCATAATCCGATTAGCAGGTGGTGAAGTTGGGCTCTAATAGAGCTGAATGGGAACAAAGTACATCTGTATGAAAGGACACATTGGCATTCATTACTTTATAGGCTGATCTAAACCATGAATAGAAAAGAATATGGCTGATATTGGGTCTCCCCCCCCCCCCCGCCCCCTCCTTTCTTCCTCTCTGCACCTGTCTCCAGCTCTCTCTTTCCCCTAGCTGGGTGCCTTACTTGGAACACTTTGGTATACTGGTACTGGCCTGAAGTTCAGTGACTATTAAATGTCTCCCTGAATACCCTGTCCCAGATCCTCTGTCTTGTTAAAGAGACACAGGCCGTCTTGTCAGCCTCCAGTTCAGCAAGCCTCTCTTTAGGCAGGCCCTTCAGCTCCTCTGGATATGGTGCTAAGCAACTTCACTTCTCAAAGGAACAGCTCATTCAGCCCAGCAGCACAGCTTCCCCAGAGGCTTCTGTGCCTGCCCCCCACCCCTGGCTGCTGTTCAGGGCACTCTGTTGGGTCCTTTGTCCACTCGAGGTCCTCCCACACCTTAGGGGACAGTTGCTCCACCAGCATCCCAACCCCGTCCACAGCAGCCATGTGTCAAAACACTGCCATGCTTGCCACTCATTCTCCTCGGTGAGATGCCTGGGGAGCAACTGTCCCCAGCCATGACCAAATTGTCTTCATTATAGGATGGCTCAACACACATAAATCAATAAATATAGTTCGTTGCTTTGTATAGAAACCACAGGATCATCTCAATAGATACAGAAATGGCCTTTGATAAAATCCATCCCTTCATGATCAAAGTAATGTAACGGGGGTGTTTAAGGATGAAGGGATCATACCTCAACATAATAAATGATATGTATGACAGACTCGTAGTAACTGCCATACTAAATGGGGAATAACCGAAAGTATCCCACAAAGATCAGGCACCAGCATGGGGTCCACTCTCTCCACTCTTATTCAATATACTACTTGATGTCTTAGCTAGAGGAGGGTGACAAGCAAAAGACACACACAGGATCCAGATAGGAAAGAAAGATGTCTGCAGGCTCTAATTGCAGATGATTATAGATATATCCGTGAGAGACCCCAAGGAAAGACTCCATGAGAAAATTCATAGATCTTAACAGTTTTGGGATTGCCTAAGAAATGTTACCATGCCATAATTTTAAACCAAGAGGTAAGGAGAGTTTCAATGGAAGTTTTAAAACATTGGAGAAGATGTAGAAGATGGAAAGATCTTGTAAGCTTGTGCTGTCTCTCTCTATTGCTGTGATGAAATATCGTGAGCAAAGAAACTTGGAGAGGAATAGCTTTATTCAGTTTACACTTCTGTACCACTGTTTGTTCATCACTGAAGGAAGTCAGGATAGGAACTCAAACAGAGCAGGAGTCTGGAGGCAAAAGCTGATACAGAAGCCATGAAGAGGAATAAATCCATGGTGATGTCCAAGGCCCTAGCTGCTGCCGAGGTCCATGTCTGTGTCCAACAAGGTCCTGCTGCAGCTGAGGTCTGTGGGGATGTTCATGGCCCATGCTAACATGGGGATCATTGGGACCATGTTGTGCTGAGCTGGCCCAGCCCTTCACTGGCCCTGTGATGGCTGGCCCTGCCCCTGCTGGATACTGCAGCAGGAAAAAGGTGGCCCCACCCCTCACCATAGGCATGCACCGCACATGGGAAGCACACTGTGTATCTCAACAGACCACATACTACAGCTTCCATGACAAGATTCTTGTCTTTTCGTTTGCTTGTTTGTTGTTTTGTTTCTTTGTTTTGTTTAGTTTGGGGTTTTTCTTTTAAATTTGGTTTTGATTTGGCGGGAGGCAGTTGCAAGGGCAGAGGGAAGATGTGAGGAGACAGAGATAAGTGGGATGGGAATGCGCGATGTGAAATCCACAAAGAATCAATGAAAGTAAAAACAGACAAATGAAACCAAACAATCTGCTCCATGGCAGTTCTGCTTTGCTGTTCTGAAGTGTAACTACAAAGTTATTTTAGAAAAGTGACGTGTGATCTCACTGCCACCCTTCCATTAGTGTGTGTGCAGTTTGCAGACCCAGCCCTTGGAGAGTTCAGGGCACGCACTGCCCTCACTGCTCGGCTGGCACGGCCATTCATGTCTGTTCTGGTTTCACTATGCAGGCTTTTAGCAGTTTAGCTTTATTGATGTATTTTAAAAGGCAACTCAGGGTTGCACCGGATTTCTCTACTCTTTCTGTTTTTAATTTTGTGTATCTATGTTCTCATCTTTATTTTCTTTTCCTTCTGCTTGGTTTGGGTTTGCTTTTCAGTTTTTTTTTTTTTTTCTATTTCTTTAAATAAGAATCTTACCTTAAAGGTCTGTGATTTTTGAAATATGAACGTTCAGTTCTATAAACGCCCTCTCAATCTGTGATATGTAGTCTTTTCATTTTCACAGTCATCAACCTAAGACAGAGCACTTGTGTGGCCTGGGCAGGTGTCTCCATGACGGGTAAGGTGACCTGCTGATGTCCCATGCAACCTAAGTCAGAAGCTCATTTTTTAGTAAAAAGGAGGGACCTGTGGGCCCTGGCCCCCCCCACTGTGAGTGGCTGCCGCCTTGCTTGCCGACCTTGACCAGATATCCTCCCTATTCAGATTCCCTGCCGGTTTCCTTCTCACCTAATGATCAACCGGAAGTTCTTTGTTCCTGTATCCTGCATTTGGTGTAAACAGCTTAGATGCAAGAATGTAGTGAACTTCTGCCCTCCGGGGATCTGCCATTGTGCTGTAAGCCTGTATTTAAGGTTTCCTCCCTCTTTCAATAAACGACATTCAGCATTCAGCTGTGGCAAATGACTCGCTGTCTCTTGTCCCTTATTTTTTAATCGACAGCCCCTCGCTCGGACATGGTGAACGGGTAGCGGTTGCGCGGGTGTTACCGCAACATACCCTCTTATTTTCAGTCTATCCACGCCATTACAGTAGAAGAGAATTTCACATAGATAGAATGTAGGCCTTTTAAAATGCCACTCTGTAACTCATGTTTTTAATAGGCGTGTTTAGGCTTTTCACACTTAATGCAGTTAGTGATTGGTAGTGCTCCAATGTGCTATTTTAATTCTGTTTTCTGTTGGTTTTCTCCTTTTAGCTCCTTTATTTCTTTTACCGCCATTTCTTAGAGTTCTTCAGAGCTTCTTCGTGCATCCTCTGTATACACTGCTGGCAGCGGACCCTCACGTAACACTTGTTCCTGCTGTTTCACTGTCCTCGGCGTGTGCAAACCTAACTTCCCTTAAGTCTCTTTGTGCTCACATCTACGTCACAGTTGTTCTAAACGTCCTTTGTGTATTCTTGGAGAATCACATAAAGTCGTGATATTTTAATTTCATTTTTGTTTTGTTTTAGTATTGAAGATTGAATCCAGGGCCTTGTGCATATCAGACAAGTGTTCTATCACTCATTATATGATTTATATATATAAATATCCCTAGACTAATTTTGTTTAATTTTTAATCGACACATAAAATTGAGCATATTTATGTGTTCATGGGTATATGCATTGTGTAATGATGAAATGGAGGTAATTAGTATAATCCGCTACCTGAAACATATATGGCTTCTTTGTGGTTAAACATTTAAACTCCTTTCTAGCTACTGACATCTTTTTCTTCAGTTTGAAAACTGAAGCATTTAACTGTTTCTTCTTCTTTTCCCTCCTGCCCCCGGGTTCTTCTCACACGGTCCTGATGTTGGAACATCTTGCAGGAGATCTTGTCCTCTGCTTCCCTCTTTGTTTTCCTTCATCTCTGAAAGGGAGTTGTAATGGATACAGGAACCTGCTCTGCTTCTGCTGACCCGCTGCTTTCTGACGAGAAAACCACATTTTGCCTACAGCCACACTGTCATTCCTCTCTCACAGCTCTGAGAATTCTAATCCCATTCAGGAGTTCAATTTGTGGCCATGTATTTTAGCAGAGGATCTCAGTGCCTGGAAGAGGACCTAGCACTTAGGTCTTCAGAGCCGTGGTTCTCAACCTTCCAAACGTGTGACCCTTTAATACAGTTCCTCATGTTTGTGGTGAACCCCAACCATAAAATTATTTTCATTGCTACTTCATAACTGTCATTTTGCTACTGTTATGAGTCATAATGTAAATATCTGTGTTTTCTGATGGCTTTAGGTGGCCCCTGTGAAAGGGTCACTCGACCCCCGAATGGGTCTTGACTCTAAACCACTGCTTTAGAGTGCCATTTTTTTTTCTGTGTGTGTGTGTGTGTGTGTGTGTGTGTGTGTGTGTGTGTGTGTGTGTGCATATTTCAGCTGTTATTTCTTTGAATACTTTTTTTTGTCTCTTCCCTCACTCTTCCTCTGCTGACACAAGTTAGAGCTTTGTCATGTGGGGCCCCAAGGATTTATACTTCAGTTTTTCAGTCTGCTTTTTCTCTGGTGAGTGACTTGCTATTCTCTTGTCTAGATGTCTTCTTGTTTGTGGATCTTTCCCCCATACTGTCTCTCATATTACTGTGCCTATCGGTCGGCTCTGACTTCAAGTATTTCCGTTTTAAGTTCCGAACTCACCAGGCCCCCCTTTAGTGTGCTGCTGCTCCTTGGAAGCTGCTTCTCCCCGTCTGCTTCAAGTGTGTTTGCAACTGCTTGCTGAGTACTTGTTGAAGAGGAGACTTTGCTTCTTGCAGTTCCCCTCTCAAGCCAGCTGCGAAGCCACAGGCCTCTTTGCATCTAAGCAGGGGTAAAAGTCCAGGCTTGCCACAGGCCTCTTTGCATCTAAGCAGGGGTAAAAGTCCAGGCTCCCTGTGATGCCTCTCCACGGACTCCACAGGAAGAGGATTCGGTATAGCCCAGAGAGGTGGAAGACCTGGCTTTCTCTGTGGCCTCTGCCAAAGAGGCAGAATGAAAATTGTATTAAGAAAACTTCCCTGGGGTGTTTGCCTGTATCTCAGCAGTTACCACTGCCTACCTCTGCTTCCCCTTTCCTGTTCCTTTGGCTAGAGCAGGCTTTCTTTGGGGCCCCTTTCATTTGGGAATTTACTGTCTATTGAGTTTCCCATGTGCCAGCTTCCCAGAGGGATACATGGAAGATGGGGGAAGGCAACTCACTGCCATGTCATGGATTTTGTTGTTGTTGTTGTTTGTTTTTTGAGACAGGGTTTCTCTGTGTAGTTTTGGTGCCTGTCCTGGATCTCGCTCTGTAGACCAGGCTGGCCTTGAACTCATAGAGATCCACCTGGCTCTGCCTCCCAAGTGCTGGGATTAAAGGCATGCACCACCACTGCCTGGCATTTTTTTTGTTTTTTGTTTTTTGTTTTTTTTTTTCAGGATTCTCAGCTGCCCTGCTGTTCTACTTCTTTTCGGAGCCTCCTTTGTTTTATATAATTCCCAAGAGTTTTGGCTGTGCTTGGAATGGAGGAGGGAATAGGAAGAAATATATCTTCTTCATCTTGCTTCAGAATAACATAATTACATTCTATTTTCCATCAGACCCCTGTGTGTTGTGTAGTTAAGTTTTCCCTTGTCAAAAACATTTCACATTCCTGTCTATACTGGTTAGTTTTTATTGTCAACTTGACATGAACTAGAGATACCTGGCAAAGGAGAACTTTAATTGAAGAATTGTCTCCATTGGATTGGCCTGTGGGCATGTCTGGGGGACAGGGGAGGGCATTTTCTTAATTGATAATTGTCATAAGAGGACCTGGCTCAATGTGGGTGTACTTTTCCTAAACTGACAGTCCTAAGCTGTAATTTAAGACAGTTGAGCAAGCCAAGGGCAAACACACCAACAAGCAACTTTGCTCCGTGGTTTCTGCTCCAGCCGCTTGCCTGGAGTTCCTGATGTATCTCTCCATGATGGATTATAGCGTGTGTGATCAAATAAACCCTTTCCTCCTCAAGTTACCTAGGACATGGTGAGTTTCACAGAATAGAGTAGAGAAGTACAGAAAGAGACCAGGAACAGAAATTGAGAGGGGCATTGTGCTGACAGAGCAGACTGCTGTTTGGGGAAGATTGGGAAAACGTTAGAACATTGGGCCGCAAAATCCACTGAGCACTCAGAGCTCTGTGGGCTGTCCTGTAGGAGCTTAGATGATAAGAACGTGGAGTGCAATGCAGACAGTGGAGGCCTGGTTGGTCAAATTTTGCAGAGAATCGGTCTCTACCAGGGCTGTTGGTGTGGCATGTATTAAGAACCTGTGGAAGGAGCTGGAGGGATTGCTCAGTGGTTAGGAGCACTTGTTGCTCTTTGGTTCACAGGACCCACATGACAGCTAACAACCATCTCTGTAACTAATTCCAGGAGCTTCTATGCTCCTGTCTGGCCTCCATGGACACTACATGTATGTGCTGCACAGACAGACATACATGCAGGCAAAACACCCATACACATTAAAAAAAAATCAAAGTAAATAAATAATTAAAAATTGAATTTGGAAGTGAAATGTTCTTCTTTACTGGGACAAAGGATGAGGTCAGCTGGACCTGAGAAATCAGCTGTGGTTCATAAGGGATTGGTGTCACTGAGGTGAAATCTTCTAGGCAGTGTTGCCTCTGGGTCAACTGTGGTCGGAAAGGACCAAGGCAACAGGTCAAGCTGGCAACAGAGCTTAGCAAATAATATACAAGAGCTGCCAACCTGTACTGGTTTTGAAGCCATGAAGGGGTCATGGAGGAAAGCTGAGGCTTGGCACCATATAGCATGGATGAAGTTCCTAAGATGAGGATAGCGGAGACCATTGGTGAAGGTACAGATCACTTACAGTGGAGTCCCTGGGATACTGGAGATTCCAGGACATGGAATAACTACCCAGGCTTCTGTGGAGTACAGGCTGGTCCCTGAACCTATAAGGCAAATTGTGTGTGGCTATGGATGGCAGAGCTGGAGAGGGGCTGCTCAAGCCCTTTGGAGCCCTGAAGATCATGAGTGGGTTTTATTTAAATATAGTTATTTTTATACCCAGGTTCTTCCCTTTTGGAGTAAGAATGCCTGTAACTTCTTTTTCATTTTTACAGGAATCCACGGTTAAGACACTTGGATTTTTAAAGAGATCTTGAACTTTAAAATATTGACAGTTTTATAGATTCTGCAACTTTTAAGAGCTGGACCGTATTTTATATTGTGATGTTAATGTTAGCCTGAGATCTTAGAGGCAGACAAGAAAGGAAGGGTTATGGTTGAACAGTGATGTGTTTGTGTGTCAAGCTGACAAGATGTGGATTCCACCAGTCAATCTGACACAGACTGGAGACACCTGGGGGAAAGGAACCTCAATTAAGGAATTACCGTTGTCAGACTGTCTTGTGAACGTGTCTATGGGGCATTTTCTTGATTCCTAATTGATATAGGAGGACTCAGACCTCTGTAGGAGGAACATCCTTGGGCAAGTAGCCTGAGCTCTATAAAGAAGGTAGCTGAAAAAGTTACAGGAACAAGCAAGTAAACGGAGGTCCTCCATTTGGGTTTCTGTTTAAATCTCCTGCCTTGAACTCCTGCTTTGGCTTCCCTGGATGGTGACCTATAACCTGTAAGATGCAATAACTTCTCTCCTCCCCAAGTTGTCTTTGGTGGTGGTGTTTAGCACAGCAACTGAGCTAAGATGAAAACACCATGCAGGCTTTCTCTGGCTTTGTGCCTGTCACACGGGTGGGTATGGGTCACATGTCTGCATGGAGCAGCAGGAGCAGTGGCTACATTAGTTGAAGGTTCCCTGTGTGATCATGCCCTGTTCTAAAGGGTTTATAGATGTGAACTCATGAAGTCCTCATAATAGCCTTCATAATTAGTTGCATACCTACCCACACATCCCACATATACCTCATCGAATGCAGATAAAAGCTGTGTTGTCTGTTACCTTCTTTAGACAAGAGATGGCCTTAGCTCCCAATTCTACCTTTTAGCCTCCCCTTGCGTTAAGTGAGAGAGACTTTATGAGTTGGTAGAAATATGACTTTCTTTGGAAGTCTATAGAATGACAGTTGCAACTTGACACAGCTGAAGGAAACATCAGGGATTATTTTTGGAGAGAAAAGAGTGATAAGAATTGAACCCAGATCTTCCCACATGCTAGACAAGTGCTATACCAAAGATTCAAATACTGGCACTGTGTAAAATATGTGGGGAGTAGAAGACTTCTTGAGTGTATGTGGATTATTGAAATGAACACAGCCCAGTGCCCCAGACTCATGGACATGACAAAGTCTTCTCTGGATCAGGCCCAGGGAAATGGCAACACCTTCCCCTAATCATATGTAGGTGTTGACAGTGTGTGCAGAAAATGTAGATTACAGCTTCCTCCTCTGGGATGTTTCTAGCCTGAGACTGTTCCCCTAGAGAGACCTCCTCCTGAGATTAGGTAAACCCATCTCCGTGGTGGGCTGTAATCCTGCATCCTCATTCAGCTGTATACAAAAACTTGCCTCATTGATTTAGACGTACAAGATAAACACACTGAGTTTCCAGAGAACTGTTGGTGTGTCTCCATTAGAGCACACGGCCGACCTGATCTGTAAGTGTGTCAATCCTTTCTTCATTCCCCATTGCCTCAGTTGGACCAATCCCTTAACTGTGCAGATCATAGCAAGCGGCACCCAAACAGGAACTCACTTGACCGCCAGGAACTCCCATTAGTCAGATGAGGGAACATTCCCATGAGAAGCATGAAGAGAAGGGTAAAGAGAGGAGTGTGCAAGTGCAACTCAATGCAATGGGTGTAAAACACGGGCCACAGACTCTAGAGATACACAGTATACATTAAAACTTGGAGGATTTGAAGGAACTGCAGAGATAGGGTGAAGATATTACAGCTCCATCAATTCAGAGACTTCTACCAAGATCAGCTGGACCCACCTCCTTGTTCCCTTATATGCAATAAACCTGTAGCCACACTCAGCTGCATACATTAAACCTACCTCCTATATTCATATATATATAAAATCAGCACCCTGAGTTTCTGGACCACTGCTGGTGGAACAGAGTCTGTGGCTCATACATTCACAGCTTTTATGTATGTGTGTCTGTATATCTGTCCTCTGTTCATTTTCTCACTACTGGAGTCAGGTTTCCGGGAAGTAGCCACATGACTTATGGCAAAAATCTTTACAGTCTGAACGAAAGATCAATTTTTCCTCACATACAGGTTCTGGGGCCATATTCTTCTGCAATAACATTTAAAGAGTCTATACCTTTTAGTTCTCTCCAGGAACCAGAGGCCATAACTGTCTCTGTTTTTCAGGTTGGGCTTCCCGATGATGCTTGTGTCCTGCACCATAGGGATGTGCTATCTCCTGATTGCTCATGTTGTGGTGGGATGGAATTAATAGCTAGCCACCATTTGAAGATCAAGGGAAACCTGGTCATCACCGGGATCAGCCAGAAGACTTCTCCACAGCACCTCTGGAGAAGAAAGGAGCTCACCATGTTCTCACCATGGAACAGAGCCTTTTCCATCACAGTATTGTTCAGGTGGATGATGGGAAACCACAGTGTCTTCTCCCTGCAGACAAAACATGAGAAATACAAGTTAACTTACCGAGATTCCCTACAGAAAATATGCGTATTTCAAAAACGCTTCTTGCAGTTCTATATAAGAGATGGCACAAACCCACCCGAGAAGCTGTGCCTTTTGATTGTCGGTTCTCCTAAGAGTAAACAGTTTTTCTTACTGTAATCCCCCCATTTTAAAATAGTCACCATTTAGTTTGTATACCCCTTGAGTATGTCTCTTTCTGGGAAGAAACATGCCGCTGTTAAGAAAACGTTCTGTGTATTTAAAAAATAAAGAATCCCTTGACAGAAGCTTTTGTAATTTATTTGCCTTAGTAGTTTAGATGACATCAAACTGCATTTTATCCATTTTTATTTCTTCTCTGGAGCTTTCAAATTAGTGTTTAAACGTCTAGAGATTTGGTTTGCAGAAGACTAGACGTGCCTTTGAAATAGCATTTTTATATTAACAGCCTAGAATAATCACTTTCCATTTTAAAAACGACACATGCTATTTCCATCAGTTACACTGAAGCTCGATCAGTATGCTCGCCTCTGTTCTCTGCTCATCAGCATTTTTTAGGTGTGGTTCTTTTGTGCACCACCCCATGTCAGACAGAAATAATGACAGGAAGGAGCCAGGGGGAGCCTGTGCCTTGGCTGGGCCCCAGAGACACCTGCTCAGTTCTCAGTTGTCTCTGCCTAACCATGAGACATGAAGGTGTCCACCAAGGACTCTAAACAGCAGAGCATCTAATTTAAAAAGGCTTAACGAGATTAGAGCACTAAGAAATGCAATGCAGGAGACCTTTCTAGCTCTGTTTTCTGTTGCTGACACTCTTGGGGTGGATGTAGCTTTCCTAGAAATCAGAGCATGTATTCAGGAAGTGGCAACCTACCTCCTTCCTGAAACACTGCCACTACTTGTGGGAACTTCTTTCTTCTTTGCATGTGATTCCTCTGGAGTCAGGCATTGTCTTTGAATGTCTTGGAAGCAATGGCAGGCAGCACGCACCTTATTTTTATTTTAAAATCTGCTCTCAGCATTCCATATGTTTGCCTGTTTACACCTGATCTCAGGTCCTCCTGGTGGTTCCATCTCTGTTTCCCATGAAGCTCTCCTGCCCTTTCACTGAAGGCTCTGTCTTTGTCCACCTCATGAATCTGCATGCCAGGAGGTGGCCTAGGTGGCCTTGCTCTCCCTGCTGCTTCCTGTTCACTTCTGCTGCCTGCACCACTGCCTCCTCCCTGCTCACTCCTGCTGCCTGCATCACTCCTGATCACTACCCCTTCTCCATTGACGCTCAAACCATATTCTCATCAACAGTTTTTCCTTCATGTTCTTCTCCATCCTATCCTCAGACCACTTCAGGCTTCCCCAACATTCAACTTTTCCTTTCTCTGCCTCCCACAACCTTGTGTCAACTTCACTTCTGACGTCCAACCCTAACTCGTCCATTGGGAGCTGCACTATTTCTTCATCTCAAGCATCTCTCCGATGTCTCTTGTTCTTCCAGCCATTTAGTTCAGATTATCTTCTGCTGTGGTTTGCTTAGGATGTGAGTTTTTCTCTCTCTCAGGACTCACGTGTTAGAAGCTTGGCCCCCAGTGTGGTGACTGTAGCAGATGTAGCAGATTGCAGCAGAAACTTTAAGAACCAGAGCCTGGTGATGGGGAAAATGCTTTCAGAAGGGCTTCACAGAGACCTCGTGGGATGCCTTTTTGTTCCTTCAAAAGTAGGTTGTTAGAAAAGAGCAAGGCTGTCCCCTCCCTGCTGTTGAGCTTCCTGTATCCCATGTGATATTTCCTTTTGCATCGCTCCTGACATGACACTACTCACTTTACCAAGCTAGTCAGAGGAGACACACTGGGGCCTGTAAGGGAGGAAAAGGGTTGTCATCGACAGCCCCTGAAGTCACAGGAAGCTGCATGGTGAGACTGGATAGATCTCACCAGGACCAAGACTTGCCTGCTCTCAACCACCTTGGAGTCACACTGTGCTCACAGAAAACAGAGAACTTGAGCCCATTACTCCACCCCTTACTACTGCATCAGTACCTCCCAAAGCACATCTAAGCTCAGGATTTGAGTGGATGATGATATCCTTTCCAAACAGTGCCTGTATTAACATCTGGATAAGCAAAGGTCTGGGTTCTTTGTGAGGGGTTTGCACACAATCAGAGTTTTTTAAAGCTTTCTTCATGTGTCAAGAATTAACCAATTCCCACTCTTTATGTTAGCTTCCTCTTCTGAATGCTCAGATCAGCACACTAAATCTTTAATTCTGCTTGCATGGAGTCATGTATGCATTTAGGCCATTCAAAGTCTATATTTCCTCCTCTATGTTCTTGCATAATTTGATTTCAATACCTGTCCCCCCCAAGCAGAGTGGTAGGGTCATGCCATGTTTTGGTATTCATAATAATAATTTATGTGTAAAGCAGACTTAATTCAGGGTGTATTGGTGTTCTACAAGAGACCTGGAGAAAATGAGAGGGCCTGGGGACAAGTCTTCAGCAAATGTGTATGTGCTGTTAAGCAACAAGTCCAGCTGTAGTCAGCAGATGGCTAGGGAGGAAGCGTCAGCTGGAGGGGACTCAGCTCACCTCCGAAGTTCATGTTCCTCTGCTTCAGTGCCATTCTGTACCTCTTAGTTCTTTCATCTCTAGTGTCGTCCTGCTCTTCCTCCAATCTTATTTCTCTGAGAACAATGAGGAAACCCTCAGAGAAAAACATCTCATTGCTAACTTTGTACATCTGCCTACACCAGGTCCTAAGTGCTCTGTCTTCCCTGAGAAATGGGAGCACCACTCTGGCCTTGTTCAAAGCTGTACTCCATGTGCACTCAGATGTGCTAACGTGCTCTCAGGTGCTCCTGGTGTGTAAGTGGGATGGGAAGTATTACACACACCAGGAAGTCTTAGGAAGGACAGGGTCCCCAGTGGGTGTTTCATGGCCAGTCTCTAAGCTGGAGAAGGGACTTCTGAGCTAGGTGAGGAAGAAGACCACTCATAGTCAGTAGGGATTTCAGCTGATCTCCCTGCTATCTCTTCCAGCTTACCTGCTGGTGTAGGTAGACTCATAGGCAACCCGAGGGTGGAGGGAACCAATTTGGGCTGTCTTTTCTGGCTCAGCTGGGCCAGGAAGCACCCAGCCTGTGGTATTTCCTTCTGTCGGTAGAGAGTGTGGAGGTTCCTACCACTCTTTCATTCTGGGTCTCATCTATTCTGGGCTCTCTTCCTCCATCTACTTTTCATAGTTTTCCATAGAGTGTGGAGGAAGGGGGAGAGAGTAGACTACTACATCTAATTAAATATTATAAAAAAATTCACATGGCTAAATGGAATCCTCTTAAAAGATAATTTAAGAAAACCAGCCAAACTACATTTAAAACAATCATAGTTTTACTTCTTTAATTTCAAATGGAAAAGACAATTTTAGGTAAAGAGATGAGATCTAAAAACAGGTTATAAGTAATTTCCTTATTAATTCCTGTTGGGATTTCTGCTAGAAAAATAGACCTCCAGGTATTCCCCATACTGAGGACACAGATCTCTGCTTCTCCTCACCTGCTGAAGGCTTTTTTGTTCATTGGACGGCCATTGCCATTCTGATATTGGATCTCCAGTAAATCTGGGTCATGGAACTATCAGCAGAACATGCCAAGACTGGTTGTTATAAATCAGTGTCACTATTCAGCAGCTTCCTACCTTTGCACAGAGTATTCAGGACTGAGATAAAGAAATCCACTGAACAAGAGATAGAAGACAGAATCTCAGGCACTGAAGACATGATAGAAGAAATGAATACATTGGTCCAAGAAAATGTTAAATATAAAAATACTCTTGACATAACATACCTAGGAAATCTGGGACACTATGAAAAGACCAAATCTGAAAGTAATAGAAATGGAGGAAGGAGAAAAAACACAGGTCAAAAGTTTGGAAAGCATTTTCAACAAAATCATAAAAGAAAATATCCTCAATTGAAAGAAAGAGGGGCCAATCAAGGTATAAGAAGCAGACAGAACACCAAATATGTAGAACTAGAAAAAGAAATTCCCCATTACACATAATAATCAAATCACTAAACATACAGATCAAATAATATTAAAAGTTGGAAAAGAAAAAGACCAAGTAATATAAAGGCAGACCCATTAGAATTACACCTAACTTATCAGTGGCGACTCTAGTAGCCAGGATGGTCAAGACAGATGTTCTACAAGCCACAGATGCCAGCCTAGGTTGTTACACCCAGCAAAATCCTCAACCACAATAGATGGAAAAAGAAAACATTACATGATACAGTCAAGTTTAAGCATTATCAATCTACAAATCCAGCTCTACAGAAGGAGTGAGAAGGAAAACCTCAGCCTGAAGAGGTTAGCCACATCCAAGAAAACAAAAAGAATAAGTAATTGCCCTACCAGTAAAGTAAAAGGAAAGGGGACCCACACCATTACAGCAAAATAAGAGGAATTAATTAACACTGTTCATTGATAACTCTCAGTTAATAGTCACAATTCCCAATAAAAGGACACAGACTAACAGAAGCAAGCAGTTTTAGCCATTTTAATATCTGATAAGCCAGACCTCAAACCAAAACTAATCAGATGAGATAAGGAAGGACACTACATACTCATCCAGGGAGACATCCACCAAGAGGATAACGCAATTATAAACATTTATGCACCAAACATAAGGATACCCAAGTTTATAAAAGAAACACCACTACAGCTAAAATCACATATTGAATCCCACACAGTGGTAATTGTTGACTTCAGTACTCCACTTTCATGGATAGACAGGTCATCCAAACAAAAATCAAACAGAAACACTGACATTACATAATGTCACAAATCAACTGGACCTAACAAACATTTATGGAACATTCTACCGAAAGACTAATGAATATTCTTTGTTCTCAGGAGCTCAAGGAACTTTTTCCAAAATTAACCACATATTAGTACACAAACTATGTCTCAGCAGATACAAGAAAATCAAATTAATACTGCATCGTATTTCACCACCATAGGTTGAAACTGGATCTCAACAACAACAGAAGCAGAGGAAAGTATACAGACTAATGGAAACTGAGTAACTCACCGCTGAATGAAAAAATGGGTCATGGTAGAAATGAAGAAGGAATATGAAAGCTTTTTAGAATTGAGTGAAACTGAAAAAACAGCATACCAGCATATGGGGCATATTACTGGAGACAGCACCTTCGTAACTTACTGAACGTACAGAAACTGAGCTGGTGCCTCCCGAGAGCCTTCACCCCTACTGACTAGCATTCATGGTACTGGAAGATACTCTGCATGCTACTAGAGGAGAAAGATAAACACCAAACCAGCTACAAACCCGGCAATCTAAAACAGATCTATCCGCATGATATGCTGGTGTAATGGTGGCACAAACATGGTGGAAATAATTGTTCACTCTCTGGTTGGATTTGAAACCCACTCCAGGAGATAGAAATTATATCTAACACTGCTTAGGTGGCCAAGAACCTGGCACTAGATATGCCATGGACCTAGGGAAAAACCAAATACTACTGTTCTGCTAAAGAAACACAACAATAAAATGACTGTTAATGACATTCTGCTATACTCTTAGATCAGTGTCTTGCTCAACCATCATCGGAGAAGCTTCTTCTTGCAATAGATGGGAACTAACTCAGAGATTCATAACTGGAAAAAGTGTGGAGAGAGAGAGAGAGAGAGAGAGAGAGAGAGAGAGAGAGAGAGAGAGAGAGAAAGGAGAGAGAAAGACTTTGCAATATTCAGTCTTAAATGGAAAGATTGTAAGAGCCAGGAGGAGTGGATGACACCAAGAAAACTGCTTTTCCCACACAAAAGGACTCACAGAGACTGTGGCAGCATGCACAAGGCCTGCACAAACCCAAGTCAGATAGGGTCCTAGCACTGAGAGGGGAAGTGGACAATATTTTGCATCCCCTAACCAAAAAGCTATCTTCAATTTACATCCACTTGCAAGGGAAAAACTAGATTTTCCAATGGATTCTCATTGGGTATATAAACTAGACTAAGGGTAGGTTGTACTCCCAGCATTAAATGGCCAACACAAAAGGAACTGTATGGTATTTTAGTAGATTTTTAAAAAAACCTTATATTACTTTGTTTAGGTATTTCTTGTCTTACTGGTCTTTTGCTTGTATAGTATGTTTTATGATTTTGTGTTTTTTTGTGATTTTTTTCTGTGTGTTTCTTGTGTTTTTTATTTGTTTCTTTCTCCTTTTATTTACCTGTTTGTATTTGAGATCGAGTGAGGGAGAGAGAGAGGTATGGAGTTGGAGTTGGGTGGGTGAGGAGGTGGGAAGGATTTGGGAAGAATTGGGGGAGGGGAACCATAATCAGAATATATTATATGAAAAATGTATTTTTACTAAAATAAAAACTTCAGGAGAGGAACATACAAGAAATGTGGGATACTAATGAAAAGACAAAGAACTTTTAATTACAGGAGGGAAAAGGACCTCCAGCCAATGGCATAGACCAGATCTTCAACAAGATCACAGAAGAAAACTTCCTCAAAGCAAAGAAAGACACACCCATACAGATAGAAGAAGCACCTAAAATACCAAATCGACAAGACTAGAAATGAGAATTTCCAATGCATATTGTCTTAGGATTTCTATTGCTATAAAGAGACAGCATGACCACGACAACTCTTATAAAAAGAAAACGTTTAATTGGGTGGTTTACAGTTTCAGAGGTTCAGTCCATTATTATCATAGTGGGACATGGCGGCATGCAGGTAGACATGATGTTGGAGAGGTAGCTGAGAGTTCTACATCTTGCAGATGACAGGAAGTGGTCTGTCTCTCTGGGCACAACTTGAGCATATATGAGACCTCAAAGTCCACCTCCACAGTGACACATTTCCTCCAACAAGGCCACACCTACTCCAACAAGGCCACACCTCCTAATGGTGCCACCCACTATGAGCTTACAGGGGCCAATTACATTCAAACTACCATACATATTTTAGCTGAAACATTTAGTATACAAAGCAAAGAAAGAGTACTGGAAGCTTCAAAAACAAAACAAAACAAACAAACCCACAAGTTACTTATAAAGGAAAATCCATCAGAATAATGGCTGATTTCTCAGGGGAAACTTTGAAACCCAGAAGAGCCTAGAACCATGTATTCCAAGTCCTAAAAGGCCATCATGGCCAACTTCAATTACTCTACTCATGAAAAATATCCATATAGTTAAAGGAAAAAGAAAATCTTTCCATAATATAAACAGCCTAAAAAAATTACACTAACAACTGAAACCTAAAGAAAACACAAGAACAAATGTTAGGCTGAAAAGAGGAACGAACATAGCCAAGACACTGTAGAAGGAAATATGAAACCTTAATTAATAAAACACACAGTACCCTTGAGAATACAGCAATACCCCAAATCAATAATGCAATGGCCACAATCAACACATAAATTTCAATATTAACTTTAAATATCCATGGCCTCAATTCTCCAATTAAAAGACACAAGCTGGGTGAACAGATCAAGAAACAACATCCATCTATCTGTTGTCTATAAAAACACATTTTATCTTTTAAGACAGGCACCACCTTAGTGTAAAAGGATGGACACAAGGACTCCAATCAAATGTGACCAAGAAGCAAATAGGCATTTGTATCCTAATAGCTGAAAAATAATAACTTAAACTAAAACTAATCAGAAAAGATAAAGAAAGACACTTTATTCTAACCAAAAGAACAGTTAACCAAGAAAACATCACTGTCCTAAACATATATACACCAAACTCTGGTACATCCAATTTCATAAAAAGCATATTCCTAGACTTACAGACCCAGATTAAATTCAACTCAAAAATAGTGGGTGAGTTCAAGAAATAATTAACTGAGTGAAAAGGAAGCCCACCATGGGAGAGATTTTTTGCCAGTTATATATCCAACAGGGGAGTAATATCCAGAATATAGAAAGAACTAAAAAGTATACAAACGAAAAGTTAAGATTAAAAACAACAACAACAAAATCAACCCTGACCCACTCAAAAAAATTACGTGGGAACCTAACAGAGTTCCCAAAAGAAGAAATAAAAATGGCTAAGGAATATGTTAATCTTCCCTACACATTAAGGAAATGCAAATCAAAACAGCTGTGAGATTTCATCTTACCCCAGTCAGAATGGCAAATATTAACAAGACAACTGACAACAAATGTTGGAGGGCATGCAGGGAAAAGGAAACCCCCATTCGTTGGTGGTGGGACTGCAAAATGGTCCAACATTTCTGGAAATCAGTGTAGAGAATTCTTAAGAAGCTAAAAATGATTGTACCATATAACCACACCTTACTACTCCTTAGTATACATCCCAAAGACTTTACATCCTACTTTATAGATACTTGTTTAGCCATATTCATTGCTAATATAGTCACAATGCTAAGAAAATGAAAACAGTTTAAATATCCTTCAGCTAATGGATGGATATTAAAAATGTAGAACTATGGGGAAATCACGAAGTTGGTCTGGTCTAGCTGCCTTGAGTCTACGAATAATGGTGTTTTTGAGGTTTGAGCCTGTGGCTCCCGGCGCACTTTGTGCGCTTTTTGGTCCTTGAGAACTCAGTGTACCTCCTTCAGGTAGTGAAGCACAAAGGCCACCCGTGTGGCTCTAGGTTCCGTGGAGCTTGGTGAAGCATGCAGAACTTGGCTGAACATTTTGCATTGGATATTAATCTTGTATTGTCCTGTTTGGCCTGTAACCTGCCATACATTATGTTTTGCTGAACTTATAAGAAGTCTGACTACCTGAAATAAACTTGTCTCAGTCTTGCTGAGATCCCTCTAAACTGACCTTGTTCGTTCCCACCAATCATACCAGGAGACCCTGGTTCGGTAAGTAAGTGCTTACTTAAGTAAGTACAAATGTAGTACTATGGAATACTATTCACCTGTAAAGAAAAGTGGGATCATGAAATCTACAGGTAAATGAATGGAACTAGAAAAGGTCATCTTGGACCTAGGTAACTATTCAGTTCTAGTAAAGTCATCATTATTGGAGGAGAACCTACAACCACTAATTCACTAAACTGGCATAATCTCTACCAAAAACCTACAAACATTTGCCCTTTATACCCACAGATAAGTGTGGTCTTCATCCATCATCAAGGAAATTTCTCTCTGCAACAGAGAGTAACCATTACAGAAAACCATAACCAATCAAAATTCAGAGTTGTGCCACCCAGTCCCAATGGATACATCTACAAAACACTCTTGCACATAAGACTTGGGGAACATTTTGCATGAGGGAGCAAAAAGATTATATGAGCCAGAAGATCAAGGAGTTTGCTATGAAATTGTTTCCTTATAATGTCAGGAGCTACATCCATAAAGTCTCACCAACATGACTGATCACATGTGAGCTGAACAAGGATGAAATCAATGGACATGCCAGTGTGGACAGGGAAAAGCCCACAAGGCCTCAGCCCTAGAAAAGGAACTCTAGGAAACTGAGGGAAGTTGGGAGTGGTAGAGGCAGTCTTTCCGAGGGAAAATGGTGGGCTCTGAAAACATACTTACAAGTAACATTATATGAGCTAAGAAGGTTATATTTAAGAATATATCTGTATATACATATATATTACATATACTTATATGCATGCCATAACATTTAATGAAAAAAGAGACCATGAATTTGAAGGACAGTGAGGAGGGTTATATGGAAGGGCTTGAAGGAAGGAAAGGAAAGGACGGAATGTCATAGTTATGTTATAATCCCCAAAAGTAAATAAATTAAAAGGAAAAAGACATCATATTGAGTGAGATAAGTCAGACAAGACAGACAGATGCCACATGTTCCTTTGCGTCTGAGTTCCCAGGTGTGGGAACTTCACATGTGATCTTCAGATGTGACTATGTAAGCAGGAGTGACTACAGAAATGAGCACAATAAGAAGGGACTGTTGCAGGGGTGAGGAGATAGAAATGGGTGCAAGTGGCCCGAAGGTGGAAATGGGAAAACTAGTGGAGCTTTAATTAGAGAGGGGGAAATAAATACAGAAAAAGAGAGAAGATAGAATAACAGGAAAGATGTCCAGAAAAGTCATAAGGAATTATACTATTAACTAGCTACCTAAAATACATGTAAATCTGTATCTCTCTCACTCTATCTCTCTCTATATATACAGTTATAGATACAGATATAGAGGTATAGGTATAGTTTAACAAAAATGAAAATTTCCCATCTGGGCTGACTATACTCTCCTCAAGAGCAAAGACCTGTAGCTAGAGTTTTCCTGCCTGGCCCACAGTCAGGGCAAATCTCTCTCACCTGCCAGTCCCACAGCCCCTCAGACCCGACCAAGTAAACACAGAGACTTATATTGCTTTCAAACTGTATGGCCGTGGCAGGCTTCTTGCTAACTGTTCTTATAGCTTAAATTAATCCATTTCTATAAATCTATATCTTGCCAAGTAGCTCATGGCTTACCAGCATCTTCACATGCTGTTTCTCATCGTGGCGGCTGTCAGTGTCTCTCTGACTCAGCCTTCCACTTCCCAGCTTTATTCTCCTCCTTGTCCCGCCTAGCCAATGGCCAACCAGTGTTTTATTTATTGACTAATTAGCAACACATGTGCCATACAGAACATCCCACAGCAAAGACCACTTAACAAAATCCCAACACAAGGCTCAAGAAGCCCTTTTGGAGTTATTGGTCAGGGTTTTCCAAAAGTCTACCAAAACACATCTGTTATTGCTGCTGCCTTCAGTTGCCTCTCAAAGGTGACACGATGGAGGTCCGAATTGCTGAAGATACCATGCACTTCAGACACAGGATCCAGAGGCCCCAACTTTGATTCAACCCGAAAGCTTCCTCCCTAGAACTAGCTTTTATGGTACCAGAAGGCTCCATGTAAGTATCCAAAGGAGAGAAGCAACCAGTAGTCTCACCAGTTATGATGCCTGTGAACTGCAATGAGGAGCATGGGATGATAATTTTAACATTGCCATTGTTGTGTATGTACCTTGGTGGTAACCAACAGCTCTCTAATTGGACTTTAGGTCTAGTCAACAAGAGGTTTAACCATGCTGAGCACTGAAAACCTAGATGACTGGAGTTAGTGTCCAAGTCATGGATCTTGGAGGAGAACTCAAACTGCCACTTCAATAAACCATCATAATCCTAACTATATTCTAAAGATTTATCTGTCTGCCCACAGAGAAGAATGCTCTTCACTCCTCATCAGGGAAGCTTCTTCGCAACAGAAAGACAACTACAGAAAACTACAACCAATCAAACTGCAGAGTTATGTAGCCCAGTTCCAACTTAAATATCTACAACATAATGTCTGCACTCATGGCCCAGGGATAATTATAAGAAAGGGACTGGAAAGATTGTAAAAGCCACAGGATCAGAGAGTTTTCTGTGAGATTGTGTCTCCTAGAAATGTCAGGGAAGCTATACTCATGAGCTTTTACCAACATGGCTGCCTAAACAAGATCTGAACAAGGATGACACCCATAGACATGATAACATGGCAGGGAGGAAACTCATGAGGGAGGTCTCAACCATAGACATATAACTACAGGCAACCAAGGAATGCTGGGAGTCAGAGAGAAATGTTCTTCACAGGGAAGAGCACATAAATTGATAATCCAATACTAAATGGTTAGTTCTGTATATGCACACATACATGCATGCATTCATATACATATGCATGTGTACACACACATACAGACATATATGTAACATTATACAGGTTGAGCAGGCTGTATTTATATATCTAGATGGATTATATAATTATGTAATTTATTTTAAAATTTTTAAATGATTTCATATATTTAATATATATTACTTATATAATTCAAGAGAGAGGAAGTACATGGTAGTGCTTGGAGAGAGGAAAGGGAAGGAGGAAATGATGTAATTATAATCTCAAAAAATAAACAATATAACAATAAAAAAGAGGGCATAAAAGGAACTAGCTAGCCCTGATTAGAAACAGAAAAAAAAATTATTTAATAATCCAAGAGAACACACATATAAAGTTAAAATGCACTATAATAAATTTGAATACTAATAAAAACAGAACCATTTACATTGTATTAGGCATTGTTAGCAATATAGAGCTAATTTATGTAGCCAGACGTGTGGGTCCTAGGCAAAGGCTCTGCCGTTTTGTATAGTGGGCTTACAGGGCTGGTTATCCTGGAACCAACATCCTCAGAATGCTGAGGAGTGACTGTGCTTTACATGTTGATGCTCTGCTTTTTTTTGTACCTTAGAATGAATTCATCAACTTATTAAAAGATCTTCTATGTATGCTGCACAGGTTGAGGGTGGGGTACCCAGACCTTTATCACTGATTTTAGGTTTTTTTTTTTTTTTTTTTTTTTTTTTACCTTGGCTACTGTTGCTAAAATTTCTTCCCTGGGGGAGAAGTAAATCAATGATAACCTTCCTCTCAAGTTCCCAACTACAAACCATAGCATGATTCTGCCAAAATTCACTCTGGGTCACCAGTGGATTTTGGGTTTCCTTACGGAGACTAGGTAAGGGGTTACTTACAGGGGTGCGGCCACTCCTCCCCCCATTGACCACACCTGAAAAGCCTTTCCCAACAGGGATGAGGGCTTCTGTGAAGCTGCTGCTCTAGTCACCCCCGCCCCCAACTCTATATATTCTAGGCCCTGCCCCTGGCCACATGGAGCCTTCCAGATGGTAGGGAGCAGCTAGACACTCAAGTCAGAATCTGAATCTTGTGCCCTGTTCCCAACCTCTTTGCTGGGGTGGAAACTGTCAACCAGGCCACCTGGGATGATCTTCTGCAAGGGGAAATGCTGAGACCCCCAAGATGATGATTCCTTGGCCCAGAGGGCTGTCTCACAACATTCACCAAGGTGTCCTCTGCACCATGGACCCTAACATGAAGCCTAAGTGTGTGTGAGGGGACCTTGGTAGCTTTTGCTAGCTTTCAACCTCATACATTTTGGCCTCCCGTGGTAGAAAATCAATGAGGAATTCATGTGGGAAATGGATTTAGTTGTTAGGAGGGAGCAGTTGCTAAGAGATCAGAAGTGGGGATGGAGATGTATTCTGCCTGGAGAGACAGAGGCCGCGGGGTGTCTGAATCGAGCAATTGTGCTGGGTAGAAGCTGCCAGGAACATGAGTGAATCTCCCTCCCTCTCTGATGGATTCATTTGTTTGTACACTATCTTAGCAGAAACATAAGATAGAAATGCAGCTGCCCTGCAAGGCAGATGCCTGGTGGTGGATAGTGGCACTCAAACCTCAGGCAGACTGCATAATTCAAACCTGGGTACCCCTGTAACCTGGCAGACTCAGGTCAGGCTGCCTTTGGCACTGCTGTAACTCTAGAAAGGTAAGTCAAAACCCTGACTGCAGGCTTTTTGGAGATGCACTGCTCTGACTCCGGAAGGTGTTTTGTCAGACTATCATTGAGGTTCCACACAGCGTTCATGGGCCAGACATGGCCCTGCTCCCTTTTCAGGAGCCATTAGAAGGCTATTACCTTCATAAGGTGAAACACCATAACTAAAAGCAACTTTGGGGGAAAGGGTTCATTTCACTTCCACGTCCACATTACAGTTCATCATTGTCAGGGCAGGAACGTGGAGGCAGGAACTAAAGCAGAGGCCATGGAAGAACACTGCTTACTGGCTTGCTGCCCACAGCTAGTTCAGTTTGTTTTTATACCATTCAGGACCAACCACCTGCCCAAGTGTGGCACTATCCACAGTTGACTGGACCCTTACACATCATTAATAAAAAAATGCCCCAGGACTTACTTAAAGGCATATATTATGGAGATATTTCCTCAGTTGAGGCTCCCTTTCTCAAATGAGTCTAGCTTGGGTCAAGTTGACATAAAAATAAGGAACACAGTTACAATCTCTCTCATTGGTCTCTGTGGTCACCACAGTTCAATGTTGGCCCCAACTGGCACTTATGGGCTGTTAAACAAAGGTCTGGAAGTTTCTCTGATCCCTATTCCCACCTCAGGTACTCAGGGAAGATGCACAGCCTTGCATACAAGCTTTTTCACAAACATGCTGGGCTTAGATAAGCCGCACTGGGCAGAAAACAAGCCCATGGGAGGCTGGTGAAGGCTCCTCAAATGTTGGTTCTGCTTTCAGTCTATGCTTAAAAGAATGAAAGGCAAACTTTCTAATTTGATATCATCTAACACTGCGCCTCAGGAGGTGACTGCTTTCACTGAGCACTGCACATTCCAGCTAGTCACTATTCGAGGCCCTGCTCACTGGCCAAGTGCTTTTTAATTCATGCAGACTTCTGGTGGACCTTCATAAATTGTGTGTGAACTGAAACATGGCTGGAGGGTTTTGGATGTCCGGAAGGTTATTTTGGGAACCAATGTAGACTTCTAGCTGGTTGCATTCAGGCTTTTCTTCATAGTGTCCGTTCTGCTGGTTCTTTTTGATGTGTATTTGCACAGCCCCCAGCCCCCTAGCCCCCTCACACCATGTACAGGAAGCTCTCTTTTCTTGTCTCCTGCAGTCCTGACCGTCCCACAGGCATAGTCCAGTTTGCACTGGCTTTTGGACAAGTGTGTTGAAGGTTGAGCTGGCCGCAGGCTAGTTTTCTTGTTTCACAGCTTCTGGCCGCTTTGCAATCTGTTAACATGATGTTCCACTGCGTCTTTCATTGCAGCTTCTCTCCTCACTGGCGATGCTCAGCCCTAACCTTGCCTCTGTCTCTAGCTTAGCTGGGTGGCAGTCGTGTGCCCTTTCTCCATCTCACTCAGGCCCAGCATGAGTGCTTCTAGTGGACAGACACTGCTGGTCAAGGGAGCACACTGCCTGCCGCCAAGCAAATTGTGTCTTCGGGATCCCAGACAAGTCTTCAAGGCGGATATCTTAAAAACCAGCATTTATTTTTTCAGCAAAAGTCAAAGAGAAAATGTTCAAGGTGGCTGGATAAAGCACATTTGTTGCGCTAAGCTGTTTTATATGCTGACTTATATTTGTCCTGTAACTTTAGTAAGTATGCTATTCAAAACAATTTAGATGATTATTTGAAGATGAATCATTTGAGATTATTCATAGCAGCCCAGTCACATTTTCCCCTGATCTTTGTGCTCCTTAAAACATTAATGGTTAACACACACACACACACACACACACACACAGAGGAGGGGGGGTTACCACAAATAAATTCTACCCTGCTATATGACTTAGATCTCTCCTCTCAAGACCTTGTTGTTTTCAACCATGTCTACAAAGGAAAATACTTGTACTGGGGATGCAGCTTAGTGGTAGCATGATGAAGTTTGGGAGGGGTTGTCAAGGCCTGGGCTCTCGAAGCCCCAGGAAGGTATGCTTGGCCCTAGTATGCCAGTTACAGAGACAGGTAACAATGAGGAGTAGAAAAAGGAAGCAGAGCTCTGTATGACCAGCCTGGGAATTTCTCTCACACCTGTGGCAGGAACAGAGACCTTTAGGGGTGTCCATAGCCTTGGGTGACTCTGTCTTCATCCTCCATGCCTGGTCTCTGCCTATGCACAACCAAGCTGGTATTAGCGTGAGATAGCTCCCTGATTCTGTAGGCAGCCTGATCGCATTTATCATGACTCTTATTTGCCATGTGCTGCTCCCCCTGTTTGTTCTCTCGCCGTGATCTGGGGATCTGGAAAGCAGAGGCTGCATGCCTCAGCTCTGCATCTTGCACCTGGCAAAACAGCCGGCATCTGCTCAGCGTTGCTTCCCTTCACTAAAACGACGAAATCAGATTGGGTCCCCTTCCACCTCTCCTCTTATATTGAAGATGGCCTTGTGCAGTCCTGGGGGCAGAGATAACCAGCTGAACGAGTGGGCATGGTACCATGGTTTTGTAAGCAACAGCCCAGTGAAATCACTGAACTAGATCACTCCATGGGTAGAAAAGGAAAAGTTCTGTCAAACTTCCAAGGCTATCTCTTGAGGTGGGTGTGGGCTGGGGGTTGAAGCAAAATGGTGGGAAGGGCTTGGCAGTTATAAGGGTTATGCTGGGTGGGGGGTAGGTGAGTTAGCTGCAACAGCCTGCAAACTAGCCTGGGGTCAAAGCCTTTTGGAGGATCTTGGTTGTTTGAGTTAGTAGGGAACTAGACACCCTTTCTAGGGGGTAGTTGGCTGTGGGCAGGGGGCAGATAAAGGAGGTAATGGCTTTTCTTGGCAAACAGAAGCATATTTTACAAGGTTTCTGAGGAACACTGGCTTCAAGTAGCAATCCTTCTGTTTACTTGTTAGAGTCCAGTCTGAGGTGAACCCAGAATGTCATTTACGACATTCAGTGGCACTGCCATTTTGAGGGTGTGTGTGTGGCCCTGTTTGGACCAAACATTTCAGTTTTGTCCTTGTTGTTGTTGATGATGATGATAAGGAGGTGGGGGCACAGTCTCTAGCTTCTTAAAGCTGGGTGGGGTTATCATGGGGGTCCTAAAAAGGTGGGTGGAGTCAGGCAGGCACGCGACGGTAGGAGACCTGGGAAAATTCCATTAGAAGCATCTGGTTTATTGACCGTCAGATAATTTTGCCTGAAAGAACCGGAAAAGACAGTGTGCTGCACAGTTTTATGTCAATTTGACACAATCTAAAGTCATCTGAGAGGAGGGAAACTCAATTAAGAAAATGCCTCCATAAGATCCCGCTGTAGGAAAACCTGTACACCATTTCTTAACTAGTGATTGATGGGGGAGGGCTCAGCCCATTGTGGGTGGGGCCATCCCTGGACTGGTGGTCCTGGGTTCTATAAGAAAGCAGGCTGAGCAAGCCATGAAGAGCAACCCAGTAAGCAGCAGTCCTCTGTGGCCTCTGCATCAACTCCTGGCTCCAGGTCCCTGCCCTTCTTGAGTTCCTGTCCTGACTTCATTTGATGATGCACTGTGATGTGGAAGCATAGCTGAATAAACCCTTTCCTCCCCACGTTGCTTTGGTCATGGTGTTTCATCACAGCAATAGTAACCCTAATTAAGACAGACATGGAACAATCATTATTATGAGATAGAGAATAGTGGGATAAGGAGGGTTAGAAACCAGAGCCCTGAGGGAGACCAAAAGGAGGGCTGCTGGAAGCTGTAGTTTGTGAACCAGATCCTGAGAGTGGTTTTTTGTTTGTTTGTTTTTGTTTTTTTTGTTTTGGTTTTTCGAGACAGGGTTTCTCTGTATAGTTTTGGTGCCTGTCCTGGATCTTGCTCTGTATACTAGGCTGGCCTCAAACTCATCAGGAGGCAATCTGCCTGGCTCTGCCTCCGGAGTGCTGGGATTAAAGGTATGTGCCCGGCTTGATCCTAGGAGTTTTTAATCCTCTCTTCCATATGTCCAGATGGTAGCATCACTCATTCTTCATTAAGGAAGAGATGAGTGCTCCCCCTTTTCAGTTGAGGCCTTGCTAGTTCTGCAGGATTACCATAGCAGGAGAAGTGAGCTGGTTATGCAGTAGATGTAGGGCTCAAGCTGACTCCTGGATAGTGTCTGTCAGCTGAGTAGAAATCTGCTGGGCCAGGTACAGACCAGAGACAGAAAATAAAGTTAAGGAGCTTAGGGGATCATTATCTTGGGTGTATACTTGAAATTTCCATCCAGAGTATGCTTGATCCGTGACAGATGGATACAAGTCGTGACTCCCTAAAGCTTGCATGATGTTTTTAAAGCTTGCTTGACAAAAAGAGATAAAAATTTCTTTAGATATATCAGCAGGAGCACTGTCTGTAATCTGCACTGAAATCCTCATTGCAGAGAAAACAGTTAACAAATATCTGCAAATAGTCTAAGCAGATTCATGTCTTTAAGCCATAGCAAAAATAAAGCCTAAAAATTATCAACATAAACATGACAATTAATCTGTAAGAAGACAGAAATTTCCTGGCAGGAAAGAGAACAAAGGAAAAGAAGAGCTTGAAGGCCTGGAAGATGGTTCTGGGCTGGAAGTGTGAACTCTTTCTTCTGTTCTATCATTCTGACATCACCACCTTAGGAGGACTGCATAGGTATAGATCACCAAATCACCACCTTAAGACCACTGGATAGATATAAATCGCCAAATCACCACCTTAAGAGGACTGGATAGATATAGATCGGCACATCACCACTTTAAGAGGACTGAATAGATATAGATCACCAAATCACAACCTTAAGACCACTGGATAGATAGAGATCGGCACATCACTACCTTAAGAAGACTGGATATAGATTGCCAAAACACCACCTTAAAAGGACTGGATAGATATAGATTGCCAAATCACTACCTTAAGACCACTGGATAGATATAGATTGGCACATCACTACCTTAAAAAGACTGGATAGATATAGATTAGACAGAGATGTTTTCAGCACAACAAGAAGCACTTTTTAAGTCCATATTTAGAAAAGAAACAACCAAAAAAAAAATTAAATCTTTTGAGCTTGTGACTAATGTTATTTTTTTTAAAGCTTTAGCAGCCAGTGCTTATAACTGTCACCAAGACCAGCTTAATAACTTCCCAGAACTCCATGGACTAGTATGTTAAACTTTGTGCTTTGAAGTTTTAATATCATCTGACTCATCTGTAAGTTTCATTTCTCACATACCTTAAATCACTTTCTCAGATCCTCACAACTTGTATAATCTTTTTGTTTCCTTTCCATCTGGGAATATCCCATCATTTCCAATGAGACACAGATGCTTGAGTACAACAGTAGTCATTGAAAAGGCAAGTCCTTTCAGTAAGTAAGAATAGCATGGTGGTTTGGGGTTTGCTTTTGCCTTGAAACTTGTTTTGTGATTTTGCTTTTCTCAGCAGGAAACCCACCAGCTCTTAGAAAAGCAAGGCTTGCTTTTCACATTTGAAACCAATTTAAGCTGGCAGGTGATCATGTCAGTTTTTAAGCTTTTTAATTTTTTTTTTTTACTTTTGTTTGATTTAAGAGACTCAAGCAATTAAACTTTTCTTTAAATTCTCAAATTTGTATTATTAACAAGCAATATATACATCTTTTGCACCCAAAATTATTGTAAAGCTAGAACTGACCAGGCAGTAGTTAGTCCTGGTGGGACTTGGCCAGGGGCTGCTTGCTGCTGTAGGAACAGGTATCAGGGCAATTAAATTGCCTGATGAAGATAGGACCCGGTTATGATGAGGCTAGCCATCAACACCCATTACGGAGATCTGAGATGGATAAGTTTTACTGTCATGAGCAGGACGTATAGACTAAGTGGCCTCTGGATCAATTAAAAATGATAGAGTCATAACCTGCCATATGGACAGTCAGCCTGGGCTCCCATGAGGAGTCCAAGGTCCCAGGGCAGTGGCAGTCTTTAGCTATCATACAGTGCAGTTTCAGTCTTTGACCATAAGGCCCAGAAGACCTGAGAAATTTTCCTGTGGAGGAGGAACTTGGAGAACTGGCCTACCTTGGAGACATGATGTAGAGCAGGACAGTCAACTCTCCAGTGTCCAGCCTGTCCACAGTTTGAATAGGAGCAGTGGGCCAAGTGTGGGGCAGTTCTCTGCCCAGTGGCCAGTGTTGCCACACTTGAAGCAGGTCCCAGGTGGAGGCCATTGGTGCCCTATCTCCCTTGGAGGTGGCCTTGGGGCTGCTACTAGAAGCTGGTATTTCTGTCTATCACAGGAAGCCTTTTTCATTCTTGCCTGCTTTCAATAAATACCTTAAATGGCATATTTAGCAGATTTCTCTGGCAGGTTTGAGGGCCGTCCTCTAGTACCTGATTTTGACTACTATTTTAGATTAAAAAAACTCTGTTTTCAGTTATTTGCTTCAGGCTTAAGTTTGACATATACAAAAGGCTAAAGCTTATCCCTATAAATGAATTATATTTGTATTTCATATGACTACAGACATTTCTGAGCACATTTGTTAATTTATAAGGTGACTGAACTGACCATTAACTTGTATGTCATAATTATCTCTAACAGTTTCCAGTAAGTTAGTAGCTTTTATAAAATTGGGGTTTCATAGCTTCATCTCTGTTAAGGTTGAGCTTTAAAATTTATACTTTTGAATTGAAAATCTTTACTATCATAATAAACTTTAAACCATAGATACAGTCCACAGAGAGACCAGATACCACACTTTCCTGAATCTTTTATAGTGTAATTTTACAGGGTACCATAGTTTCTTATATGACTCAGTTTCTCCAAATAGCTAAAGCATAACAATGTTAGCAAAGACACAAGTGGTTAGACATAATCCTTAAGTCAGTTCTTTAGCCTGAATAGACCTTAGGAATTCATAAAACTTAATGATCAAACATATACTGTTAGTAAATTCTATTTTCCATAAATTAGAGTTTAATCCAAGTTTATATATATATATATATATATATATATATATATATTATGCTGAGCAAATCTATTTTTCTTAAACAAGAATCTAAGTTACATGTATGATACACTATAGCAAACTAAGATTCCCTATGCATATATTTTTTAAATGTCAACCTTTTTGTTACAAATTTTAAGCTAATTGTTTTCTGTTACAGATTTTTTTAAACCACACCAAAAGAACTTACAAAGCCTGATATATAGAAAGTTTACACAAAGCGTTACAAATTCCAAGATAAAGTTTACACTTCAGCAAAAGTTTTAAAGATGTAAGGGAGGAACTTTCAGAGAATTAGACATCTGTGATTACACTTTGCCACTTATAACCTCTATTGGAAATAGTTTGACTCTTAGCTCTTCCCAGACATACAGCGTTTTTTCCTGGGCTGTTTTGTTTTGCTCTCCTTCTCCCTGTCACAGAGTCAGGTGGATGTCCTTACTCACGACAGAGACTTTGGAAGGAAAATTTTAAACAAATGTGTAGGCAGAGTTTTTTATCTGGACAGCAGCTCAGCTCTGTCCCACCAGCTGGATCTCCAAATAATCACACAGAGACTTAATATTAATTATAAATGACAGGTCGATAGCTTAGGCTTGTTTTTAGCCAGCTCTTATAACTTAAGTTAACCCATTTCTATTCATCTATGTGCTGCCCTAGGCTTGTTTACCTCACCTATGTAGTTCCTATCCTGCTTGCTCTGTGTCTCATGGTGTCTCCTTGAGACTTCCTTAATTCCTTTGACTCCACCCTTCTTCCCAGTGTGCTCTCAGTTTGTCTCTCCCACCTAATCTCTTCCTGCCTAGCTATTGGCCAGTCAGCCCTTTTAATAAACCAATCAGAAGGCTTCTTGGCAAAGACATATCTTCATAGTATACAAAAAGATTATTCTATAACACAGATGTCTAGAGTTAGAAGGCCAAATCCTATCTCCAGAGCCAACATTTCAATAGAACAACATGTGAAAAAAATTCATTATTATCCATACTCAAAATACCTTTGAATCTCTGTAATACTGAATCCAGCAATCAGAAGGAAAGCCAAGAGTGGAGAGCAAGGAAGGCTTAGAGATAAGAGATTTTTTTTTTGAATCATTTACTTGTGCTGTGGCAGAAGTTTTCATTGTTACAATCTATGAGAATTTGGAAATCAAGTGTGCCTTTTTTTGCCATTGAGACTGATTATCTAGTCTGTACTAAGGCCAAGCTATTTGCAGTAGACAGCCAGGTTTTAATGGTATCTGAGTCCAAGTGGGAGAAGAGATTGAAGAAGACAGGCGAGAGGAGCCATTAGTCTAATAAGAGCCCATGGTTACTTCAGGCTCCAGCAAGCGAAGCTCCATGAGTGCATGAGAGACAGAGCAGATGGGAAAAGAGACACCCTAAACCAGCAAGCTGAGCAAGCAAGAGACAAAGCAAACAGGAAGGGGAGCATCCTTAAAGGGGGGCAGGAAAGGATTTCCAAGAGCAGAGCAGGGGTGGTGGTGGTGGAAGAGACTTAGGAAGGGGGTCACAAGTAGGAATCCTGTCAGAAGGAGGACTCCAAAGGCATAGACATAGGGAGGGTGACATGGTAAGGGGGAAAATACCAAACAACAGAGTCTCACTTTGAGGGCATCCGAAGTGGACTGAGACTTGTTGGAGAAATGTCCAGGATTTCATGGTCAGTGATCCCTTGTCCATGGGGGTGGGATACCCAAAAGGGCGTACAGAGGCTGCCCAGCATATCAGTATGACTTTGGTGGAAGGCTCCAGCAAGCCAGAGAGAAAGAGCAGGCACCTCAAGAAGATACTGCCCCCAAGTAAGCCAAGAGAGACAAATGAGTAGAGTAGGTGGAGGAGAGAAATGGCTGGAAAGGCAGACTCAAAAATTTAGAGTCAAACATGGTGGGTGGGTAGAGACAGCATAGGCAAATGATCTGTAGTGAGTAGGGCCAATTGTCAGTTTGGTTCAATTAGAAGGGGCAGGATTCTTTCGGGGGGGGGGCAGTGATCTCCTCCTGGGTTTCAGCACCAGATTTAATTGAGGATGTGATTAAACCACCAAATTAGATTGCTCTGTGGGAGAAAAAGGAAAAACTTATTCAAGTGGCCAAGGCTATCTCTAAGTATAGAGGGAGGGGGCAGAGAGAAAGAAAATGGAGGGAAAGTCTTGCCAGTGAGTTGTGATGGGAGGTAAGTGAGTTAGGTGGAATAGCCTGGGAACTTGTGTGGGGCTTTGATCTTTTGAAGGCTTGTTTGAGTTCATATGGGACTAGATGCCCTTTCTGGGGGTAGCTGGCTGCCAGGTGGGGAGATAAGTGAAGTAATGGTTCTTCTTGACAAAAAGAAACCTACTTTACAAGGTTTCTGAGGATTGCTGAGGAATACCGGCTCTAAGTAGCAATCCTTCTGTTTACCTGGTCAGAGTTCATCCTGAATTGAGCCCAGACTGTCATTTAAGACATTGTCAATGGCATTTTTGGGGGTTTGTGAGAGCCTACTTTGGACCTAACATTTTTGATGGTCACTTTCTTTCCAGTGTGATAGGCAGGGACATGGCCTGTGTTCTGGTTTGCTTCTGCATTGGGAGGATGGGCACAGCCAGGGACCTCATCTGGTAAAGGTGAGCAGGAACTTCTTTACTGACCCTGTGTGGCTAGAGACACTCCCAGCTGGCCTTAGTGTCAACAGGAATTCATAACCACATACACAGGTGGGAAGAATTCAGAAAATGCTACTCCTACTAACCTAAAACAGCGTTTCTGAAAGAAACAGCAGGTGTAGTGAAATGGGTAGTAAGTTACATTTATGAAAGCAGATTGTACATAGTAAGGCCATTTATCAACACAATTGCTTTTCAGGACAGGGAAATGCAAGATAATTCCCAGTTCATTTTCTTGTTATTTATTCAGATTCCAAAGAGGAGCATATAACTAAACATTCAGCCTAATTTGCTGAGGAAAGCTATCCGAAATGAAAATCTGAATGTACCACTCTGTGTTGTGGCCTTCAAGGACTGTGGTGTCCAGGATATGCTTTGACACTCAGAGACAGGGGGCTTCAGGTAAAAGAGCTCTCCCTCAGCAAACATAGGGATGTGAGGAAGATACGGGAATTTTGCTCCAACTAAGCTTAAATAGAGATGAGAACTGAGGAGCTTGTAAGTGCTGAATGTTACTGTTGAGAAGCTTGATGGCTACTGTGCAACCATGTCATTACTGCTTCTTTGGAATGGTTAAAATCTATGTGTAACAATCATGACCTGCTTGAGGTCCTGCATAGTGTGAATGGATCCTGAACCTGGTTTCTTTTAGTCTTTTCCTTAATAATGGTAAGGCTGGCAATTTTCATCTTTTAATACCTATTTCTAGTATTTACCACCTTTCATCACTTATAACAGTGGCATTTAAAAGCACAAGGAACAACTTTAGATTTGTACAACAAGGTGGAAGGAATCCCACTCATGCAGAATAGAAATACAAGAAAGATGATGGTACCATGTAAGGGAGAACATGAGGTACCTGAAAGAAAAATTGTCATGATCCCAGGGGTTCTCACCTGTCCCACTACAGCCAGGAGACCTCAGGTTCTACTGACAAAACCAAAATCACACACTGAAACACTCTATGTTTTCTACAGATTTTTTAAAAAGATGTCAAAGGCATTCAGACTGTGCTTATGTTGGGATGAAATGATGCATGCTTTTCTAAAGACATTCTAATCAGAGATGTCAGAGTGGAGTGTGTTTGCTCAGACACAAAATGATGTAGACAATTTAAGGCTTCCCCATCTTACCTAAATTTGAAAAATACTCCTCATAAATCCCTTTTACAACTCTGATTACTAAGGAAAATCTCTAGTCTTTAAACTTGAGGGTAAATCACACTCATTAAACTATGTAGCTTAGAAAGCTACAAGTTCTACATATGTACCCATTGTGAAGTCTACTCTGACTCTCCCTTAGGAGCCCACATCCTTGCTGTTGAGTATGCCTTAGTATGTCAGAAGACCTTTCTTCCTGTTTTTAATAAATTCAGTTCTGCTTCACACTGATTTACACTGGAATTCTTTTTCATCAAAGCCACAGTTGGTTTTGCCTGGGTAGAGGTCACCGGAAAGAACATTTTTTTTTTTTTAAAGACTTATTTATTATGTATACAGTGTTTTGTCTGCATGCCAGAAGAGGGCACCAGATCTCATAGGTAGTTGTGAGCCACCATGTGGTTGGTGGGAATTGAACTCACGACCTCTAGAAGAGCAGCCAGTTCTCTTAACCTCTGAGCCATCTTGCCAGCCCTGGAAAGAACTCTTATGGTGGCTTTGGTAATAGCATGGCATGGAGCTATGTCACAACACAATTACAAAGGGATTTATGAGGGGTATTTTTCAAATTGAGGTAAGGTAGGGCTGCCTTAAGAGTCTACATCACTTTGTGTCTGAGTAAACACACTTCACTCTTTGACAGCTCTGATGGCAGTGTCTTTAGTCAGTTGTGACTGACCCAATTTTTTTTTTAAGAATACCAAGAACAGAATTCCTTTGCACTTCTTCCAGCACTTGCTATTCAGAATCCACACTTCAGCACCCAGCTTTCAGTTCCTGGGCAATGGAGTACAGACTACCCAACCACTTCTAGAGTGGATAGGGACCTGCTGATTTAAGTTAATGAACGTTCATCTAGATCACAGTGTGCATATAGGAAACTAGAGATATACAGCCTCGAACCAGTGACCATATTCCTCAGGCCTCCTTGCTAACAGGATGGGTTGCTTTGTCATCAGGCATTGGATGCACACCAAATGTTTCTTTCTTATTTTCCAGTCTCAGCTCCCCCAGCACCATGTTCCCGAGACTCATTGGCCGGTAGAGCTGTTATGTAGCAGTTTGTTCATTTTTGTTCCTTCAAAATATTTTGTTGCATGAATCTGCCAGTTACTTTATCCATCCTGCTGTTTGTGGTATTTGGTATGCTTTTGCTTTCTGTGTGATGCTAGGTTCTGTTTGCTCAGCCTCTGCACTGGTACTTTCAGTGTGTACTGGTTTTTCCCAGTGGTTTTAATTTGCTGGCGACTGAGGTTGTTGCAGAATGTCTTCCAAGCCCTTTGCTACTTACACTCTTATGGTATCTTTCCATGCTAATTTGCAAGAGTTCTCTAAGTTCTCTGAGTCCTGTGTGTGGTTCATCTTGTAGCATAGTCTTGAACAGAACACATGCACCTAATATTAATGAACTGCAACTTATGGGTCTTTTTAAAAAATATGGCTAGTGCCATTTGTGCTTATCCCCCCAAAAGGTCATTTCCCATAATATCTTCTTAACATTGTATTATTTTATCTTTTTTGTTTAGCTGTACAATGCACTCAGAATTATGTTTTTTAAAAAATATATGACATAAGTGAGCATCTTTTTCGTAAATATTTGGTTAGTCTTTTATTGAAAATATAGCCTTTTTATTTATGGATATTCTGGTTCATTCATAATTTACCTCCAAACCAACATCCTTGTAATCATTGGCTTTATAATGAGTCCCAATATGCTGGTCTGCCAACTTATCCTCATTTCTCAAGATTATCTTGACAGTTTGCTTTTTCATTTGCATAAGTAAATAGCACAAATAAATTTCAGATACAGCTTTTTAACTCACACAAGAATGCCTGCTGTGTTTTTGATTGGAATGTTGCTGACTCTGATAAATTCGGACGGCAAACTCAGGAGTGTCATACATTCCCCTCTTTACTCGGGTTTTCTTCATTTCTCTGAATACTGGTTTATAGCATTATTTTGACAGAGAAAATTCTCATATATTTTATAATATTTATTTGTAATATTTTAGTGTTCGTTGATGCCCCTATAAATAGCATCCTTTGACAGTTTTCTCTTCTAATGAATTATTGCTGATAATAGAATTAATTGATGATTTCCTATCTTGCCCTTCCATCTAGCAACTTGGCTAGATTTAAATTACAGTTCTGATGATATCTGAACAGTCTGGCTTGTTTTTTACACTAATGTGTCATTCACAAATCATGGCATTTGAATTTCTTTCCAGTTCTATTCATCTCTTCCATTATTGCACAACCCAGGATTAGCTTTTCCATTTCCTTCCTGAACTATGGGAAAGTCAGCTAGACTTCATCCTAAACTATGTATAGAATGGCTTTTCTTGTTATTGTCCACTAAACATTATAGTCTAAAAACTACTTAGTATTCATATTTTATCATGTGTTTGAGGTGAACTAAAGATGCTAGAGGATGTCCTTCATGGTTATTTACAAATACTTTATTTACTTTCTTTGTAAAAAATGATTTATTTTACTTTTAATTTGTGTGTGTGTGTGTGTGTGTGTGTGTGTGTGTGTGTGTGTGTGTGTATACCTGGGGGTATGCTTGGGGGTACCAGTGGAGTCCAGAAGAGGACACTTGATCCCTGAGAGTCTTAGAGCTTGACTTGGATGCTAATATCAAACTTAGGTCCTCTGTAAGAGCAGTATGTATTCTTCAGCACTGAGCTGTCTCTTTGACCTCGAGCATCCAAGGATTGTGGTGTCCACAGGCTGTCCTAGAATCCACTCTGTATGGCTACCAGGGGGAAGGCACACTTGGAGATCCTGAGGTGTCTGGTGTAGTCCAAAAGACCAAATGGGAAAATGTCTGCTTAATGATGACTTAAGGAAACCAAACCAGGCTTGCGGTGGGTAGAAATGATGGGAGTACGGGAAGCTGGCTCTAACCTGAGGCTCAGGAGACAGACACTAGTGTGGAAGCTGCATTGAGGGAACATCTGGGCTGTGAGCTGCGGAGGCCACTTCATTTCCATTGAAGGAAGAGTGTGACTTGACTGACATTTTCAGAGGGAAAAAAAAATCCATTAAGAAGAAAATAGGAAAAAAAATTAAATCCTAACTTCTGATTTTAACTGTATTCTGTCTTTTGAAAGTCTGAATGAGCCAAGAACTTCACAGGTATTTGGAAGCTATTTTAACCACATTAGATCTGTGGAGAAGAATATAGGGTTTGGAATGTCTTTTAGGAGACAATGCGTGCTAATGGGTTCTTGGGTCACCAGGTCTCTGCTGCAGAGTGCTTTTGTTACTTGTGCTTTGCTTTTTGAGGCACAACTGTAATTATCCTTTGCCTGGTTTTCTGTGGTGGGCAGACAAAGAAGGCTGTATATGGTCATCAGAGAACACAAATGACAATCAAATTGAGTTCCTTCTGTGTGGCCAAACCTTCCTGTCAGGTGAAATGCAATGTGACTACTTTTCTCACCTATTTTTTTCAAGTTAATATGTCTGGAAGTTATTACCGAATTTTGAGTTTACTAACATATCTGAATGGGGGTGGAGAACACTTGTTTGCACAGTGAATATTGGAGTGCAGGGAGAGAGGATGCTTGTTTGTATAGCATATATCAGGAGTGGCCCAGAGCCATCCCTTATTCCAGGTAAGCTGTATGCTGCTGGGTCACAGATCAATCTCAATACTCAAGGGGCACCAACCTTGATGGAGAGACCAAGGACCACACAAACCAAGCAGAAAAGACAGACAATCTGGGGCCTCCCCACCAGGTCACATGAGTATGTGCCCACTCCTCCCTCATTGAGTCCTCTGTGGTGAAGGCCTTACTGGAAGCCCCACACTCAAGGTTATCTCTGCAACTTCCTTCTCTATTCCTTGAGTGCTGTGTATGTTGTGATGGGATGCCCCACCCCAGGTCCCTGGGCTTTAGGTTTGGGCTCTCCCACTTGTCCCAGGACCTGGTAGACAACATATGTTGAGGGTAGTGATTTTGTTCCTGCTTCCTCCAAGTGGGAAGTGATAGATCCTGCCACTAGTGACCAGGGGTCATATTTTTTCCAGGCACTCATTGTTGTGGCTCCCAGGGTTTACAGCTGAATAAGACTGAAGATAATTTTTGTGCTACAGGAGCATACATAGCTCCTTTTGGAATCATGAAAGCTGGCAGTAGTGATGAAGATTTCAGGTGAGTACTAGTTTGATTTCTCCACTTTCTACAACTCAAGTATATGGTGTCTTCAGCAAAGGGGTCTTACAATCAAGTTCTGGAGGTAACCAAGAGCAGTGGCAATAGCCACTATAACCAATAGTGGTATGTGAAGGTCTATGGTATCCCACTGGCCAACAACTGCAGTAGATGTAACCCATTTCTGACACTGGGCTTTTCATTTGTTAGCCTGCTGTGTATGGTAGGGGCACTGTTGTCCAATTAATTATAGAGTAATCCGCATAGGCTATTTTTTAAAATGATAGAATTTGATCATGTTCCCCTCCACATCCTGCAACTCCTCAAAGATCGACCCACTACACTACCCAAATAACTTCATGTTCTTTCTCTCTCTTACCCACTAAAGCCAAAACTCCTCTTCTCGACCCATCTAACCCTCCTGCTCCAGTCTCCCCCTGCATCTCAATAACTACATAATTATCCATTGTATTTCCCCTTCCTTGGGATTCCTTGGGATGTCTTCCTCTCCTTCCTAGTTCTTAACTCTATATCTAACCCTTGTTTTCTTTTATAACTGAAAAAAATTGTTTCATACAATTTATTCTAATCATGCTTCTCCCCTCTTCCATCTTTTCCCAGTACTCCTCATATCCCCACCCTCCAGCGCCACACTCTTTCATTTTCTCTCTCTTAAAAACCCAACCAACCAAAAAAAATTTTTTAAAAAGCACACAAAAAGAAACCCTATAAAAATTCAAAAAATGGAAACTAAAATATATAATCAAAAGATCATAAGACAAAAATGTCCAAACAAAGCAAAATGAGGAAAAAAAAAGCCTAAAAATTACCATTGAGTTTGTTATCTATTGGACAGCTACTCTGAGCATGGGCCTACTCTGGAGGGTGGTTAACATTCCAGTGAGACTCCTCTGGAGAAAGCTAATTTTTCCTTTGCAAGTGGGTATCAGTTGCAGATAGCTCTTTGGTTGGGGGTAGGAGCCTGCCTGTGTCCTCTTCCTCCTCTCAGCACGGGGATGTCATCTGGCATAAACTTGTGTGGTCCCTGTGTATCCTGCCACAGTCTCTGAGTTCGTGTGTGCACAGTCCTGCTGTGTCTGGAAGACACTGTTTTCTTGTAGTCATCCATTCTGACTCTTACAATTTTTTTTTGTCCTCTTCTTTCACATAGATCCCTGAGTCCTGAGGGGAGGGGAGTATTTTGTGTTTTTATTTCATTCAATTCTAGGAAATTTTAATTTCCTTCTCAGTTTCTTCTTTGATTAAATTGTCATTCAATAGTGTGCTGTTTAGTTTCTATGCATTTGTGTACTTCCTATGCTTTCTATTGCTGTTGTATCCAGCTTTATTTCATCCTGGTCAGACACAAACAGGATGTGACTTTAATTTTCCTATATTTGTTGAGACTTGCTTTGTGTCTGTTAGTCAGAACTTTCTAGAGAAACAGAACTGATAGAATGTTATGTACAGGATTTATTAGAGTAGATTATAGGTTATAGTCTAACTATACTAACAATTGGCTGTCTCCTGATGGAAAGTCCAAGAATCCAGTAGTTGTATAGTCCATGAGGCTGGATGTCTCTGCTGGTTTACACCAGAATCCCAAAGAAGTAACCTTTACTACAAGCGAAGGGATGAATTTTTCAGGAAGAGTGAGGGCAAGCAGGCAGAGTGTGTCCTTTATATGGGCTGCCACCACAAGGTGTGGCAAGAACAATCCCTCACAGATGTACCCAGCTGCCTGGGTTTTAGTTAATTCCAGAGTCAAGTTAACAAACCAGAAGAGCCATGCCCCTGTCCTAATACATGGTTGATTTGGGGGGAAGTTCCACAGGCTTCTGAGAGGAAAGTAAGTGTATTCTTTATTGTGTGGGTGGAATGTTGTATAAGTATGTATTATGTCTGTTTGATTTATGATGTCCTGTAACTCCAGAATTTCTCTGTTTTTATCCACACAACATGTCTTTTGGTGAAAGTAGTATATTGAAAGCATCTATACTAACTGTGCTGGTGTGAATCCATGGTTTTAAGTTTATTTTATGAAATTAGGTGTTCCTGTGTCTGGTACATGTATCTTTAGGACTGTGATATCATGTTGATTTTTTTTCTTTTTCTTTAATGACTATGAAGTCTCCCTCCTTTTCAAACTTCTATTGATTTGAAATCTATTTTTTTCAGCTATTAGAATATCTATAGCTGCTGATTCTTACTTCCATTCGCTTGAAATACATTCTCTACCCATTTTACCCCAAGGTGGTTTTATTATTGATGGTGAGATTGTGAGACCAAAATGAGCCGTCTTAGAAATAAGACCAAAATGCTTTCACCCTAAAATTAAGGCCTAAGATTTCTCCTTTTGGGAATAGGCCATTAGTTACTGAAACCAGTCAGTTCAGATTCCAGAAACCAGGAAATGTAAAAGTACAGAGTCACAAGATAGTCACGAGGTAATGCCTGCCGGACTATGGAATGTCTGCTCCCTGGTTTCCAGGGAAACTGACCATAAAAATGCCCCCACCTGAGGGCAGCCAATGAGAAATGGTGGCGGGCAACCACTCCCTTAGAAGTAAGATTAAGCCATGATTTCTAGAAAGCCCTAGAAGTGAGCCAATCAGGATTGTAGCCATACTAGCACCCCTAAATGATGTAACCTTGTGATTTTTCCCTTTAAAAACTGAGCTTGCAGACAGGCAGGCACTTCCTCCAGCCTCCACTGTGTTGGATGTATTGGATGAAGTCCCTACCTAGCTTTGTATTGGATATCCAGAATTAAACCTTGCTTTTGCATTCTGGCATGCTCGTCTTTGGTGGTCTCTCTGGGGGTCACAATCTGGGCACAACAAGATGTTTGGAGGCAGCAAAAAGATGAACTCTGATTTCTCTTTGTCTCTCTCTCTCTTTTTTTAAAAAAAAAACTTTAACTAATTAATTTATTTTACATGCCAACTGCAGCCTCCCCTCCCTCCTCTCCTCCCAGTCCCTCTCCCTTCCCCCTCAATCCACCCCTCCTCCATATCTGCTTAGAAAGGAGCAGGCCTCCCATGGCCATCAGCAAAGCATGGCACATCAAGCTGTCATAAGACCAGCACCTCCCCCCATATTGAGGCCGGGCAAGGAACTCCAGAAGGAGGAATAAGTCCCAAGAGTCAGCCAAAGCACCAGGAACAGTCCTTGCTCCCATTATCAGGAGCCCTACAAATATACCAAGCTACACAGCTGTCACATATATACAGAGGGCGTGGGATGGTACCATGCAAGTTCCCTGGTTGTTAGTTCAGATTTTGTGAGTTCCCACGAGCCAGGATAGCTATTTCAGTGGATTTTCCTGTTATGTCCCAAACACTCTGGCTCCTACAATCTCTCCTCCCTCTCATCAGCAGGACTCCCTGAGCTCGGCCTGTTTAGCTGTCAGTCTCTGAATCCACCTCCATCAGTCACTGGATGAGGGCTCTCTGATGACAACTGGGGTAGTCACCAGTCCAGTCACAGCTGATAGACAGTTCAGGCAATGCATCTACTATGTCAGGAGTCTTAGCTGGGGTCGTCCTTGTAGACTTGTGGGAGTTTTACTTTCATCAGGCTTCTACCTGACCCTGTAAAGCTCCCCTTTCCAGTCATCTCTCTATGCATTCTCCCCCTCCTCTCACCCTGAATCTTATCCCTCAAGTTCCCATGCCCACTGGCCCCCCAGTCCACCCAGGAGATCTCCTCTGTTTCCCAATCCCAGGGAGATCCATGAGTCCCCCTTGGGCCCTCCTTGTTACCTAGCCTCTCTGGGGCTGTGGATTACAGCATGGTTATTCCTCACTTTACAACTAGCACCCATGTAAGAGTTAGTACACACTATGTTTGTCTTTCTGGGTCTGGGTTACCTTACTCCATTCAGGATGATTTTTTTTCTCTAGTTCCATCCATTTGCCTTCAAATTTCCTGATGTCATTGTTTTTAACAGCTGAGTAATACTCCATCATGTAAATGTACTACATTTTCTTTATCAATTCTTTGGTTGAGGCACATTTAGGTTGTTTCCAGGTTCTGGCTATTACAAATAAAGCTGCTATGAATATAGTTGAGCAAGTGTTCTTGTGGTATGATTGAGCATCTTTTGAGTATATGCCTAAGAGTGGTATTGCTGGGTTTTGAGGTAGATTGATTCCCAATTTTCTGAGAGACCACCATGTTAATTTCCAAAGTGGTTGTACAAGTTTTCACTCCCACCAGCAATGAAAGAATGTTCCCCTTGCTCCACATCCTCACCAGCATGAGTCATCATTTGTGGTTTTGATCTTAGCCATTCTGAAAGTTATAAGATGGAATCTCAGAGTCCTTTTAAGTTGCATTACCCTGATGATTAAAGATGTTGAATATTTCTGTAAGTATTTCTCAGCCATTTGAGATTCCTCTGAGAATTCTCTGTTTAGGTCAGTATCCTGGTCTTTAATTGGATTATTATTATTTTTTGATGTCTAATTTCATGAGTTCTTTATATATTTTAGAAATTAGCTCTCAGTCAGATGTGGGGTTGGCAAAGGTCTTTTACCATTATGTAGGCTGCCATTTTGTCCTATGGACAGTGTCCTTTGCCTTACAGAAGCTTCTCAGTTTCATGAGGTACCATTTATTAATTGTCTATCTTAGTTCCTGTGCTATCAATGCTCTGTTCAGGAAGTCTTCACCTATGCCAATGCATTCAAGGCTGTCCCCCAATTTCTCTTCTATCAGGTTCAGTATATCTGGATTTATGTTGAGGTCTTTGATTCACTTGGACTTGAGTTTTATGCAGGGCCATAGATATGGATCTTTTGCATTTTTCTACATACTGACATCCAGGTATGCCAGCATCATTTGTTGAAGATGCTTTCTTTTCTCTATTGTGTAGTTTTGTCTTCCTTGTCAAAAATCAAGTGTCCACAGATGTGTGGATTTATGTATGGGTCTTTGATTTGATTCCATTTATCCACCTGTCTATTTTTATGCCAATACCATGCTGCTTTTATTACTATAGGTCTGCAGTAGAGCTTTGAGATCAGGGATGGTGATATGTCCAGTAGTTCTTTTATTGTACAGGATTGTTTTAGCTATCCTGGATTTTTTTCCATATGAGGTTGAGTATTATTCATTAATGTATGTGAAGAACTGTATTGGAAGTTGGATGGGGATTGCATTGAATCTGTAGATTGTTTTTGTTAAGATGGTAACTTTTACTATGTTAATCCTACCGACCTGTGAGCATGAGAAATCTTCCCATCTTCTGATATCTTCTCTAATTTCTTTCTTCAAAGATTTGAAGGTTTTGTCATACAGGTCTTTCACTTGCTTGGTTAGAATTATAAGATAGCCTATATTGTTTGTGGCTATTGTGAAGGGTGTTGTTTCCCTGATTTCTTTCTCAGCCCTTCTATCATTTGTATATGAGAAGGCTACTGATTTTTTTTTAGTTAATCTTGTATCTAGCTACTTTTCTAAAGGAGTTTATCAGCTGTAGGAGTTCCCTGGTAGAACTTTTAGGGTCACTTATGTACACTATCACATCATCTGCAAACAGCAAAACTTTGACTTCTTCTTTTCCATTTTGTGTCCCCATGATCTCCTTTTCTTGTCTTATTGCTCTAGCTAGAACTTCAAGTACTATATTGAATAGATATGGAGAGAGTGGACAGCCTTGTCTTGTTCCTGATTTCAGTGGGATCATTTTGAGTTTCTCTCTATTTAATTTGATGTTGGTTATTGTCTTGCCGTATATTGCTTTTGTTATGTTTAGGTATGTTCCATGTATCTCTGATCTCTCCAAGACTTTTATCGTGAAGGAGCCATGCTTTCTAATACAATCTGTTAGCCTGTCTCTTTACTGGGCAGTTGAAACCATAAATATTACAAATTATTATTAAACAATGTATATATTTTTTTCATCTTGTTGTTTTTGGTGGGGTTTATTAGAACTCTTTTGATTACATTTATAGAATTATTTATTTATTCCCTTTGCCTTCTTAGGCATGTTTAACCTCTCCAGACAGAAATATTCCTTCCAATGTCCATTGCAGAGTTGGTCTAGTGTTCATAAATTCCTTAAAAATGATTTTATCATGGGGAATTTGCCTTTCTACTTGATTTGGATAGTGTTTTTGGGTGTGGTGGTCTGGGTCTGTAACCTGTGGGTGCTCATAACTTGTAGAACACTAGTCCAAAACCATCTGGCTCTCATAGTCTCCATCGAAAAGTCAGCTGTTGCTCTGATTGGCCAGGCCTTCTTTTCCTAAAGGTTTTAATATTATTCCTTTGTTCTGTACATTTAATATTTTGAATATTACATGGCAAGGAGAGTTTCTTTTCTGTTACTGTTTACTTGGTTTTCTGTATGACTCTTATGCATTGATAGGCATTTCTTTCCTGAGTCTTTTCTCCTTATCTACCAGTTACTTGTAAATTTTGTCATTTTATAGTATCCCAGATTTCCTAAATGTACTTTTCCTTCCTTTCTTCTTTTGCTCCCTTCCTCCTTCCTTCCTTCCTTCTTTTCTTTCTTGATTTAACATTTTATTTAACTGAGTGGCCCAGTTTCTCTACCTTGTCTTCAAGATTTGAACCAATCTACTGGTGATGCTTTCCTGTGAGATTTTTGATTGAATTGCTGAAATTTTCATTTCTAGTTTTATTTCATTTTGGTTTTTCTTCAGAGATTCTGTCTCTTTATTAAATTCTATTTTCATACCTTGTAATGATTTCATTAATCACAATCAATGAAAATTATTTCATTATTGATCATCTAAATTGCTTTTTTAAAGGACAACTAGTATTGGAGCACTAATTTTTGGCAGAGACCTATTGTCTTGGTTATGCTGTGTCTTTGTGATAGGACTAGCCTTTGAGGTTATGTTACTTCATGTTTCTTGATATAGATAGCTTGTCTCATGTTGAGTAGGTGTTTGAATCTCTGTTTTCTGTTATGTTAACTTCTCAGGATGTAGGATAGCTGATTGTGGCTTAGTGTGCAGTGCTGATGTTTGAATGGGTTATCAGAAGCAGTTTCATCTCAGTCTGATCTAAGGGAGTTTTTCAGACCAGGATCAGCCTCCAGTAGAGTTAGATGATTCTAACAGTCAATACTCAGGAGTCTGGAGTAGGTACCTAGGACTTCTCTAGAGTCAGGGATAGATGGATTTTATAGATAGATAGTTTTAAATTGAGATCCACTATAATTTCAGGGAAAACATATGTGCTGTATGAGACTATCTTCAAAAGAATTGCATGCACAGCTACTGCTGCCTTTTGAATTTTAAGGTGATATTTTGACCAAGTGCAAATTTAACTTTCCACAGGAGCCTCTAACACCCACCACTTTTGGGGGATTGCAAGTGAGCAGGCCACTCAGTCCTCTGGCAGGCAGCAGGCACAGGTAGAGGTAGCAGCATGAGTCTGCAGTCTCTCCATGTAGAAGGTCAGGCAAGTAGGTGAGGTGCATGTGTTTCTCACACAGGCTGCTGGAATGGGTGAAGTTGTTGGTAAAAACCTAGGGTCCCTCTAGGGAAAGGAGGGGCTAGAGTACAGGGCCGAGACTCCTGGTCCTCAGACAGTTGGCAGGGGCAGGTGGAGTTGGCACAGTGTCACTCTGAGATCCCTTAGTGGACATAGGGAGCCAGAGGGCAAGCTGCAGGGATGGGTGGATTTGCTGAAATAAAGGATCCCTAGCTAGAGGAGGTCCAAGCTAGGCCTGTGGGTTGGGTGGAGTTGGTAATGTAAGTCTAGAGGCAATTAATACTTTTCACATGTAATTTCCTCACCACTACAAACACACAGCAGTTTTAAATTGAGATCCACTATAATTTCAGGGAAAACATATGTGCTGTATGAGACTATCTTCAAAAGAATTGCATGCACAGCTACTGCTGCCTTTTGAATTTTAAGGTGATATTTTGACCAAGTGCAAATTTAACTCAAGCTGTTTGAAACTAGCTCTGTGCTAATTATGTGATTCAGGCAAGTCTTAGGAGCTGTGAAGTCTTTCTGCATAAGAGGTAGAACCATGGCTTTACTTACAGGTGATGGAAAATAGAATTTCAATTTTTAAAATGAGGAAAATTAGGAACTCCAGCTAGGAATCATGTTGAGGAAATAGGGGCTTGTCAGTCACCTGTGGTTGGAAATTCTAAATTTTACTCCTCTGCTCTATGTGCCCATTTTCTGTGGCATGTGTTCTAGGGCTGGGTTGTTGCTGAGCTAGTGTTGTGACCACATCAGTTGAGTTTCCACAGTCTCCATGACACAATGGGGATAAGGTTTTGTCCCTTTGTCCCTGACTTCTGGCACATAGCTCTTAAATCTTTGTGAACCTTCAGAGGCACAGCTGTATCTTTTGTGTGCTGTGAGATAAATGGTAGCTGGATAGAGCCGGCCGCTCAAAAGACCAAAGCATGGTTAGATGGTTGGTGCTTTCAGCCTATCCCACCCTCAAGAAGGGAAAAGGGTCTGGAGATCACATCACTGACTAATGACTGGAGTCCATGCCTGTCCAACAAGCCTTGATAGCATCTCTAAGCAGCAGTGTCTGGAGATCTTGCAGCTTCTGTTAGACCCACAGATGACGTGAGCACTCTGGAGACACGCCATCCATACTTTGCTTTATACAATTCTTCCATCAAGCCGCACCTATGTTACAAGCTTCAGAATACACTGGTGACAATGAGTAATGTTTTCCTGTGTATTGTGAGACACTCCAGTGAATCATCAGGCCTGAGAGAGAAGTGGGAGGAGTCTTGGGAAACTTCAACCCACAGCATCTTGGCTTGACTTGTGGGAAGTCTGGGCTTGGGACTGGGATCTGAAGTTGGGGCTCACTTAAGGAATGGAGCTCTCATCTGCCAACTACAGGAGGATACTGTGAGAATTTCCTGAAGTGTTTTTAACTGGACACCCAGTTGGTGCCAAAGTATTAGATAACTTGTTGGCGTTGAAGTACCCTTCCCCTACCCCATTTGTTGCTAGACTGTTGTGAATAGAGTCTCCATTGGAACTAAAATCATTTATATTTTTTTTTAAAAAGCCCTCTGATAAAAGTATAAACTTAAGACAAAAAAGCACCACAGTCAGATTTGTAGCACACTGGAATTTTAAGTACACTTTCATGATAGGTAGAATCCTGCTCCCACCCACACCTCTGGGTGTTCATATCCCAATATCAATCACATAAATCTTCCAAGGCAGAGAACTAGAAAACCCTGCTTTTGATTATAAGTTGAGAGAGGATGCTGTAAGCAGAAAGTACTGATTCACAGAAACTGTGTGTGTGCATATCTGTGTGTATGTGCAGGTGTATCCGTGTGTGTGTGTGTGTGTGTGTGTGTGTGTGTGTGTGTGTGTGTGACCTGACTTCTGCCAACAATCCAAATTGACAAAGAAGCAAGAAAGTGGATATTCTTTTAGAGCAGTGGTTCTCACCCCTCCCAATGCTATGACTCTTTAGTACAATTCCTCATGTTGTAGTGACCCTCAACCATACAATTATTTTTGTTACTACTTCATTGCTCTGATCTTGCTACTGTTATGAATTGTAATATAAATATCTGATATGCAAAATATCTGATATGTGACCTCTGTGAAAGGGTCTTTTTATGCTCCCCAAAGGGGCCGTGACTCACAGGTTGTGAACCATTGCCTTAGAGCCCCCAGAAAGAAGCACAGCCCTTAATACCTTGTGCTAGTCTAATTCCTTACTGGATGATGCTGGTTGCCATAATGAATTACATTAATGATGGAGATAGGGTTGTCTAGGGAACATTTTGGGGCAATCGTCCTATCAACTCAAGTGAGGCCCTATGACAGTACATGTGCAGTCCATAGGCCTGTCAAGAATCTTATGGCGGTAGAGAGACAACTTGAACTGAAAGGGGAAAGGTACAATGAAACCCCAATAACTGATTGTTAATTTCTAGCCTTTTTCGTGGACAAATAGAAAACCAATGCATATATATATGAAACCAGAAAGTGAGTGTCCGCACAGTAGCTTCCTGAAAATGTGGAAATGGTTCTGACTAGGGAAGTAGGAAGAGGCTAGAAAGGTTTAGAGATAATAATAATAATAAAAAGCCCTGGGTTGTTTTGAATAGACTAGCAGTAGAAAACACGAGCAAACGAAAGAGAAGAGAGAGGCACAGTAGGAAAATTACTCAGCTGCATGAAGGGTCTATATTTGTATTAATTCATATCTGCAAAATCTCCAAAGATCCCTCCACTCAAGGGTCACTCATACCTTGTGGTGTTATTGGGAGATGGGTCCTAGGGAGAAGAAGTTAGGTCATTGTGGGGTATGAGGTGGTGGGGACATTGAGACACCAGCCCCTACCTGGCTTTCTCTGTTTGACCACCATAAGGTCCTCTATCATATGTACTAACCATGATGTCCTAGGCCACAATGAACCAAAGCCACAGGGCTAAATGGCCATGGACTGAAATCTCTGAAATGTTAAGCCTAAATTGACATTTTTTTCCTTATGAAATTGATTGCCACAAATGTTGGCACAGTGTTGGAGAGCTGACTGCATTTCATTTCAAAATGTAAGAAAATCCAGAAGGCAGAATTTAGGACTATGGAAAAATACTTTTAGGTCTTTGATGTAATGGAGTTTGCATATCTTTATTTCACAGCTGTTTAGATTTGGTGATTCCTCTTGTCCTCAAATGGGAGTATCTGTAACTGATGTTGTATGCCTGGGCCACCCTGTATAGTGAGGACAGGCTTTAACTTCACAGCTGGATTACATAATAGCTTAGGTTTTTTAATTGATGAGCTTTAGATTAATTATGGATTGACAATGGAATAAGAATGTTGGGGCCCTTGAGAATGGTACAACATGTTTTGCAAGTATGGATATATGTCTTTAGAGGCCAGAGACAGACTGTCGTAGTTCCTCCAATGCTCCAAAGTATACTTGCATAAACCATCACACCTAACTTGGTAAGCTGTTGGTTTTATTTTATTTTTTTAATGTTTGCTCAGTTTTCCAGTTCCATAAACAGAGATGCATGCACATGTATGTGTACCTGTGTGTATGTGTGCATATGTGTGAGCATGAGTGAGAATGTGTATGTGTGTGTTATATGTGTATATTTTGTGTTCTGGATTGGATTGTATATCTCCTGAAAGTGAAAAGGTAAAGACATATGAACATGTAATAAAATAGGATGGTGGTGTGCATGACAAAACATTCTAGAAAATTCTTTTGTTCTGAAAAATGGAAAATATGGTATGCCATGTGACCAGTTTCCCTACTTCATCCCAGGTTTATGAATGTAAGGAGAAGGCTGTTATTCAGGTATTTCCACCATGTTGACTGTAATAAGTAAGTTCACGCTTTCTTTAGTGTGGTGGTTTTGATTAGAACGGTGTGTCAGAGTACGGCTCCATCTAGAGTGTTCACAGTGTTGAGGAAGTACTGGACCACTCGCTTTGCTCCAGATATGCTGAATGAGAAAGTCATCATGTGACTGGGGTCAGATGATCTCCAAGTCCCTCTAAGTGATTATAGTTTTTTACTAAATTTGACATCCATCAAGAGTGTAACAGAATCACAAAAGGAAGTATTGGATCAAATGTAGGACTGGATTTGCTGGGATTATGAAAGGGAGTCTTCAAAATGACAGAACTTCAAATGATAAACTCTTTGTATTGTTTGAAAATAATAGATCAGTGACTAGAAATAAGTGCTTATCACTTTTTAATGTGTTATCTTTTCCTTCCCAAATCCATGACATCCAAAGTGGCAAAGGCATAGCCATACTGCCTGCTGTGGCTGCTGCTCCTTTCACATACAGCTGTCAGCAGAGGCTGGTCAGTAAAGCCTGACTGTATAGTCACAGAATAAAATAAAATGAAAATAAAAACCACCATTGGGCCTTTTACGGACACACTGAGTAATGCTTGTTCAGGTATTTGAGAGTCTAATAGTTGAAAAAATCATTTCCTTCGGGACTTCCCTGACAACAGCCCCCTTGCTCCCAGGAACCCAGAAGCCATCACACATGGCAGAGACCAAGCATGCTACTGGTATTCTCCCTCTTCCTCATCCACTCTAGCCACCCATACCACAGCCAACTACCAGGTCCTGCCTGTGTTCTGACTCCTGTGTCCATAATGGATAACCCAGTCTGACCCTCTCAGAAATTACCAATCCACTACATTTGTGAGTAACAGAGGGTTTTCTGTCACTTTTAAGTGTCTATTTTCTTGCTTTGCTTACCATTTCAATCTGTAATTCTTGTTGTACCCTTAAATTACTGGGATAATGCGACACGAAAGGAAGGAACACAGTATCTTATGAGTTCATGAATATTTTTGCTTAATTTTATTTTTAGGGGGAGAGCAAGGCATATCCAGAGTGTGGTACCTGGTCCCTCATTGCTGGAAATGCAGTTCTTAAGATCAGGGGCTACTGAGATGGAGAAAGCAATGTCTGGGAAGACCTCAGGGATGTAACCTGGAGGCCATGGCTGCATCCGTATTTAAAAAGCAAGTTTTTAACTCTTAAGAAAGACACAGGAAGCAAGGAGAGAAGGAAGGAAGGAAGGAAGGAAGGAAGGAAGGAAGGAAGGAAGGAAGGAAGGGAGGGAGGGAGGGAGGGAGGGAGGAAGGAAGGGAGGAAGGGAGGAAGGGAGGAAGGGAGGGAGGGAGGGAGGGAGGGAGGGAGGGAGGGAGGGAGAAAGGAAGGAAGAGAGGAACGGTTCTGAAGCCACTGGCCCCTCACACCTTCTTTTCCTCTGAGCTGTCTGCTCTGTGAGAGAGCCAGTGGCTGCCACCAGCTGCTCTGTTCCTCAGATTCATATTTGGTCACTACCATGATAGGCAAGTTCACTGCCACAGCTATGGTATTCATTTCCAAGTTTTTCCACAACAAAGTGCTTGAGAGCAAGCGACAACGGCAGACCTTCTGTTAAGCCTGCAGAGGTTGTTGGCCATGTTACATATATGAATATCTCTCAGAAAAGCTGTACACGGGGTCAGTTAACCATTATATTTGGATCAACTATGAAAGGAAAACTGATGTATAGATAGCTCAGTAGATAGGACCGAGCAGTCCAAAGCTGCTCAGTCATTTTGCTCAGTCATAATTTACACTCTGGATTAGCCCTGGTGAGGTGTCCATGTTGGACAAAACTAAAGAGGATGGCATCATCCATGTGTCCTGTGAAGCCTTCCCAGCAGGATGCAGCAAATCAAACTTCAGCAATGTAGGGAGGCAGAACAAGCCCTTCCCCCAAACTACAGTATAAAGACAGCTAAGACGTAGTTTAGGGATACAGATGGTTAAGTTTGGCTTTGGGGGATTGATGGCAGAATTTAAGTTGTGCCACAGCTGTGATCATCTGACACACATTGAGCTGTAATTTTTCATTTATTTATTTATTTATTGTTTGTTTGTTTGTTTGTTTTTCGAGACAAGGTTTCTTTGTGTAGTTTTGGTGCCTGTCCTGAATCTCACTCTGTAGACCAGGCTGACCTTGAACTCACAGAGATCCGCCTGCCTCTGCCTCCCGAGTGCTGGGATTAAAGGCATGTGCCGTCACCATCTGGCTTGTGACTTTCTTTTTAAGTTACAGAATTAAAGTTTGGATAGTACTTATGGTGGTTAGAAAGAAAATGCCCCCATAGGCTCATAAGGAGTGACACTATTAGGAGGTGTGGTCTTGCTCAAGGAAGTGTAGCACTGGGGGCAGGCTTTGAGATCTCAGATGCTCAAGTCAGGCCCACTGTGTCACTCTCTTCCTGCTGCCTGCTGATCTAGATGTAGAACTCTCAGCTCCTTCTGAAGCACCATGTCTGCCTGGCATGCCATCATGCTTCCTGGCGTGATGATAATGGACTAAACCTCTGAACTGTAAGCTAGCTCCAATTAAATACTAATTCAATACAACTAAAGTGGCAAAATCGTGTAGATTTCTATATTTTGGATGGTAGATTTTTATCTTCTTTATATAATGAATTGTTGCTTATCTTTCTATTTTAAAAAATGTGATACTCATTCGTTATATGGAAAACAGACATTGTGTGTTAGAATGGTTTATTTCTACAAAAAATTTTTTTCATAAGATTTGGTAAAACAAGAAATGAAAAATGTATTTAAATAATTTAAATGATATTTTCATTTTATTAGTTACAATAGTACATATTTAAAATAAAAACGCCTTTTTAAACAATCTAACTGAGTTTACTATGTGGTAGGCATGGATTTGGTGGGTCATTATGTATTATTGTGTAGGTATTTTATTAAACATATGGACATTTGTATTACAAACAACGCAGTGGGAGCTGTAACATTTCTTCCTTTCTGCACTGTGAGGCCAGCACACTAGAGCCTCATGCTCACGTACACCTACTTTCAGTCAAAGACAAGACAAGAGGAAGCAAAAATGCCTTTTTAAAAAGTGAAACATGATATTTTTTACTTACACTTTAAGACTAAGAAAAGAATAATCAATTTGTGTATTTTCTTAAAAATTATATATACTACGTAGTTTTATGTAATTTATCAGAAGTATACAAATCATATGAAAAGCATGATTCTAACAAAATTAAATATTTATTGAAATGAAATTGAAAAGCAACCAAACAAAAGATAGGTAAATTTTTTTTTTTTTTTTAGGCTTTTTTTTTTTTTTTTTGGTTTTTCGAGACAGGGTTTCTCTGTGTAGCTTTGCGCCTTTCCTGGGCCTCACTTGGTAGCCCAGGCTGGCCTCGAACTCACAGAGATCCACCTGGCTCTGCCTCCCGAGTGCTGGGATTAAAGGCGTGCGCCACCACCGCCCGGCGATAGGTAAATTTTAAAAAGGAAAAGAATAGAAAAACTTTCAGAAGACAATGGCCACTACCAAGGAAGAAAACCAAAATGAAACAGTGTTGAACAGTATCAGTTTGGGGCAGCTATAATGAAATTAGAAGGCCACACTTTGAGCATGTCTGCTGCTAACCCTTGCTGAAAGCCTGAACCATGCTCCCCACCCCTAAAATACTGAGACTGGGACCAACATCCAGTGCCTTCCTTACAGTGTAGCTTGATTTTTGCCTGAACCAATCACAGTTGCTAAGAAGTGATGTAATTTCCAGCCCCCTTCAAGTTTCAGGCTACAAATATCATTGCCATTTTTAAGACCTTAGAGAACATTTTCAAATTGCTTGAATCTGTGCTTTCCCAGATTGCAACCCTAATTAGCCCCAAATAAATGTAATTTCTCTTGGTTTTCTACCAAGTTGATTTTATGCTCAGTTGACACCATGTAAATCATCTTCACTAACTCACGTATTTCATCAGGTGGCCGGGGCCATGTTCAGTGGGTGGGCTGCCATCATAGATGAGCAGCAATTAAGCTTAGCCTGCTCTTTCAGAAGTATGAGTGCTGGCTGGCACGTTCCTCAATTCTCATATGAAGTGAAAGAGCTAACCCTGAAGGTGACTGCACACTGGGTTGCCATGGAGGCAGCATCTATGGCCACCTGCTCCTCAGTGGAGCCCCTCCCTGTGCCTGCCTAATAAAGCAGAAAGCACCATTCTTTGCTGCTGGTATAGACAGTTTTTTCATCCTGCATGAACCCCAGCATCTTACAGAGGACTTGGCATGGAGAAAAAAAAAAGCAATGAACAGAAGTTAGAGTTGTCTATCTGTGGCCTTGACTACTCTTAAGGGATGTGTGATTTCATGTGAGATGAAATGAAAATTAGATACATCTGTGGAAGGTTACTAACCAAGCATTGGGAACGACTGGCCTGTGGGATGCCAGAGATTGATATCATAATTTTCTTTGTCTTCATTGAAGGGTGCTTAGCTTTTCACAGGTCTTGTCCCACCTAGGCCTGTCCTGCAAAGGATGACTGAGATCACAGAGCTGCTCCAGCCCTTCTCCAGCTTCTGAAGGTAGGGTACCTGGTTCTGCGAGCATCTGCAGAAAGCCCGTTTTGAAATTTTGTAATTTCATGTGATGAATCTGCTATAAAAGCACCCTCTCTGTGCTGCAGACTCTGTCTGCTTCTCCTCTTTGTGAGTCTCTCACACACTGAGGTGTGCACTGGGGTTAGGCTCTGCAAAGAAAGAAACCAAGGCTCAGGAAGCAGGCATGGAAGCAGAGCCCTAGGCTCTTGCTTGACTGGGATTGACCTCTCAGTTCCTCTCTCTGGCCCCAGGATCTGGTAAAACAAAAACAGTCATTTCCCCCACTTGCTCCCTGGTAAGCTTAGTGCTCTAGGCCTTCGTTCCCTGTACCTTGACTCTAACTGGAGGAAGAGTATCAAAAGCTTTCTTTTCTTTCTCACTATGCTATCTCCCCTCCTGCCACCGGATCCCCTCCATCAAACACTGGTGTGGGCTGAGGAGGCCAGCCCCCTTCACCTCCTGTCTCCAAATCTGCCTTGGCCCACTGTGCACACTTGCATCTGTAGTCTTACAGAGATGTGTTCTGTCTTGTATCTCAAGGCTTGGATGAAGCAAAGTCTTGTTTGCAAGGCAGGACCAAGACTCACAATAGAAACGATTCCAGGTTTATTCCTCATTCCCAGCCTTCATCAATGTGGAAAGAACTTGAGTAGAAATATTACTACTGTTCTTAAGGTCAGAGCTTGGACCCTGGCAGCCTTAACAAGTAAGACTCTTCCATCTATTCTCATAGGCCAATTAAAATGACAAATGAATAGGGAGAGGCAGAGAAAGGCAATTGACTGTGACCACATTTGGAAGAGGAGTAAGTAAAAAGTGACTCCCCACTCCATCTTCAGGGTCCTGGCATGAGGTTCGGGATTAAATAGAGGGCAAGAGTTCTGCATAACTAAGCAGACTGGTCAAGGTGAAGCCCTGGCCACTGCCAATCCATAATAGCCATGGTCCTAGTTTTTCCTGCAAGATGGTCTGACAAGATATCAGAACTGTGTGAAGTCCAAGGCAAGTTCTCTGGCTGGCATCAGGCTCAACCTGTTGTGCCCTGGACGCAAGACTCCTGAAGAGACCACCAGAGACACGAATTCACTGAAATGCAAAAGCAAGGTTTATTGAAGCAGTTCAAGGTGGGTGGTAGGGACCTTGTCAAGCCATCTAACGCAGTAGAGGCTGGAGGAGGTGCCCGCTCCTCTGCAAGCTCAGCTTTTAAAGGCAAAAACCATAAGGTTACATCATTTAGAGGTGCTAGTATGGGTACAGTTCTAATTGGCTCAAGTTTTAGGGGCTTTCCAGAATTTCTGTGTTATCTTACTTTGTAATTTTAACTGGTTGCTTGTCAAACTTTATAGACTACCTCCAGCATTGGGACATTCTGTGATTAATCCGTTGTTACCAGATGGCTCTTCAAACATCCTGACTTTGTCCTGGGACCTATGTTAGTAGCTCTGAGAATTTTGAAACTCAGACCTGTTTCAAGCTGGGGTGAGAGGCTTGCTTGAGATGGGAGTGCTTTGGTTCTTCAAACCTAGTCCTTTTAGAAGATTCTTGCAGGAGTGCCAATTAATTGAAGATTAATGTTTAAATATCCTGACAGCCAAAGGAGAGGGCACAAGTCTATCTTTTTTCATGCCAAGATGTTATAGAAAAGTCTAATTTTCATATAACCTCCAATTATAGCTTTAGACCCCTGTGGCAATGCCCAGAGGTTGCAAAGACTCTGCAAAGTTCCTTTCTCAGCCACACCCCTGGGATACTAGGAGGCTGGAATTGAGGTCCCACACTTAGTTCTTAGCTGAGTGGGCACAGCATCTTCTCACAAGATCAAAAGGGCAAAGGGTAGAAATATGAAAACAGAATAATTAGTGAAGCCTACAGATTCACTCTAAAGACTAGGGAGAGTTTGTGTTATGAGTGTAACATAGTCTGGAGGCATAGCAATAAATAAGAATAAACGGTTGTTATATAATAAATGACAAGTGAATGCCAGTGCCATTGGTATGTCTCTGATTGCTGTGTGCTGTAGTAATAGGGAGTGAGGGCAACACTAGGGACAGGGCAAAAGAAAATGACAACAAGAAGGACAGAAAAATTCTCATCTATATGGGAACTGACACACATATGAACTCACAGACTGTAGTAGCATGCACAGGGGCTGCACAGGTCTAAGTCAGATGGGGTCCCATCCCTGAGAGGGGAAGTAGATACAAGCCACATCCCTAACCCAGAAGCTGCTTCCAAAGAAAAAAATTAGTTCTTGCCAATGGAGTCTCGCTGGGTATACAAAGCACATCTAAACCCAGGCTCCATGCCCAGCTGTAGATGGCCAACATAAAATTAAGTCAGTGCTATTTTTTAGAGGTTCTTTTTCTTGTTTTGGCTCACAATGCTTTGGGCATTTTTTAAGCCTTACAGATCTTTTGCTTGTGTAGTATGGTTTCCGATTTTGTTTTAGTGGTTTTCTGTGTGTGTGAATGCATATGTCGAGCATGTGTGTGTACTTCTTGTGCCTTGTCTTTGGATCTTCTTTTTTTCCCTGTTTGTTTGTTTTTATGTTATTTTGTTAATAATATTCGTATTATTTTAGGTACCTGTTTGTATTCTACTGGGAGAGAAAAGAAAAGGTGTGAATTTGGGTGGGTAGGGAAGTGGAGAGGATCTGAGAGCAGTTAGGGGAGGGGAAAACAATCAGAATATATTGTACAGAAAAAAATCATCATTTTCAATTAAAAAATATTAACTTCCACCCTATATGTCTTATAGAGAAACAGTTCTGTTGTTAGAAGGCACATTCCATTCTTTCCTGGAGATATTTGGCAAAATATGAGTTATTACAATATTCATTGACTCTGACCCAGTTGAACACTTCCGGGCATTCCCAGCTCCCAGGGATGTAGAATTCTGAACAAAGATGCTTGGCACTTGTGCTTAGAACAGGGAAAAGCTGGAAACAACATTCTGTAGCTATTATAGCTCAAGATGGTGAGTGTCCACTGAAAATAAAATATGTTAAAAATGATTTAAAAATGAAAGAGTGGGTTGGAGAGACAGTTTGTGGTAAAACACTCCCTTGTGGTGCAGGCATGAGGACCAGCATCCACGTAAGAGCCAGGCCAGACAGCATGCATCTGAAACCCAGCACTAGGATTCCAGAGATTACTCCAGCCCCCAGCTGCACATGGAGTGGAAGATACCAAACTATACAGGAAGTGGATGGTTAGCTAAGAAGTGAGACTCTGTGATACACCTTCCATGAGGTCACCATCTATGTTAGGTTGGTGTTAGGTCCAAAGTAGCACACCTCAAATGGTAGTACTGGTAACATTTTCCTTAACACAAGAACTTTGGCCAGGTAAACAAAAAGACTGGTATCAGGTAAACCAACCTAAAAATTGGTGTCAGGTAAGCAGCAAGTTTCTGTTTATCAGAAAAGCAGATCTCCTAAGGCAGGTTCCTATTTGCAAGAAATCTCCAAAATCTTCTCCCAAAGGTCAATGACCTTGGGCAAGGACACCTAGTTCCAGGTCAATCTGAACAAGCTATAATAGCTCAAGGACACCACTGTGATGACATAGAAAATATGCTTGCTTTTCAGCCATTTTGCTGTTCTCTCTACTCTGGGAGATAGATTTTGCAGTTTAAACCCCAATAAACTTTTCTTTCTACCTAAGATGTGGTCTACTTTGTGCCTTCCTTACAGGTGGGGCTTAGAGGTGATGCCGCTGTTTGAAGGTCACTACACTCCTCTAAGAAAATCCAGTAAATCCATTGGTCTCACCAAGTCAGACTTTTGTGAAATCATTCTTTGGTCTGTCACTGGTGCCCATCTGGGGTGATGGTCATTTGTGTGTCCCCAGGAAAAGCTGATGGTGATGACAAAGCAGCCCTAGCTTTCAAAGCAGGGATGCTGTCCATCCTACAGATGTGACCGACCTTCAAAAGCTCAAGATGAGCTTTGGCTGCATTTACTCTGTTTACAGCACCAGCCTTGCTATAACATCCCCTGTACCAAGCTGCCTTCTTCTTGCCTGCGGATGGTGAAGTCCTCTACTTTTCTCAAGACACAGCTTATAGTTCTGCACAGCAGGAGGTTGAGTAGGCTCCTTCCCTCTTTCCAGGGAAAGCAATTCTGGTGCTGTTGTTTGGGGCAACAATCTAAGCAGATGCCTGACCCTGACCACTAGGCATGTGTGTGGACACCCAGAGGGAGTAGCTGACCCATTCTTACAGAATGAAGAATTAGGATTATGCAGAAAACATTGTTAAACAGTTTGGGTAAGAGAGCCATCGGAGCAGAAGATGGTGAGCCCACGAGGGTCTCCCCAGCAACTTCCCTGCTCACTTCTCCATGCTGTAGACAGGGAGTGCACACACACGCATCCTTTGTTCAAAACCCCCTGTGTATTAGTCAGGGTTCTCTAGAGCCACAGAACTTATGCAATGAATCTCTCTCTCTCTCTCTCTCTCTCTCTCTCCTTCTGAAATTTTTTTGGAGTGATTTACAGGCTGCAGTCCAATAATGGACTAGCTATGAATGGAAAGTCCAATAATCTAGTAATTTCTTAGTCCCACAAGGCTGGGTATCTCAGCTTGTCTTCTGCATATGCTGGAATCCTGAAGAAGTAAGCTGTTGTTGGAGAATTTCTCTCCAGCTCCCGCCACCAAGTCCCGCCAGTCTCAGAGCCCACTTATAAAATAAACACACAGACTCTTACATTATTTAAACTGCTTGGCCATTAGCTCAGGCCTGTTATTGTCTAGCTCTTACTCTTATATTTAGCCCATTTCTATTAATCTTTACTTTGCCACATGGCTCATGGCTTACTGGTACCTTACATCTTCCTTGTCCTGATGGCGGCTCGCAGTGTGTCCCTCTCAGCCTTCCACCTCCCCGCATTCTTTTCCTTGTCCCGCCTATCCTTCCTGCCTAGCCAATGGCCAATCAGTGATTTATTTACTGACCAATCAGCAACACACTTGACATACAGACCATCCCACAGCACTTCCCCTTTTCTTTTCTTAAAAAGGAAGGTTTTAACTTTAACATAGTAAAATTACATATAACAAAACAATTATCAAGCAAGAATTGCAGTTACAATATTAAAGAAGAGATCCTATCTATCTTAAATTTGTGAGTTTAAGGTTTTATATCTAACTTATCTTTTATTATAACTAAGGAAAATTGTAAGTATCTAGTCTTTAACCACATCAAAGACCTCAGAAGGATATACTACTACCTGAGAAATGGAGAAGGATATAAGCAACTTTTAGGAGTCTTGTAGGGTAGACAGAGACAGCTGGCACCCTGGACAGTCATTCAAAGTTCTCTTGTAAAGTTGGGGCATCTGTCTTCAGCCCACAGGCCTAGAGTCTCTTATTCACTTTTCTCTGTGTCCTGTAGAATGTCTGGCAGTTTTCTCTGTAAAGCAGGAACCTGAAGGACCATTTTGTCAAGCAAAGTTCAGTGGTCACCTTTGTATGGGTCCTGTATGTCCAGTTGATCAGGCAGTCCAGGCAAGAACAGTTTCTTGCCCAAATGGCTATTTTTGTCAAGGTGAAGATAAACTCCGTATGGAGTGTCTTCGATGCCCATCCTCCTCTCTGAAGTAAATCGGTGCTGTCAGGAGCAGACATGTCTCACTGTCCAGAAAGTCTAAATTTTTAAAACATTTTAAATGTCATATTCTGTAGGTCTTTGAAGTGTTTGAAGACTACCTATCTATCTGAAATATATCTATGTATACCTAGAAGACTTAACTAACATGGCTACAAAAATTATCATAGATGACTAACTATTAATCTATTTTTTAATTATCCATTACAATTTTAAATGAGTTACATAAACATAATACCTCAAACAAGAATAGAAATATATATACAGTATAACAAAATTAAGTTTAAATTTGTATCAATAAACTAAAATCTGTAGCAATGTAAAATATTTTAAACAAGTTGTTACTCTTTAAAAGTAGGTTCATTAATCTATCCTTTCATCCTATCATATCTAAACTATCCCCTTTTTTTTCTTTAGAAAGAGATTGTATTTATAATCAATCTGCTTTAAATAAAAATATTGGTTTTTGTCTGTCCCACACCAGAGGGCTCTTCTGATTTGGGACATAAGAATCTCTTAACCATTTTTTTTTTTTTTTGAGCAATATGTCTGGGTTTAGAGGGGGAGTGAGCCAATTCCATCTCTAAAGCCAGCTTGGTATATTTGGGAATTTGGGCGTAGCTTTTCTTACTACTTTCTGCTGGAGGGGGGCGCTGTATCTTATGGGGACACGAAGAAAATTTTAGGATCATGGAGTAGTCCATGAGGCTGTATCGTCTGAGCCAGTTGCCTTGAAACCATTGTGGATGTTGAATCATCTGGGCCATGGTGTCATTGGAGACCTTTCAGGGGGTCTTGGCTGGTCAAACCTGATGTATCTTAATCTGGAACAAATCCATAGTCTCTGGCTTTCTGTGGAAACAAAAGCAGAGACTCTTTTTTAAAGCAACATATCCTTATATCCAAATTTTGAAGTCAAGGTACCTTTAAAATATACATATTGGCATAACTCAACAGCTTTTACAATCAAATGTTTTTTTGCAGTTAAAAATCCCAAAGACAACACAATCCAGATTGTCTGTGTAATATCCATTTTTACGTGGCTTATTTTTTATACTACCTTTACTGTCTTTTTAATGACTTTATTTTTTAAAACTATGTATTTGTTTCTATAACTCTATATATCACCTTTTTTGTCTCTTTCAAGCCTACGTATCTTTTACACATATTGTAAACTATTACATCTGAATCTGTCTTATTGTGAATCTCTTGCCTTAAACTGCAGCAGCTGTGGCTGCTGGCTCCGCCCACCTCAGCTTCCCAACATGGCTACGTTTACCGCCAGCTCTGGGAGCTATCGTGGGTCTATGCTTTTATCCAAGCAGCGTGTAGCCCAAAAACCTCTTTTTTTGTTTTGTACTAGCAAAGGCTAAATTCACCACACAGTTTAATGTGATACTTGCAGAGGCCTCATTCCCACCATACTGCAGGTTGAGCATGCACGCCAGGAACCCGCCAGTAGCTCAAACCGGCAGCTGCCGCTCATTTGAGAGAGACAATTAGGAACTGTTTTTAGCTCCGTTTTAGAATCTTTTTTCTCAGTTTTTAGGTGGAAACTCTTGCCCCACGTTGGGCGCCATTTGTTGCTGGAGAATTTCTCTCCAGCTCCCGCCACCAAGTCCCGCCAGTCTCAGAGCCCACTTATAAAATAAACACACAGACTCTTACATTATTTAAACTGCTTGGCCATTAGCTCAGGCCTGTTATTGTCTAGCTCTTACTCTTATATTTAGCCCATTTCTATTAATCTTTACTTTGCCACATGGCTCATGGCTTACTGGTACCTTACATCTTCCTTGTCCTGATGGCGGCTCGCAGTGTGTCCCTCTCAGCCTTCCACCTCCCCGCATTCTTTTCCTTGTCCCGCCTATCCTTCCTGCCTAGCCAATGGCCAATCAGTGATTTATTTACTGACCAATCAGCAACACACTTGACATACAAACCATCCCACAGCAGTAAGCTCCAAAGCCAGTGAAGGAATGTATGTGCTGACAAGGTGGGGCAAGCAGGCAAAGAACAAATGAATACTTCCTTCTTCCATTGTCCTTATACAGGCCTCCAGCAAAAGGTATGGGCAGATTAAAAGTGTGCCTTCCTGCCTCAAGATCTGGATCAAAAGAGTGTGTCTTTCAGCCTCACAACCTGGATCATAAGTGTGCCCTCCATTTCTTGGTTACAGTTCATTTCAGATATAGTCAAGGTGACAACCAAGAGAGCCATCACACCCTGTGACTAAGGCACTTGTCCTTGCAGAGAAAACCTATATTGCAAGAATGACCTCAAATGCCGGTGTGCCCAGAGCAGGGTGCAGTATACCTATCAACTGGTTGGTGTCCTTTTGCAGTACACTGGTAGAAATGGGAGAAAGGAGGCAAGTATGCTGTCTAGGTTCATGTCAACTTGGCACAAGTTAGAGTCATTTGGGAAGAGAGATTCTCAACTGAGACAATGTTGCCTTAAGATTTGCCTTGGTTAATGATTGATGTGGGTAGGTTCAGCTTACTGAGGGTGGCGCAACCTCTGAGCAAGTGGTCCTGGATGGCATAAGAAATCAGGCTGAGCAAGCCAGTAATCAGTTTTCTTCCATGGATTCTGCTTCAGTTCTTGACTCTAAGGTCCTGCCTTGATTTTCTGTCCTGACTTTCCCCAGTGACAGACCGTTGTAAGAAGAAATAAACTTTCTACCTCGCTTGCTTTTGATCATGGTATTTTATAGTAACAATAACTAAGATAGAAATTTGTACCAGCTTGTGGGGTATTGTGTAACAGACCTGACCATGTGATTTTTGGAGGAATGTGGAACTTCAGCCTGGAAAAGCAAAAGAATGCCCAAAGCTCAGTGGACTGTTCTGTGGGAACTTAGAGGATGAATGTTGAGAGCAGAACAGAGGGTGGAAATTTGGTTTGTGAAGTTCCAGAGAGAAGTTTGAAAGTCTCCTAAAGACTCAGTCGGGACTGTTAGATATTTTGAATTATCAGTCTGTGGTTCTGGTCAGATAGGGCTTGAAGCATCAATTGTTCAGAATTGCTAAAGGGAGACATTCGTTTTATTGGGACAATTGATGCTTGTTAGCCAGAGCTGGAGTCAGCTGTGATTATGAAGAGATCAGTATCACTGAGGAGCATCAATCTGGGAGTATTTCCTCTGGGTCAGCTCACAGATGATGTGGTCCAAAGTGGGCTGAGGCTGTATCTCATGCTAGTAGCAGGTAGTGCTGGTTTTGAAGGCATGAAGGGGACATGGAGAACAGCTGAGACTAGGAACTGTGTGTTAGGGTCCTGGGGTCTCTGAAGAGAAGTTGGGTGAAGGCTAAGGTGAAGGTGAAGCCTCAGTTGAAGTAGAAGTCCCAGGTTTGAAGGAGTCATGGAGAGAAGTAGAGGCTTGGCACTATGTGTCAGCGCAAGAGTTCCTGAAGAGAACCCAATAGAGGCTATTGGTGAATATGCAGTCCAGATGCAGTAGAAACCCCCAAATTTTGGAGATGCCAGTACCATGGGATGGCTGCCAAGGATAGCAGCAACTGTGGAGCAGAGTAGGCCTAAGCCTGTAAGACAAGCTACATGTGCTATGGATGGCAGAGCTGGATAAGTGGAGCAGCCTAAGACCTCTGGAGCCCAGAAGATTGTGAGTGAGGGGCATCTCTTAGCTTACCATGGGTCTGAGAATGCGTATTTGGAATAACTGCAGTGTTGTGCCCAGATTGCGACCCTCAGAGAGACCACCGAAGACAAGCATGCTGGAATGCAAAAGCAAGGTTTAATTCAGGATATCCAAAAGCAATACAAGCCTAAGCAGAGACTTCATCCAATACATCCAACACAGTGGAGGCTGGAGGAAGTGCCCACCTCTCTGCAAGCTCAGTTTTTAAAGGCAAAAACCACAAGGTTACATCATTTAGGGGTGCTAGTACAGATACAATTCTGATTGGCTCACTTCTAGGGACTTTCTAGAAATCATGGCTTAATCTTATGTCTAAGGGGGTGGTTGCCCACCACCATTTCTCATTGGCTGCCCTCAGGTGGGGACATTTTTATGGTCAGTTACCCTAGAAACCAGGGTTGGAACATTCTTTGGTCAAACAGTTACCTAGGGAGCCAGGGAGAGGACATTCCATAGTCCGGCAGTCATTACCTCGTGACTATCTTGTGACTCTGTACTTTTACACTTCCTAGTTTCTGGAATCTGGACTGACTGGTTTTAGTAACTCATGGCCTATTCCAGTAACTCATGGTCTGTACCTAAAAGGAGAAATCTTAGGATTTAGTTTTAGGGTGAAAGCATTTTGGTCTTATTTCTAAGATGGCTCATTTTGGTCTCACAAAAACAGCATATCTTGCATGTCAGTGAAGGTTTGTGTCTATACCAACCACAGCTTTGTCTCTGGTGCTCAGTCACAGCTATCCCTTTACCAGGCCAGCAGAGGAAGGACTTCTTTGAAGGCCTGGGTGGAAGTGGTTGCAGGATCATATAGAGTTCACCAGGACTCATGATAGTAGAAGGTCTGCTGTGAAATAGCCCTTACTAAGGCTGTGCCTTTAGCAGTCGGAATGATTGGTTGACCGTGATCATTGTATACTTTTCTCAACATATACATAGAGTGTCAAAAATGAGGTGGTCTGGCTGGCTGTTTGACTGGTGTCCTTTTCCTCAAAGCAGCCAGTGTAGCACCGCAAAGTCCATTAGGCAACAGAGGGTCAAAGTACCCTGTCCTCCAACCTTTGTCTATCTAGTAGAAAACAGACATAAAGGATGTTTACAATGAAAAGTTTAAAAACTTCTCATAAACACTGAAATAATTTTAATAGCTATTAGCAATGCTCTAACACTCACCCTGTGCCCTAGGAAAGGTGCCCCTCTCCAGATTGTGTGTTGCTGCAGGCCACAGAAATATGAAGCAGGAATTCAGCTGACTATAACAAAAACTATTACCTGGATGGTCAAGGACTTTCCAGAGGAAGCCAAGGCACAAGGAGTATTGGTGTTATTTAGCTTTTTGAACATATCAGCTGTTTTCTGCTATGAACTTCATATGCGCTATTATAGCTTCCCCAATTGATTCTTTTTCCTAAGAACTTCTAAATAGTGTGGATTGATCATTCCTTGGGTGTGTACAATTGAGGTATTTGGGTAACAGCCACATAGGCAAGGCTTCCAGCTTCCAGGCCTTTTGTTTCTCTCTTTTCAACATTATAATCATATATCTCCTTTAGCTAATATCCAAGGACAAATGACAGACAGAAAAAGCAGTCAGATCACCAGCTAGTCTCCTGAATTAAGATAAATACCCATATGGAGACACCGCCTAGGCCAGATAGACATTAAGTACATAGCTTTGTTTCTCATGTAAATTAAGCTCAGACCCTCCTTTCTTACACAGCCTTAGTGGCACCTCCAGATTTCCCCTCCAACAGTTAACTCAGAACAAAAGGGTTTCTTCAGACCAGGTGCATTCAAGCTATGACACAGATTTCCTAGCCCTGGAGCAGACTTAACCCACTGGATCAGAAAGTGAGGGTAGGGTATTGCTGATTGTAAGTGTATGGAGACAGGTCACAGGGAGAAGAGAGGAAGGAATGAAGATGGGGATGGGAATAAAGATGAAGATGAGAAAAATGAGAATGGAAAGAACATAGATAAAACTATGAGAAGACAGGAGGAGAAGAGACAGAGAGGAGCTAAGTATGAGAATGGAATTGAGGCTGTATAGATAGAATTTTGTCTCAGAAGAATAAAGTGAATGGACTAAAGAGCTCAGTATACTTAGATTCATTCCCTCAGATTATTTCTTGCTGTTAGTAGCATCTCTTCTGGAAACTCTGGGAAATGATGATTAGAGGCTGGACCTCAATAGTCTCTCTTAGTGTGTGTGTAAGGCAGGAGGCTGTCCGCCACATCATACTTTCGAGACTGACCAGAGAGGTTCAGAATGTGTGACTTCCTGCTTTGCACACCCATAGGACCTGTGGCAGTGAGGTCTTAATTTTAAAGGGTGCACATACCATGTCAGTGGCTGACTCGGAGGCATTTCAACAGACAAGTGAATGAAGCTATCCTCTCTCTCAGTAGACATTTAAAGCAGTAGAAAAATCATGTAGACAAAAGCCCTTCAGCATTTCTTTTACAAATGTTCAAGATGATTTCTTGCAGTCTTCTTGCAAATGCTTGGACTGTGCTGCTTCCAGAAGACTTCAGTTGCCCAAAGTGACCTTAGCATTCAGTAAATCCCCAGGTTTGCTGGACCTGAGGAGCACCAAGAGCTTGTACTTGGGGTGGGGACAGAGGTAAGAAATTCAGCTCCCTAGAGCCTGGATTTTTTCCTCCTGACATTATTTTTCTGATTACAATGCCCTTTCTTCTTTCATGCAATAAATCTGGCTTAAATATCTGGTGATCACCAAGTGCTGTGACACACAGCTGTGTGCAAGATGAAACACCGTCCTCATGGGGCTTGTGCTCTGCTGCAGAACAGAAAACATAACAAACAAATGGCAGTTATGAGGGATATTCATGAGACAAAGACACAGCAGGGGAGGGGCAAAGATGATGGAAGTGATGTACTTCCAGGGTGGCTATAATCCCGAGATGTCTCCCTGACCTTCAGTGGCACTGTGGAGCACTGATTCTTTTTCTTCTTTTTAATTGAAAATAGATTATTTTCTCACACAATAAACCCCTGACCCCCGTTCCTCCCAGCTTCCTTCCCACCTCCCCTCTCCCCAGATTCACTCCACCCGCTCTGTTCCCATTTCTTTTTTTCTATACTATAAAAATATTTACATTTTTTACTGTACTTATTGATTTGTTTTTGTTGTTTTTATATCCTGACTGCAGTTTCCCCTCCCTCCTCTCAGCCCCACCTCCACCCTCAGCCCACTCCTGCTCCTCTGTTTCTCTTCAGAAAAGGGCAGGCCTCCAGTGGATATCAGCCAGCCATTGTGTATTAAGTTGCCGTGAGACTAGGCACCTTCTCCTTCTGGACTAAACAATTCCGTAGGCAGAAAGGGTCCCAAAAGCAGGCAAAAGATTTAGAGACAGCCTCTTCCACAAGAAGACCAGGTTACATAACTGTAACATACGCAGGCTCCCTGGTTGTCAGTTCAGTCTCTTTGGGCCCCTGTGAGCCCATGTTATTTAATTCTGTGAGTTTCCTTGTGGTGTCCTTGACCCCTCTGGCTCCTTACAATCCTTTCTCCTGTCTACTAGATTCCCTGTCTAAACCAGAACCCTTGTTGGGTGCCCCAGGGACATGACACTGTTATAGAAATAATATGCTTTCCCAGTGAGAAATCACTCTACACACTTAGAGGTTAACGAAGGAAAAGCTCTTTAATATAGTGAACTTCTAGCTCTGGCTAATGCTTGAAGAGGAGCCGCCCTTCAATAGAAGATCTTACTAACTTGTACAAACCTTAGGTTTATTCATTCCACAAACCCTGTCATCCTTAAATCCCTTTTGGGTATTGACCCAGGTTAAAATTTGAACAACTTAAACACAGACAGGAGACTGAAAGTCTGTCTACTTGGGCAGATGGGAGATGTCCACGGCAAAATACTGCCAGACTTATTTCATAAGTACACCAGTGTTGTTCTTTTTGAATAATTGTTACCCAGGGTCATGTTGCCCACCTGGCAGAATTATACTTTTCCTGAAAAGAGCTCAGGGAACTCAAAGGCAGACCAGGATTTAATGGGAGTTGTGATTCTGCACTGCCCCCTTGAGCTCCTTAGAGGCACATTATCTGACATGGGGATGGGCCTGCTGGCTGGTTTAAGTCACGATTGCTATGGGAATGGAGCTTCATTAGAGGACAATCTTGGTGAACAAACATTAGCAGAAACTGCATCCCTAAACTTCATTTATGGTACAGAATCTTCTTGCTCACAGTTTTGAACAAGTGTGGTTAGTACACAACTTATCCTCCAGTCATGTTGGAGGCAGTGCTCCTTTAGCTAAATTCTGCTTTGTTTAACTTAATATGTCCTAAGCAAGTTTATTGGTAAATCCTTTGTATCATCAATTTTACTACTACTTCAAGTTTCCCCTTCATTGATACAAAGGAGACTCCAACTGCTCACTGGATGTCTTAGTTACTATTCTACTGCTCTGAAGAGACACCATGACCAAGGCAACTCTTACAAAAGGAAACATTGAATTGGGGACTTCCTTAGGGTTTTAGATGGTCAGTTCATGATCATGATGGCAGGAAACAGACAGGTCTAGTATTAGAGCAGAGGCTGAGAGCTTTACATCCTGATTCTGCAGGCAGCAGGGAGAAAGACTAAGGCAGCCATGTTTCAAAGCCCACCCCCAGCAGCATACCACTTATAGCAATGCTATACCTCCTAGAACAAGGCTATCCCCCTAATCACTCCCACATAGTTTCCTTAACTAGGAACCAAGCATTTAAATATCTGAGTACTTGGAGGCCATTCTCATTCAAACCACTACAGTAGGACATAAGATTTATAGATGAAGGTACAATTATTAACTTTGATTAACTTGGAGGAAGCACAAGCCACCATAAAAATGGAGCCAGTAGTATACAGGTATGATCAGGTATACAGAGCACCTGGAGGTATATAGATAGAGCTTTGCGGATATTTGGTGTCTAAACTAATAGGGAGACTGCTTCTGGAAGACATAGATGTAGGGAACAGAGGAAGCCCTGAGTAGGTGAAACCATGAATGAATGTGAATTTTGATATGGGCACAGCCTCAGACCTAGGATATCCAAGGTCTCAGACCCATGGGACAATCGACAAAGCCATTACCCATATGTCCAGGGCATTTGGCAAGGTTTTTCTCAGGAGTCGATGTATGTTCATGAATGATTGATCAGCACGTGCAAAGACTAGCAACTGAGGTGTCCATCTCCCAAATGTTACAGCCTGAGGTGGCTGGCCTATGGAGACCTCCTACTGAGACTACCTAACCTCCCCTGCCCCATGCTGTACCTAAGAAATATGCTAAAGTTCCAATTTGCAGCAGTTAGAGGACCCTACCTGATCCTAGTTCCACTGTACTTGTGTCTGTCCTTTCTTCATTACCTTACTGCCCCTAGCTGGGGTTCTGGGGCCCATGCTGTACAGGCCGTGGCACACAGGGACAAAGACAGGGTGGCCTTCAGTGGTATCCTCTTCTTGGATCCTGTCATTCCTGGACATGTCTACAGTTGGCTCTGACCTTACTTTCACTTGCCTTCAGCCTGACACTACCCTCTCTGATTACACAGTTATTCACAATGCACTTCTCAATAGCCTACAAGAAAAGGATTAAATGCTGTGAGAAAACAAGGCAGTTTTTTCAAAAGGGATTTGGACCAGTTTGCCCATTACCATCAAATGACAAGCTCTAAATTTCATTCCTCGTGAGTTCCTTTCTATGTCACCTTAGGTTAATGCTGTGACTCTATGTCCATATGGGGAATATTATCAAGACAACATTTATTTTATATGAACTAAAAAAAGTATGTGTATGTTATGCCTTATGATATGTGAATGGTATGTCTGTACAGGGTGTTAAATATGATATTTGTGTACGTGAATTTGTGATATGTGATAGTGGGTACAATGTGTAATGTGTGGCATGTGTGGATGAGTAAGTGTGTGTGTAGAATATATTATGTCTATAAGGAATATTGTGGTGTTTATGTTTGGTGTGTGGGAAGTATAAATGGCTGTTGCATGGTATGAACTTATGTCAGTGATATGATGTATGTATATTTTATGTATTTGTGTTTATGTGTATATGGAATATGTATGTATGGTACATAGTATATGGTGTGGTATGAGTGCATAGTTTATGGCCTGTGTGATATGCTTTATACATGCATGATATGCAGTTTTTGTATAAAATATGTGTATTTGGGCATGTTTGTTATGTGATATGTGTGTTTGTAGTATGAATATATGTCATGTAGAGATATATGTATATGTGGGTTTGAGGTTTGAGTGTCGAGACAGGAAACTGGAGGCAGGAACTGAAGCAGAGGCCACAGAGGAGTGTTTCTTATGGGCTTGCTCCTCATGGCTTGATCATCCTGCTTTGTTATATCTAGGACCACCTACCTTGAAGTGGCACTTCCTGACATAGGCTGGGCCCTCCCACATCAATCATTGACCAAGGAAATACACTACAGAGTTGTCCTTCACCCCAAATGACTCCAGCTTGTGTCAAGTTGACAGCTGTCCAACAGAAGTGATCTCTTGTCATTTTGACCCACAAACACACCATTATCAAACCATAAACCTTTCTTCCTTGTTTATCTCCAAGATCTCATATTAATATTCTGATAGACATAGAACTTTCCTTAGTCTTTAAATTTTCAATACTCCAAAGTTCAGTTTCTTTAAAATATCCAAAGCCTCTTTCAAAGTTCAAAACCTCTCCAAAAATCTTCAAATCCTCTCAATGGTGGGCTCCTGTAAAATAAAGAATAAGTTAAAAATTTTCTTGCTCCAAGAGGGAAGAATGAGGGTATAGTTATAACATCTGGGACCCATCATCTTGGGTCTGGTTTACTTCCTGGCTCTGCCCTGTGCAGCATATATGGCTTGTGTCCTAGGCTCAGGCTGGCTCAGCTCCACAGCTGTGGCTGTCCTTGGTGGTGGTCCCATGGTGCTGTATCTCCACAATGCTAGGGTCTTCTGTTGCAACTGGATTACACTTTCACCAGTAGTCTCACCAGGGACTCTAACCCTGCCACATGGACTCGACTTCTCTACATGATCCCTTCAATCATGGGTTTCTATTTCAACCGATGTTACACATTCACCAATGGTCTCTCCTAGCCTCCTGGAGTACCAAGAATCAACTGCTCCCCGTGATCCCTTTCTACCTCCAAAATTAGTATCAACTGGGAGACTCTTACCTATTACCAAGTTTAGCTTGTCCTTGGTCTCCCATGGACCATGGTGCCTGCATGATCACCCTGAGGCTGTCTCTTCTTAATCCCAGCTGATTCTTCAGCCTAGATGACCAGTACTGATTGTCCCAGATAAGCAAAGGTTTCACTTTACTGGTTCTGGTTCCTTATTACTTGAAGCCAATCCTTCAACCCCAGCTGACCAGAAACAGAGATCCTTAATTTAAAATATAAACCGGCCCAGAGAGAGTCTTTAAGAGACATCAGAACTTCCCTCTGAACTGCACAAGCCATCACTCCACCATTTTCATTGCTCTCAATAGTCTTATCTTCAATATTTCCACATAACAGCCCACTGAGCCCTGATTAACCAATGGCTTTTCCGTCTCAAGTTCAAATGCCACCACAGTACTTCCAAAAACACTTGGCCAGGTCTGTCACAACACTCCCGGTGTTCAATTTCTGTCTTCCTTGAAGTTCTAACACCATGACCAAAAGCTGCTTGGGGAGGAAAGGGCTTGTATCTTCCAACAACACTGAGGTCACACCCCATCTGAAGTCAGGGCAGAAACTCAAGCAGAAGCCATGAGGGAGTGTTTATTACTGGCTTGCCCCTCATGGCTTGCTCATCCTGCTTTCTCCTTATACAACACAGGACCACAAGCCCATTGGTCTACTCACAGTGGGCTTGACTCTCCTACATCAAGCATTAATCAAGAAAATGCCCACAGACTTGCTTACAGGTCAATTTATGGAGTCATTTTTCTCAATTAAGAGTCCTTCCCAAACAGCTTGTGCTGATTGAGATAAAACTAACCAATACATGCTATATGTGTTTGTGGTATAAGTTTGCATATACATATACATATACATATACATATACATATACATATACATATACATATACATATACATATATATGTTTTAGGTTTGAGTGTCTTACAAATGGGGATCTGTTTGTGCTTGCAGTATGTATGTGTATATCTGCGCTTTGTATGTGTGCTTTGAAAGTGTGTATTGTATGTGAATATGTAATATGTTTGTGTGGTGTGTATATGTGGGAGGCTGGATGTGCCTATGGTGTGTGGTATGTGAGCTTGTAGCTTGTGTCTATGTTGGTGTCTATGGTGTGCAGGTAGTTTGTGGACTGAGTTCCTTGCCTGCCACTCTAGTTCCCAGTATGCAATAAGAAATTAGGAATCAGAAACTGATAAAGGAAAATGGATTGCTTAGACGTTCACTAAACTGGGAGGTGTAGGTAAGGATATGGGGACTGTGGTGTGGAAGAGAATGCCGAATTTCCTCAGCATGAAGTTTTGTCTCCTTGTGCTGTTGTGGCTGCTCCTTTATTTTCTCTGGTATTAAAAGACAAGACTATTCTTTTCAAATAGCCTCTTTAAGCTGACCAAACACAGTCAACTTCAGTGCAAGTAAAAATGAAGAAAGCTAGAAGTGAAATATAAATGATTGGTGAAGATTGGAATTCACTAAAACACCTGAAATCTTAAATCAAAATGCAATTTCCAGCTCCATTTAGAGTAAAGACCACATCTGCCCCTACTCCTACCATTAGCATCCCTGTCCAAGGCTGCCTGCCATTCCTTTTAACTCCAACAGCCCCATGCTTTACTTTCCATGTCCTTCATCTCTACTTAATGGTCCTTGTAAAGGGCCATCACATGGCTTTGACCCCAACCCACAAAGCCTGCTCTATACCTGGTTATGCAGGTGGACTTGCAGAAGAATGTTTTCTGTCTATTATAGTAATACTTTCTCTCTGTGTTTTAGGGATGCTTTCTGTCTGGTTATAAGGATGCTTTCTCTCTGTGTTTTAGGGATGCTTTCTGTCTGGTTATAAGGATGCTTTCCTCTCTGTGTTTTAGGGGTGCTTTCTGACTATAAGAATGCTTTCTATGTCATAATTTTACTATGCTTTTGTGCAGCTTGTCCTTTCTGTTTTCATTTGCTCCTTTGAGTCACACAAGAATGAAAAGTACCTCAAGCAAATGCATCTTAGGGAAGTCTCCTGAATAGATGCTGGCTGTAGGGACACTGTTTCTTTAGAGCTGGAAAGCCACTGACAATAATAAATGTGAAGTTTGCAGATAACAGTTTGGGGCCTCTGTGGTACATGTTGTCATGCATGTGAGATAATGGATCGCTGGTTGTGCCTGTAAATTTAGTCACTGAGAGAGTTTTCCTTTTTAGAAGCCAACGAGTTATGGCTCATCTATGTATAGCTACCAGAGAGCCTCCTTTAATTGGCCTGGCCATTAACTCTAACTTGAAAACTTGGAAGACTTTTGAAAAAGTCTGGATGTCACCTCAGTGGGTCAAACTTTGGTTCCTATATTTGGGTCTGTTGAAATTGTAATTTAATTAAAGCTCTCCCTAGGATGATAGGCACAGTGAACAGGCAGCGGTTGAGTACTCAATGATCCCTCACAACAGTCTGGAAGCCAGAATAGTGCCTCTGAGAAGAGATAGGATAAAATAAAAATTTCCCCGGTGGCAAAGGGAAACCCAGGGCTAATTACAGACCATTTCATTTGTGCTCTAAGATGCAGCTGCTAACTCTTCAGGATGGCACTGGGGGATGTTTGGAAAAAGAACCAGGTAGTTCATGTCCACGTCCTGAGCCCTTGGAGCATTGACAACTAATGCCATGTGGTTTGTTCTTGTTCGGTGTTCAACTCTGTCCTAAAACAAACAAAAATGGCTGTGAAGGTCCTTTATTCTGTTCAAGGATTCCTCTGCATATGGCAGCATGACTATACTAATGAGATAAACAGTATTTTTCATGACTTTTTTGTAAACAAAATTATGATTCTACGAGAGAAAGCAGAATATGCGATATATGTAGCATACCATGGTGCTCTTATCTGTTCACATATTGGAAATGTGTCTGTGGTGTGACCTGTGCAGATAGTATCAGTCTTTTGATTTTATTCAGAGTAAAATAAAATAAAAAAGACAATGCCTTGAGGCAAGGCTAGACACAGCCAGTTCCCAGTCATTTGTTTTTCTGGGCAGCTGTGTACCTTTCTTCCAGTTCTGTAGTCAATTTTTGTATTGCACAGATCTGCGGATATAAATCATTTATATATTCTTCCTAAAATCACTATTCTTCCACCTTTCCTTCCTCTGCATCTGTCTTTTACTCTCAATTGAAGTCAGCCTATGGTTTAGAATTATTTCAGCCTCCTTTTTGTAAGTATTTCCCTTCTATGTAGCCCAATTCATCTCAGGAAAAGAAAAGATTTTGTTTGGTAATACTATAGTAATGGTCGGGATTCAGGTTAGTCATAAAAAATGGCAAAAAAAAAAAAGTAGTATAGAGGAGGAGACTGACTTACTCTAAAATAGAAATTGAAGCCCAAGAGGTGCAGAGAAAGAAGAAAAGGAATAGTAGAGGAGTATTTAAAATAAATATGATCACTATGTAATTTTAGCATGAACTCTGTTTAAGTGGTTTAGAAGAATCAGAATGAGCACGGGAAAACTAATGGGTTCAGGAGAGCTGCAGGGGACATTGGAATGACACTACCTGGCAGTTTGCAGATGTCTATGTGATGCCTGGAATGTCACCCTTTTCACCTGTGGAATGGTTCAGACTTACCTGCACCTTAGAGCTACCAAAGATGTGTAAAACATGTCAGTCCATTTAGTACTGCTATGTAGAATGCCACAGATCATGGAATTTATTTAGAACAGAAATTCATTCTCTGATGGTTCTGTGGGTTAGAGATCCAAGATCAGAGTGTGGACAGTTTTGATAATCTGCTTCAAGATGGTGTCATTGCTGTGCTAACTAGACAAGATGAGCAGGGAATTAATGTGTCTTGACATGGTAGGTTATGAGATGGAGATAGGAAAGAACACTCCTCAAATCCTGCCGTAGACACCCTAACCAGCTTTAATTCACACATGGGCATGGGTCCCCAATGGCCTAAACTTCTTCCATTTTGACTAATCTCCCAACACCATTGGGTTGGTGATTAAGTTTCTAACATGTAAATTTTGGAGATTACACATTCCAACTATATTCAGAGAGAATTCACCAATGTGGGAAAGATGTAAGTTGGCCAGGTGACTGGAGGCATACCACATAAGCAAGGGTATCCCTGCATTCCAAGAAGACACTGGTGTTAAGGTAGCACTGGGGAACTGATTAAATGGAGCCTCCAAGAAATGCCAAAGGCAAGTCTTTGAGGAGAACACAGCCTAGGCAGCAGGCTCTGGGATAGGGGTGGGTGGCCACAGAGCGGCAGGGCAGATGGGAAGGACTGTGCCAATGATGTCCTTGGTTTGTGGGTATGGAACCTGAGACATACAACCTTAGGATTGTGAATCATGAGAAAGAGATGGGGAGTGAAAAATTTTAGTAGTTTACCATGTTTAAGACCATGTGTTTCCAGGAATGAGGTCTTGAGCTTGAAAGGATTCAGTACTGCTGGTGACTGAATGTGTGTCTCCTCACACCTTGGAAACCTAATCCTCAAAGTGGTGGCGTTGGGAAGTAAAGTCTTTGGGAGTTGGCTAGCTATGGGGATGTGATAATCACAAATAGAATTAACACCATCAAAAGAAGAGGGCCCAGCAAGACATATGCCCTTTCCATTGTGTGATGACACAGGCAGATGGCTTCATATGTGAACAGGGAAGAGGGCTCTCAGTAGATGTTAGATCTGTATTGATGTTAGACTTCCACTTTTCAGGTCTGTAAGAGATACACTGTTGTTTCTAGACCATCCAGCCATGCTGTTGTTACAGGAGCTTGACGGCACTATAGCACAGATTAGAGTGTGATCCAACTTAGTGAATTCTAAATTTGTTTCATAAGGTACACATAATGGTATACCTATAAATAGTTTTTGAACATAATCTATTCATACCTATATATAAGTGTGTTTATGAGTTATGAATGTACCACTTACTGTACAGGTGGGATGCCTACACATTTTCTTCAGATATTCCATTGGTGAGTACTCTGTGCTTCCTGTGCATCCCTCACTTTGGAGAAACTACAGTAATAGTTTCTTGCCTAGGCTGTGTTATCAAGTAGATGGGGGAGATATATTCCATACAAACTTTCCATTAGGGAGAGAAAAGTTGGATCATCAGGCTGTCTAATAATATAAGGACAAACATCCTTAAATTATCAGTACAAACCAAAGATCCCAATGTAAGGTGAGGCCCAAGACCACCCTATAGTGAGAGTTTGGTGAGCCAGCCTCTGTGTTGAACAGGAGGATGTCCAGGCTAGTAGACCTGAAGGTGGGATGTCAGCCTCCACACTCTTCACATCAAAACTGTGTGGTCTGTTTCTTGAACTCCTGGATTTGATTTCATTTGAACTGTAAGCTGAATTAAATTTTGACCCAAAGTCAGGCAAAGTAACTCCTGAATTTACAGTGTATAGTCACCTAAGACTAGCATCTAAAATCCCCTTGGAAATGTTTCAAGAAGCCCTAAATGATGCCTGGAGTGGGTGCCTCAATATATGGCACTCTTAGGTCACTGCAGAACAGGCCAAAGAATCAAGAGTCTTGTAGCCTGGTGCCAGCTATTTTTCCTCTCCAAATGAAGGATGTTTACAGAGTCAGCAGGTTGATGTGAGAAAGTGATAGCTGCCGCTTGTCAGCAAGATTTCAGATTTGATCTTGTCCTTGATTTCATTGCATGATGGAGATATTTGCTAAGTCCACTTGTCAGCTCTAGGGGAAATACTCCACACACTTCACTCTCTGACTGTCTGTCTTCATGGAAAGTGGATGTCACTCCTCAGCATAAACAGAGTAATTGACTGTCAGGAGTGGTTACCATGAATCTAACCATAACACAACCAGTAATGGAGTTCATGGGTGGATGAGACATTTTAAAAATAAGCTTTTAATTACATTTTTTTTTTTTGTGTGTGTGTGTGTGTGTGTGCGTGTGTGTGTGTGTTTGTATACATACTAGAGGACAACTTATGGGAGTCAGTGTTCTCCTACCATGTGTTCCCCAGAAACCTAACTCATATCCTCAGGCTTGGTAACAGGCACCTTTGCTGGTCCTGTGGGTAATAAAATATGCATCTACCCAGCATTCTATTCTCTGTAAGGGTTCATGTATTTGCTTTTGCAATAGGTAATGTAAGTAGGTTAAATATAAATTGTCTATGGTTACTATTTCTCTTTCCAGCCTCCAAATATTAATCTCATTATATGAAAGATTGCAAATACTTTTGTCACATTCAAATTAGATAATTTTGATTGCTCCTTTGGGCAAATACTAAGCCTGAAACAATCACATGTAAAAGGAAATAATCAAAATATGTTTGGTAGAAATATTTTCAAACTTATGTTGTAAAATCATAGGTGGTATTGATATGTGTCCACAAAATTTTAGTCTGTTGATGAATCACACTTTACAGATGAGATTTCATAAACACAAATAGCTGAGTAACTGCCGTGAAGTATCATAGTCATCCTACTCTGTCACTACTTCTTACATCTCCTGCAGCAAAATTCTCTTCCACAGTGACTGAGGGAGGCATGCAGCTTGGCCAGGATATGGTCAATATCAGGGTACAGTGGGTGGGGTTGGAATGGGTAGCAGTTTGAAGTTGGCACTAGGAGTGAGGGTAAATTTATGAGAGTACTGAGGGAAAGATGGAGAAAAATAGGCAGAGATAAAGGCTAGACTGATGGGACAGTACAACAGACAGCTTTGCAAGACATCTGAATGAATCAGCTTTGTTGTCACTGTGACCAAGTATCTGACAAAAATCACTGAAGAAGGGATTTGTTTTGCCTTTACAGTTCAGAGGTCTTAGTCTGTGGTCATCTTGTTCCATTACTTTGTACTTGAGGCAAGGCAGAACATCCTGACCATAGGAACAGAATACTCATAGAGACAGGAAGTAGAGATTGAAGAATGACCTTTAAAACATGCTGTCTGTATCCTACTTCCTACAACTGAGCACCACTTCACATAGTTTTCGGGACCTCCCCAAACAGCATCACTAGTTGGAGACTGAGTACTGAACATATGAGCCTGTGGGAGACAAGTCATAGTCAAACTGTGATAGTATCCTGAGCTAGGATTAGTGCTGCTAAGTCCATCTCATCCAGTGTACGAAGATACTCAGCAGTCCTAGTTAGCATTCTGCTGTTGTGACTAAACACTGACCAAAATAACTTAGAGGGACAGGGTTTATGTCACTTTCTAAGTAATTGTCTTAGAGTTTCTGTTGTTGTGAAGAGATACCATGACCACAGCAACTCTTAGAAAGGAAAACATCTAATTGGATGGCTTACAGTTTTGGAGGTTTAGTCCATTATCATCATGGTAAAACATGGCTGGCTGGCAGGCAGACATGATGCTTGAGAAGGAGCTGAGAATTCTACATCTTTGATCCACAGGCAACAGGAAGTGAACTGAATTAGCATAGCTTGAGCATAGGAGACCTTAAAGCCCACCCCCACAGTGACACACATCCTCCAACAAGGCTACACCTACCTCAATAAGGCCACACCTCCTAATAGTGCCACTCCCTGTGAGCTATGGGGGCCAATTACCACAGTACTGATTCATCATTGAAGGATAACAGGACAGGAACTCAAGACAGGAACATGGAGGCGGTAGCTGAAGTAGAGGCCAAGAGGAATTCTTACTGACTTGCTTCATATGGCCTACTTGGCTTGCTTTTTTTATACAATAGAGGACCACCCACTCAGGGGTGGCACTGCCCACATGCTCTGGGCTCTCCCATACCAATCATTAATCAAGAAAGTGCCTCACAAACTTGCCTACAGGCCAATCTGATGAAGGCATCTTCTCATATGAGGTTCCCTTCTCCTAGATGCTAGCTTGTTCAAGTTGACAAAAAACTAACCAATATACAAAAAAACAAAAAACAAAAAGCAAAAAAAAAACTAACCAGTATACCAAGAAACTAACCAGTACCCAGCAGCTTATATTCTGATTTTGAGGTTCTAATTAGCAATTTGGTCTCCATACATATTCTAGCAGTCGAGAAAAGCAGTAGGCCAAGGCTTCTTAACCTGAATTTCTGTAAAGTAACTTAGTTTCTCAAGCTATTTTCTTAGTTACTTTTCAATGGCTATGATAAAATACCATGACAAAAGCAACTTATGAAAGGAAACATTTAACTGGGGCTCATGGATTAGAGTTCAGAGAGTTAGAGTCCATGGCCACCATGACTGGGAGCATGGCAGCAGACAAGCAGGCATAGCAGTGGGGTGGTAGTTGAGAGCTTACATCATAACCTACAAACATGACAAAGAGAAAGAGGGGGTGGCTCACTGGGAATGGTGTGTGGTTTTGAAACCTCAAAGTGCATGCCCAGAGATACATTTCTTTAAACAAGGCCATATCTCCTAATCCTTCCCAAACAGTTTCACCAACTTGGGACCAAGTCTTCACATATATGAGCCTATGGGGCCATTATCGTTCAAACTACCATATTCTACCCTCTGGTCCTCATAAACATGTGGCAGTGTCATAATGAAGAACGTGCTTACTTCAGCTTCAAAAGTCCCCATAGTCTTTCATACTCTCAACACAGTTTAAAAGTCTAATTGCTAATTAGAACAATACATATTTCTAACCTACAATGGCACAGAGCTTACATTACCATTCCAAAAGGGAGGAATGTGGCAATAGTGAGGAAATAATGTACCTAAGCAAGACTGAAACCCAGTAGGGCAAACACCAAACTCTGTAGCTCTGTGTTTGATACCAGAAGGCATAGATATCTCTGCCATTCCAGCTGTGCTGACTACACCATTCTTTTCTCTCTTGGTTCATTCCCTATGTACAACTCTTCTTGGCAGACATCCCATGACTCTGGCATCTCCAACATTCTGGGATCTTCCTCACAATCCAAGCTTCACTTTCACAGCTTGGCACAATAGCCTCTCTTGGCCTCCTTACAGGGACTTCCCTTTTCATATCCCTGGCTTCAGCAGCTTTCCTTAACTGCAGAAGAAGATTCTACCTTTACTCCTGTATTCTTCTTGACTCTAAAGCCAGAAGCACACAGCAGGTGCCACTACGTTCTGATACCTGCTCGGGATGGAACCTGAATCCCCTCCTTGAATTACATTTGCTTTTATTTGTTGTTTTCCTTTGTTTGTTTGTTTGTTTTATAATTTTATTTAATTCGTTAGGCATTTTCTGTTCACAACTTGGAAGCTTAGCTGGATGGGGTCTCCCAAAGGCATCACTCCCTTTATTCCATTTCACATCAGACCTTTCTTTAAACTTTTCATCTCTTTGAACACAAGACTTGGTTCCAACATTACATTTCCTAGTGCCACCTTTCTCCTCAAATTGTACATTTTGTATTTATTTTTGCTATGCTTGCTCTTTTTCATTGTAGATCTTCATAAGAGCAGTTGCTAGTAATCATGATACAGAGTCAATATTAGGCTGTCTTGAAATCCCTGATAATGTAATTTGCCCAAAACTCTTGAATTTAGCTTCAGGCAAATTCTTAGGACAAGGAAAAAAAGGAGTCATATTCTTTGCCTAAATATCATTAGAATAGTCTCTAGCCCAGTGGCTAATATTGTTCCTCTACAAAACCTCTTGAGCTGAGCCTCAATGTTTCTTCACATTGCTCTTAGCACAACTGTCTTCAAAGCTCCTACTACAAAGGTTTACTAAGCTCTGCTTATAGTGTTCAATGGCTTATCTAGTTCAAAGTCTCAAAGTCTTCCACATTCCTCAAATAGGTTGGTCAGATCTGCCACAGCAATATCTCACTCCTGGAACCAACTTCTGTCTTAATTACTTTTCTATTGCAGTGACAAAACACCATGACCAGAGAAACTTAAGAAATTTGAGGCACATGATTCCAGAGGGTTAGAGCCCATAACCATCATGGTGAAAGCATGGCAGCAGACAGACCCTACTGGAGCAGTCATTGAGAGCTTACATCTGATCCACAAGCATGATTAAGAGAGAGAGAGAGAGAGAGAGAAAGAGAGAGGGGGGAGGGAATTACTTGGAATGGTATTGGTGTTTGAGATCTCAAATCTCACCTTCAATAACACACCTCCTCCAACCAGACCACACCTCCTAATCCTTCCTGAGCAGTTCCATCAATTGAAGACCAAATACTCAAGAATGTGAGCCTATGGGGTGCATTCTCATTCAAACCACCACAGATATATAGCACCAACCTTGGAGTAAAGATAAGGAACACAAAAAAAGCCAAGGCAATGGAAATTTCCTTTTTTCCCCTGGATTCACCCACTGTTCTTTATCAAGACAGGTATCAAAACATCAGACTGCACAATTGTGCATAATCTGAGAGTGCTTTCTACATTTACAATTTACCTTATTTCTAGCTTTTTGCCACGTTTTCATAGCTTTCATCTTCCTCATACAGACAGCAGGATTTGTTACTGATAACTTACAGACTCAGTGACCTTGAAGCTCATCAAGTAGAAATGGCGGCGCTTACAAGATACCTTATGCAATAAGAGTCTGATTGCTGTTATGTCTCAGCAGTAGCTATGATCTGAGATGCCTGGATCACGGCACTAGAGACTACCGAGATGTGGCTTCCCCAAAACCTTGTTCATGACATTTCAGCCAGACCAACTTTGTTTTGTTTGTTTCTGTTTAAAGACCCCTGTTTGATAGGTGTTGACCTACCAATATTGAATTTATGGCCAGCTGTGTTGTAATTCAGTTCTAAGTGAAGATTAGCATATGCATTTTCCCCTCAAATGGCACATTGCTTACACTTAGGAACATGTGGTAACACTTGAGTTCTGTGTGTTACCACTGTGCCATTTATTTACGCCATAAAATAAGAAGGCCAAGCCTTACCTTGTTCTATCTCTCATGAGAATGTGTACATTGGGCAATTAGAAATGTTTCCACTCTGTATGGGTCTGAAAATACTTGTGAAAGCACTTTGAGAATTGAGTTTTAGGGTGCATACAAATATGCCCTATGAATAAATACCTTGCAATATATAGAGTCTACAGATAATTCAAATTTAACTATATATATCTTATTGCATCTTGGCCAGTTGGTGTTGCAGTAACAAAACAACTGACTATGGGTTGCTTTTTAATTAATTCTTTCCAGACACTTTTGTGCTGTATTTCCCAGGCTGGCCCTGACTTTCTGGGCTCACCCCATTGTCTTTCCTCAGATTCCCAAATATACTGCATGCTTATGCATTGTGCCTGGTTTAGAGTTTATAATAAAAGAAACTTATTCTTCATAGTTATGCAGGCTGGGTGTCCAAGATGTTGGGAATTATGTTGTGTGGTAAGGACTACTCCATCAATATCATCTTTTCTTAGTGGAAATCCCACGTGGTAGAAGGTGGAGAGGGGAAAAAGCCTCAGCTGGTTTTCTCTTGTCCTTTTGTAGGCCACTAGCCCACGTCTGAGGGCAGAGTCTTCAGGACTCACTCACTTCTCAATGGCTCCACTCTTTGGGTCACCACCTTGGGGATAAGTTTCCACATACCCTTTGGGGAGGAAGCTGCCAGTAAAACCATAGCACTTGCCAACAGCAGCTCTGCCCAAGGAGCTCCTGAGAATATGAATCCTCGTGACGTACTTAATTCACCATCGCTTTTTACTTTGAACAAGAGCCTGTTTTCATCTCTGTTTCTAACAACCAAACACCATTTTAATTTTCGTAATTGGAATGGAAGCATGCTGGCTGGGTATCAGGGTCTTCATCTGGGGAGGAGGTACAAAGCCTGGTCTTTACAAATTCTGTCCAAGTTCTCTACCACCAAACCTCACCATTAAGGCTATTAAAGTTCAGGAAATTATTCATTGGATCTAGGAAGATATGTTTGTCTCAAATTAGGTAAAAAGGTGCTGAAACATCCCAATACTTTCTTCTGAGGACCTTCCATCTTTAAGAGTAATGGACTGACTGTCTGGAATTTAACATTATCCTCAAGCAGCAGGTTGTGGCAAGGCTCTGCTTGAGTTATACTACTCTATTGAAGCTTTTTATTGTAAAAGCTTCAATTTTAGTGATGTATGATGGCTATAACCTGGAGTCCCAGCTACTTCAGAGGATCACCTGAGCCCAGGGGCAACGTTAGAAAACACCCACTTTTTTTAAAAAGTTGAATTTAAGCTAAAAACTATTAAGTAATTTACTCAATTACTGTAGGTTAAAGATTTCTATGTAAGTCTTATTATCATAAATTGCTAGCATTCCAAAAAACTTGTTGAGGACCTGCACTGTGGTCAACACCACTTCCCTTTCCTCCCGATCTGTTCTTACTGCCTGTGGGCACCGTGTGTGCCCTTGCAGAAGTTTTGGCTGTGTGTGTGTGTGTGTGTGTGTGTGTGTGTGTGTGTGTGTGTGTCTCAGTGGCTTCTTAGAGAAGCCAGGGTTTGGGGAGCTTATTCTCTTCTGATACACGCTTGGCTGCTAAGCTCCAACAAATCAGTTTATTTCTTGCCCACATGACAGGCTCTCTTTTGTTCTCTTCTGATCAACCATCTGAGCCCAGGTCCCTTTTAAGATGAACTTTTGAGAGAAGCCTTTATTTTGACAAACACACAGCCCTGGGGCTGCAGCCTCTCTGACTCTGCGGGTCTCTGATGGTCAAATGGCCTGGCAGGCTGTGGTGCTCTGCAGCCCACTGTGACATCGCTCCGCTACTCAGGTGATTGTAGCAGCATGGAGGAGTTGATCACTGCTTGGTGGCCCGGTTCCGTGACCATCTCATTTTATTGTTATTATTATTATTATTATTATTTGATATACAACTAAGAAGGAAGGAGAGTAGAAAGGCTCTTTCTTACTTGAAAGATTAGCTGACGAATAGCGTAAAGCCTTACTTTGGGGATTCCTTCATTTCTCACTCTTCCCTCCTCTCTCTGGCACTATTTCATCTTCTTGGGAGTCCATTTCTCCCCAGCTAAAGCAGAATGTAGGTCAGAAAGTCCCAATCACTCTACAGATGCTATTGCCAGGTTCGATTCCTTTACATCAGTGATGCTCCTCTTGCTGGTGCCAACAATAAACACTGCTTAGGAGTGTAAGATTCTTTCGTGAGATACCATCTGCAAGTGAAGGAAATCAAAGTACATCTCCCTCAATTAAGGGCTGTTGAGCTAATGACAGGCCTTCTCGTATGCCTGAAAGACAGAGAGGGAGAAGGCAAAGGGGCTCTCTCCTTCTGCTGTGTAGCCAGGATGTTAAACATCCCTTTGAAGCACCGCTGCATCCCAGCTGAGTTGTACCATAATGTCTGCAGGCAGACTTTCTTCCTGTCAGTGTCCCCCAGGACCAGAGTCAGATTCTTCCCCAGAGTAAAGGTTGTTGTGCGTAACATTTTATATAAGAAAAGCTGCACTTGAGGTCCAAGATGCACTGCACAATATTTAAGGTTTCCCTGGAGTACTGGGGAGTACAGAGTAGTATCATTGCCCGTTACAACTGAATCACTAAGAAGGCTATGCCTGAACCATGTTTATATTAAGTAAATGTTCAGTAAAAAGCTATAGGAAATTTAGTTCCCAAATAATAGCCTAATCTTATTTATTGCAGTATTTCCAAAGTAGTTAAGTTTTACTTCAAAACATATATAATTTTGCATGCAATATAAAAATTCTAATACAATATAAATGTATATTTATACTATTGCATATATATATATGAATGATGATTTGGTTCATTCTACATGTACAAATATGTATATTCATGTACATGTTTATACAGCTATAAAGAAGTGTATATTTTTATACATATACATGTGAATGTCAGTTCAGTCAAGTAAATGTTGGAAGAGAAAATGTAAAGTCTACTCTCTTATGTTGCCTGCCAACATATTCTTAATGGCTTCAGTGTAGTCTCCTTTCATAGGCCTCATCAATTGCCTCAGCTCCTCTGTACAATAATAATTCTTATATTTCAGTCAGAGTCTTGGCTGATGCCTTGCATACTGTAAGAGCATACTTGAGAACTGCCATATGACAGTGATGATCCCCGCCTTTCACCTTAGCAGAAGACTTGGGGACTGAATGGCATGTTGCCTGTGATGCTCCTGGAATCTAGAAAAACACACAACTCATTGTTTCTACAGCAGCTTCTGTAGGTGTGAACTCTTCCTAGGCAACACCCAGCATACAGAATACACTTGCTGCGGAATGTACAAACCACAACATGCATTTTTGTTTGCCTTCTGTAGTTTTACATTTGCAAAATTGGACCAAAATTAAAATATTCGACTTCATAGGAAGTCCAGCCAGTGCTCTGAACCACTCTCAACCATCTCTAGAGCCTCCATGGTCTTCTAAGAAGTAGTAAAACAGTATTCCCAGATCTGGCTGGTGTTATAGACAGGTGACCATTAGGCTAAGGTTTCCTTCCACCCTACAAACATTTGTTGTTTCCTGCTCTAGTGCCATGAGCCAGGAGCAACCTGGTCATATCTGACTGAGTCCCACTTGGGGATGGTTCTACACCTTGACCCTGATCTCACTGTGGTGTGACTCCACCAGATAGGACTAGGGATAGGAAGGGACTTGTGCACCTAGGGAACTCCTGTGCAGCCATAACTTAGAGTCTTTTTCATAGTTTTAAATTACTTTAAAGAACATCAAAGACCTTACTTTTGGTTTACTTGTATTTCTGCAAGACTGAGCATTTTACAAAGATAATAGAAACAAGTGAGGTGTGGTTCTTTCTAAGCAGTCCTATGAAGCCAATAAATTCTGACATGTGGACATATATAAACATATTCATTTATGTTTCTGACATAATACACTTATGATAGTTTATATATATGGCCTTGGGGAAAAGAGAGAGAGGGGGAGAGAGAGAGAGAGAGAGAGAGAGAGAGAGAGAGAGAGAGAGAGAGAGAGAGCAAGTGCTTATCTATTCAGCCCATAACCTCCCTGGCTCGCTTGTGGGCACCTGCCTGCCAAGTTCCGTATAGCCAGGGAGCACCTCCATGGCGAGTCTGGTTCCATTCCCGAAGCAAGGGAGCAGCTAAGTCCAGGTCCTGATGATGTCTTCACAGCTAGACTTACTCATGAAGGAGATACCCAGCAGGGCAGCCCTAGCAAGGACAATGCTGAGTTTATGGTGGTTGCCTCACTTCCCCTGCAAAGTGGCTCAGAAGACAAGCATGAGTCTTGTTTCAGAAACTAGAACTTTCATTGGAATGTCACCTTGAGCTCTGAGCTCCCCTCAGAACAGGGTGCTCACTTTCTGTCATGGGAATCCACAACATAAGCACCAGCATAACCATGAATATGTCTGAACCAAGGAAAGCAAGTAGAGCCTGACTGCAGGTCCTCAGGTATTACTGGGAGGTGACAAGACTGCTGTGGATGATTGATTGATAAATAAAACGCTGATTGGCCAGTAGCCAGGCAGGAAATACAGGCGGGACAAAGAGAGAGGAGAGGTCTGGGAAGTGGAAGGCTGAGGCAGGGAGATGCTGCCAGCTGCCATGATAAGAAGCAACATGTTAAGATACCGGTAAGCCATGAGGCATGTGGCAACTTATAGATTAATAAAAATGGGTTAAGTTTAAGATATAAGAACAGCTAACAAGAAGCCTGAGCCATTAGGCTATACAGTTTGTAAATAATATAAGTCTCTGTGTGTTTGCTTGGGTCTGAGGGCTGCGGAAGCCAGGCAGGAACAGGATAACTTCAGCTACTCAAGACTTTAAAGATGTGGGAACCTTTAGAAACCTGAGATCATCAGGGGTATGGACTTGAAGAAAATGTGGGACTAGGACCTATTCTTTTTTGTCTATGCACCCAGACTCCAGACGTGACTATTCACTCTGAACACATTTCTGCCACCTCCATTGGCCACCCTCATTGGCCCTGAGCTGGTTTCATTGACAAGCCTTTGAGCCTCCAAGGCTCTGAGCTACGCAAATCTTTATGAATTGGCCTCAGGTATGTGTTGTAACATGAAGCTCACTACCACACGAATAAATGATGACCTTAACCCCAGGAGGTGAGCCTGCAGGAGGTGAGGCAAAACGTTTGTAACACAGCCAATATCAGGGAGGCCGGAGGAGTGACTGACTACATTTTCAAAGATGTTGGAGCTGAAGAGACCTGAGGACTGGGATGATTGGATTTTTGGCCTCACTGTGGAATGTGACCTTGTTCCTGTTAGCCTTTGTTCAAAGAGCACATCTGAAGAGATTTCCTCAACACATAGACATCTAAGGAAGATGAAAAGAACTGAGCAGGTCAAGCTAAAGAGTGAAGAAGGGGCGCCGGGCGGAGGTGGCGCAGGCCTTTAATCCCAGCACTTGGGAGGCAGAGCCAGGCTTATCTCTGTGAGTTCCAGGCCAGCCTGGTCTACTTAGCAAGATCCAGGTAAGGTGCAAAGCTACACAGAGAAACCCTGTCTCGAAAAAACAAAACAAAACAAAACAAACAAACAAACAAAAAAACAAAACAAAACAAAAAAACCCAAAAAAAAGAGTGAAGAAGGGAAGGACTCAGGGAGGTGATGTTGTGTCCTTTGCTCTGAGTGCCATAGCAGAGGTGCCCTGGTGCAGACCTCCTGGCTTCCTAAGTCACAGAAATCAGAAAGCAGAGATGAGGCAAGATAAGCAGCTCAGCAGGTGGATGGCCGGACATTGAGGAGCTGCACAAACTCACATGCACATCCCTGCCCAGGTTCTAAGGTAGATGACTCAGGAATGGAAGCAAAGCTTAGGAACCCTAGTGACAAGAAGATGTAAATCTGGAAATTGGGATTCGCATGGGAGGGCCAGGCCTTGCCACGCAGCCAACAGATGTCCAGGACAATACATGATGTGGGTTATCAAGTGACAGGCTTTCCTTCAGCAACTGCTCCACGGAAGGTGGAACATGTCCAAAGTTAGCAACTGAAGATGACCATGGGTACCACCGGAACACCAACCTCCATTTTCCCCCTACCACACTGAAGCCGTCACAAGTCTTTAGTGCCATGGGAGATGGCTGTGAGTCTCAGATACACTATGGTGCTTTCCTTTGCCATGTTCAGGGCAGCAATGGGCAAAAGGGTAACGGTAGATAGGGACTTGAGACTCTGGGTTGACTGAATGGTTCAAGAGTGAACAAGTTTTATTTTTCCCACTGCTGTTTATGTATCGCTTAGGTAGCTACTAAAGAGAAAATTATAAGCAGAGCTTGGGTAAGCTCTTTCCTCCTACACATCACTGCCCCTATGGACTTGTTTTGCCCTGGAGGACACTCCTCCTGGGCCTTATTTAATGCATGCAGTCTTCCACATGTGGCCACATCTGGGTCAGGACTTGTGCCAGAAAAGGGAAGTACAGACCATCTGAACCCCAGCACCTCCATATCCTGACTGCTAAACACTTAGGCGACTATGACTGTGTAGCTGCTCCTGAGGCATAGTGGCTGTCCTGTTATCATTTCTTGACAACACGGCATCACTTCACTTCTAACTTAATGGGTGATTAAGATTTGTAACATCATTAATGGAAGCTCTGAAGCAGATACAATCCCAACACATCTCTTTGAATGGGCTGGGAGTGAATCTCTTACTTCCATTAGCTGCGACAGGACAATGCTGGGCATCTGCTACAAGGCTGCTGATTCAAAACCACACAGCCTTTACAATTTTGTATTACAATTTTAATTGTGTGTGTGTGTGTGTGTATGTGTGTGTGTGTGTGTGTGTGTGTGTGTATACACTCATGCATGCATGTGTGCAGGAGGCACGGTGCATAAATGGGAATTAGGACAACTTGTTGGAGTCAGTTTTCTCCTTCTACCATATAAGCCCTGGTGATTGAGCTCAGGTTTGGTGGCAAGTGTCTTTGTCTGCTGAGCCATCTCAACAGGCTGCACCCAGCCTTCTTCTTACTACATAACCCCAGAACAGGAAGAGCAGAGGAGTGACTAGTGAGCCCCAAGACATTTTGTAAAGCTAAGTAGATTTGCTGAGTGCTCTGAGACATTGTGCTATTTCATCTTTATGAGAGCTCAGCTCTCTATGTGGAGTGGGAGTATATAGGAAAAGCTTGAAGTAATACAATTGATGCTATAATGGATTTATTAATAAACTTTCTTAGGAAATATTAAGTTACACAAAGTTGAATCTAGCTAAGGAGCACTGCCTCCAAAATGCCTGCGAGATAAGTAGTACACTGAGCAGGCTTGTTAGAACCTATTGGAAAATTTCTGCTAGCATTGTTCACCAAGACCAACTTCCAGTGAGGTCCATCCCCATATCAAAGAACATTCCTCTAAGGTGCAGCTCAAGGAAGCAGTGCCAAGTCACAACCACCATTAAGTCCTCATCTGCTATGAATTTCTCTGGGCTCTTATCAGGAAAAGCCTAATTCTGCCAGGTGGGCAAGATGAACCTGAGTAACAACTATTTGAAAAGAAGAATGCCCATGTACTCAAGAAATAATCCTGGTTAGTTCCAGCTCAGGGGTCTCTGGGCTGTGTGTCTGAAGTGCATGGTGTTCTCATCAACAGGAACTTACCTTCCACTTCTTGTGGGGGTGGTAATGAAGGGCAACAGCAATAGGTTGTACATTTTGGGAGTCCCTTAGCAGGCCCTAGCCAACAACTCAAGAGGGGCCTTCTCATATCTGGTGTTGGGGGGTTTGTTAGGTGGTCTTTGGCTCTTTGAGGAAGCATCATCGGTCCAGATGAGAAAAGTTCATTAATACTATATATGTATATTTATATATTGAACTTGTATGCGTTATAGGTTTTTAAGGTATATAGTTAATCACATGGTTCCTTGTGGCTTTTTCAGACATCCAAATTGTTACTTTACTCCTTCTCTTGTATTTATCTCCATCCCCTTTCCCTAAAAGGCCTCCTTTCCTCGGTCAGATCACTTGCATCACCCTGGTCCCCTCCACCCTCCTCACTTCCTCTATGTGTCCCTCCTTTTTCCTCCCTGAGGAACCCTCATTTTCCCGTTTCCCTTATCATATTGCTTGTATTCTGTTATTCTCCTCTCTATTGCCCCCTAATCCCCCTGTTCTGGCAGCAGTCCCATTTTACTTTCCTTGTTTCTGTAATTACTATGTGGGATGACTAGATTTCACAATATCACAAGGTACCATGCAAGCTTCCAAAAGAGAAAGACAACCAACAATTCTACTCAGCTATGATGTCTATGAGCTACATCAGCAACCAGTATGACAGGCTAGCCCTAATGGTGCAGGAGTGCCACACATACCCTGATGGTAACGAACTGCTGTCTAACTGGACTTAAGAGCCACTCCACAAGAGGGATAGGATTCCTGGTTCTAGAAACCTAGCCAACTACTCAGTGAAATCACAGTTATTGGAGGAGCATCTGCAGCCAATAATTTACTAAACCAGCATAATCCTTAACAACAGTCTATAAACATGCGCCCTTATACTCACAGCTAAATGTAGTCTTCATCCCTCTTCAAGGAAACTTCCCTTTGCAACAGACAGAGACCACTACATAAAACCACAACCAAAATGCAAAGCTGCAGAGTCCAGTCCCAAAGGATACATCTACAAAACACTCCCCTACTTAAGGCTCAGTACACACTGATGAAGAGAAGAGGAAATATTGTAAGAGTCAGAGGATCAGAGACTGCTGTGAGATCAAAGGCTATATCTGTAAAATCTCACCAATATGACCACACAAACATGAGCTGAGTTGAACAAGGACAACACCAACGAGCATGCCTAACTGAATGGAGAGAAGCCCATGAGGCTTCACCCTACACAAATAATTACAGAAAACTGAGTAAGGCTGGGTAAAGAGGCCATCCTTTCCAGGGAAAAGCACATCAATTGGTTGTCCAGTGTCAAACTGTTAGCCCTGAAAACATGCATACAAGTAACATTCATTATATGGCCTTAACAGGTTATATTTAAGAATACATGTATATACAAGTACTTACATGCATGCAATAGCAATTAGTGCAATAAGAAGCCATGTATTTGAAAGAGAGCAGGACAGATATACAGGAAGATTTGGAGAGAGGAAAGGAAAGGAAAAAATCTATAGTCTCTTTAATCCCAGCACTCGGGAGGCAGAGGCAGGTGGATCTCTGTGAGTTCAAGGCCAGCCTGAGCTACAGAGTGAGTTCCAGGAAAGGTGCAAAGCTACACAGAGAAACTCTGTCTCAAAAAACCAAAAAAAAAAAAAAAAACCAAAAAAAAAAAAAAAAAACCAAACCAAAACAACAGCAACAACAAAACCCTATAGTCTCAAAAAGAAACAAAACATAACAAACAAGAAAGAATCAATTTTGGTAATATCTTTGCTGTATGAGTCCCCCATCTGCCTGAGTGGCCAGTCTTGCAGGCTCCTGTCTCTGTTAAAATTGTTAAAAGTGTAACCTGGGACCAGGACCTAAAAGAGATTTAAAGATGAATTAAGGATGATTAAGAGTAAGGAGATTTAAGGGTGGTAGGTGGAATGCATAACCCTAAAGTATTGATAAATTAGTAAAATCTTCTATTCATGGCTGGCTTCTCTTTTAGCCAGACATGCACTATATTGAAGAGCTTTTTCCTTTATTAATTTCTATTCAAGTGTGCAGAGTGATTTGACACTGGGAAGGCATAATATTTTTATAAAAAACATGTGGAAGCCCCAGCGAGATCTCCTTCCATGCATCTCTTTGCGCTGCTAGCAAGATTGCTCAACCAGATGAAGTGGAGTTCCTGGAAGATGAAGTAAGAGAACGCAGCAATGGTCTTCCAGGTACTTCTTCTTAACAGCACACCCAACTTTAGTGATGGCTGAGTCCTTCAGAGAGGAGGAAAAACTCAATAAAGAATCTGCATCATAAGGTAAGGTGCCAAGAACAGACTCCAGGTCTCAACCAGGGTTCACTCTGTGGGGTGGAAGAGGGCTCTGATCAAGCCCTAAGGAAGCTTCTTAGTAAAGCTAATAGGTTCAGGTAGGGTTGCATGCTGTTCTAGGAAGGCTGTTAGGTTACTTATTGGGAAAACAATGGTGGCGTGGTTTTGTGTGTGTGTGTGTGTGTGTGTGTGTGTGTGTGTGTGTGTGTAACCTTTGAATGAATCTGATGCCTGTTTGCCAAGAACTCCCTGTGTGCTGCAGACTCCTTTGTCCATGGTACTTAGGAAGAAATTTCTCTGAGGAAGTTAGTCTCCTACTCAGCTCATTGAGAAGGACAAACTAGATTGCAGAGTCACTTTCACCCTCGAAGCCTACCTCATCTGTGCTCCAGGGTTAAGTTTCTTTCTTTCTTTCTTTCTTTCTTTCTTTCTTTCTTTCTTTCTTTCTTTCTTTCTTTCTTTCTTTCTTTCTTTCTTTCTTTCTCCTCCTCCTCCTCCTCCTCCTCCTCCTCCTCCTCCTCCTCCTCTTCTTCTTTTTCACACAAGGTCCAACTGAGACCTGGGACCCTGCTTTCCATAAGGAGGAAGGAGGTTTGAACTGTGTTCAGAACAAGAAAATGGCTCTGGTGTCTCTAACAGGAAAATGAAGGAAATCCTCAGATTGGTTGTGAGTGGACTATGGAGCCCTGCACGGTAAGGTTCTAGCCTAGGCAGGGCTGCTACAGTGGCCAGCTGGAGGAAGTCACCAAATCAGGAGGGGCAGTGTTGCCAGGAGCAGAACAGCCCCTCCCCCTCCTTTACCTCCTCCTCCCCGCCCCCCATCCTGCTGAGACTTTAGGCATCTCAGTAGTTTTGCTAGCTAGGGAGGCCAGAGGCCCCACCTCAGAGTGGCCAGGAGAGCAAGGCCAGTTTTTCAGTGGCTAAGGGCTCCCTAGCCATGCAGCTCTGGAGGGAGTCTGGAGCTAGAAGCTGTACTGGGTCCTAATGTCTGCCACTTCTACTGGGACTTCAAGTCTGCTTCTTCTAATTGAGATAGGATAATCTTTTTGTTTGGGGGACTCCTTTGCCTTATGCCTGTGGTCTGCCTTTGTTTCTTCCCCACCAAACCTGGATATCCTTCCTTTTGTTTCTACTTTTCAGTTATAAATATATAGACAAATGAAGGGGTGTGTGGAGGATGACTTGATGCCAACGTGTTCTGAGTTCCTTTAGATGTCTGATTTTTTATGGTTTTCTGTTTAATGACTTATAGGTCATAGGTAATTATAAGCTTAGAAATGACCAAAGAGGAAGAAAATATATCAGAGGTTTGACCCACAAAGGAACCAAGACCTCCTTCCCTCAGAATCATTATATTAACCTGGAACTTGATGTCTTTCTAAGGGGAAAATACTTAGTTTTTCAGATTGTTTGCCTAAATTTGCAGTTAGGATATGTAGATCATTGGGCTCAGTCTTACAGAGGAACAAATGCCTTTTGGATATGAGTAATTGTTGAAAAACTGGCTCATGCTATTTTAGCTCACTGAAAAACTGGCTCTGGAGATAGGATTTGGCTTGCCCATCTCAGACCCAAACATACTTGTCTCAAAATTTTCTCCCAACCTTGTTCTAGTCTGGCTGCCCACTTTCCCCCCAACTCTGTAATGGGGCGAAGGAGAACAAGAAAAGAGACTGGGGAAAAGGAATTGTGTGCTTAAGAGCCGCCAACTATTCACAATGGAGGCCACTATTGTTTATCTCATGGTATAAAAGTTGTCTATAATAATACCGGCTGATGAGATACTCATAATAAAAAGGATAAACAGGATCCACTGCCCCAAATTTCTAAATAACTCCAGCACTATAGGTTTAGCAGGGCTCCTGGTGTAGAATATTAGTTTAAGATATGTTACATTTGTTTATACTGTGGAACATTTTGTTTAATGATGCAAAAATGTGTTGCATTCTTTTATGTTGCATTTGTTTAAGTCTGTGAAACTGTGTTACTTTGCCTGCCTAAAACACCTGATGGTCTAATGAAGAGCTGAACAGAGAGGCAGGAGAAAGGATAGGTGGGGCTGGCAGGAGAGAAAATAAATAGAAGGAAAAGTCTGGGAGGAAAAAAAAGAGGAAAGATCAAGGAGCAAGAGAAGGAGGAAGATGCAAGGGGCCAGCCACCCAGCTACACAACCAGCAACAGAGTAAGAAAGAAAGATATACAGAAATAGAAAAAGGTAAAAGCCCAGAGGCAAAAGGTAGATGGGATAATTAAAGTTAAGAAAAGCTGGCTAGAAACAAGCCATGCTAAGGCCAGGCATTTATAATTAAAAATAAGCCTCCGTGAGTGATTTATATAGAAGCTGAGTGGTGGACCCCTGAAGAGCCAAAAGAGAAAGAGTAAAAAACAACCAACAACAGTCTCCCTCAGCTAAATTCTCTTAGATGTTAATAATGATTATGATAATTAACTCTACATGTTATATAAGTCATAAAAGCTGTTTTATTTTTCTGTAAGCTTTGCCTTTACAAGGCCTAACAGTTTAACAGTAGGTATGCAGTAATATTATTTTCTGCATATGTATGTAATTTGGATTCAACCTTCTCTTATTAAGGTGATGTTTCACAGTATCTTATAAGCTGAACAACTGGCATCTTCCGAACTCAAGCTTTGCCTGCTCAAAACAACCACAGTTCAGCTTGTCAAATGTTAATACTCCTTCAGAGAAGGAGAGTTAGGCAAGGCCATGCGTCCCTTTCCTGGGTGTCCTCCAGTTACTTCTCCCAGCAGGACTAAAATGTGTGAATCCTCAAGGTTTTCTGGAGAAACTGGTGTACACAGGCTAAAAAACTAAGAACAAGGGCGTGGGCACCTATGCAGATACGAGAAAGATGTTATATATACTGGGTAAAGACCCAAAGGCAATACATATTGCCTAACACCCACCTTTCAGGGAAATTTTCTTTTCTTTTTTTTTGGTTTTTCGAGACAGGGTTTCTCTGTGTAGCTTCACGCCTTTCCTGGATCTCGCTCTGTAGACCAGGCTGGCCTTGAACTCACAAAGATCCACCTGGCTCTGCCTCCTGAGTGCTGGGATTAAAGGCGTGTGCCACCACCACCCGGAGGAAAATTTCTTATAACAAACAGCAAAGTTATTTGTTACTGTTATGTCTCATGATATTTAAAAAATTTCAACTGTCTAATCAAGGAAATTTATATATAAAGTGTAAGGTAGCAGAATGTTTCCAGAACTTCGAAAAAGATTTGTCCTCTAAAATTACACTTACAGATGTTAGCTCTCTGAGTACTTCCTAGCCTGTTAGTTTGTTCTTGTTTGTGAAGAATGTTCTCTCACTCAAAGCTATTGCTATCTCTGAAGCTCTGGCTGAGATGAAAACTTTCTCAGGATTGGTGAGGCAATAAAAAAGGTATAAATTTGATGTTATAACTCTAATAAAACCATTATTTTTAAATAGGATAAATTGTGTAAACAAAGATGGGGTCAAAAATCACAAAAGCTTGAAGTCAAGTCACAAAAGGTCTAAATATAATTGTACAGGATTTATGGGGAATGAGACTTAAAGATAATGTACTTAACAGTTAAAAATTATTAATGTTCTTATGGTTATAATGGTCTATTCATGTTTACAAAGACTGACTTAAAGATGCATGCCTAGTCATTTATGTCTTTGCTAGCTTTGTTGAGATTCAGCTATTTGTGGAATCTGTGATAAGAGTTAATTGTACTCCTTTTTATTTGTATAAATGTATCCTTACGAGAGCCAAACTCAGTGTTCTCTTCTGTAATTATATTATTTGTGATAAAATGAGCTACCTAACATAAAAGATCGGTTAAATTGCTGAGCAGTGGTGGTACACACCTTTAATCCCAGCCCTCCAGAGGCTGAGGTAGACGGATCTTTATGAGTTCAAGGCAGCCTGGTCTACAGAGTGATTATTGTGAAAATATACAATAAAAGTACCAGGAAAATGAGATAATCCATGGACTGTATTTGTGGTTTAAAGTGTATTTTGCCACTAAAAGAGCTTCAGTTAAAAATGTGATTTTTAAGATTTAAAATATTAATGGATAAATTTACCTTAGTTTATAAAATCCTAATCTTGTGAGAGTTGATGGTTTATTGTACACTGTTGAAACAAAGGTAGTTAAGACATAAAAGTTAATAATTGGTCATTTTATAAGACATGATTAAATGTCTTTAATGTCCCCAGAACTGTGCTTGTAGTCATGGTAAGTACAAATGTAATTCATTTACAGAAACAAGTTTGGAGGGAGAGAACAATTTATTTCTCCCATTATATGGTCCTCTGTATGTGTTGTCAAAGTTAAGCCTAAAACTGGTAACTATAAACAAGTTCAAAAGTAATCTCTAAATTAATTATTTAATATTGTTTAAAATAATATTCAAAATCAGGTGTATTAAAAAAACTAGTTATGAAGAATGAAGTGCTTGAGTAAAATGGGTTAAATTTACAATGTTCTTCCACGGCAAGACATCTCTAGGCTCAAGTCATGTCTTTTATCTTGGATGGGACACAGACTCCATCAGAGTAAATCACATGCTAGCCTCAATACGAGATAAGGATGCATGAGGAAATAAAACTTGCCAGGGTCTGCTGTGACTGTCTCTGGCTGTGGAGGCAAGCCTCCTCCCTATCTGTAGAGAAGATGAATTACTCCCCATATCTCACATGATAGGGGAATGAATGGCTTCTCTTGGAAAAATGGAGGATGTTAGAGTCTACATCCATATCCTAAATGTCACAAGCAACAGAGAGGTACCTAGCAATTACTCTGCAGTCAGTGTCTCCTGAACTAACATGTGAGGATGCCGTGAACAGGGGAATCTTGTACCCGAGTCCACTGAGTGGTATGGTACCTGAATGCTAGTTGCTTTAGCCATGGCTTTTACTCTGTCTTTCACTTTTCATTCCCAGGCTGAGAGGTCAACACCTGAGTCTACAAGGAGTCCATGGGAAAGCTTTAAATAATGTAAGACAGAGGCTCTGTCACAGGGCCAGTCAGCACAGCAGACTGAACTATGGACCATCATCCAAACAAAGTTGCAGGCATCATCCTGTGGATCCACCATCCCCTGAGTAAAGAAAGCAGCATTGCCTGAGGAGGAGGAGGAGGAGGAGGAGGAGGAGGAGGAGGAGGAGGAGGAGGAGGAGGAGGAGGCCTGGACTGTGAAAGTCCACCCAGACAAGCCTCAGTCAGTCACCTTCCAGGGATGGCAGGGCCCGCTTTTTCAGTCCTTCTCACTTTACAAACCTGGAAGTCAATGGGTCTACATGTGACAGAAGCTTGAGGAACTCAACAGGAGGCATTTGGAAGTAGGGATCACAGCATCTTGTTCTCTCTAATGGACAATATTAGCCATGATGCTTCCTATAGTGTTAGCCACGATGGCTCCCCAGGACTGGATTCTGACACAAAGAATTTTATTAGCTTTGCTATATGAGGGAATAATAGATTTGTTAAAAAAATATTATCTAACTTCTTTAATGAGTTTAATGGCTATGCATCCAAGTAATGGTTGGTCCTTGTAGGTGATATGTTCTTGCAAATGAACAAAGTCTTACAACTTTGTAAAGGGCCTGAATCTACTAACTGCTGGGGAAAAGGGGGCTGTGTGCCTTTCTGAATAAAGAGTGCTTTGATCATGCTAACAAATCAGGAGTGGTCAGAATCTGGCAAAGCATTTATGGAGGGTCTAGAGAGTTCTTCATATTCTTGGAAAAGCTACTGGAATTGCAAAGCTTGGGTGTTCTCTGACATGGCCTTTCCTTCTGATCTTCCTAGACCTATAGTTCAGACCATGTATCCTGCAATGTTGGGCCCAGTTTGTCACCTCTCAAACAGAGGCTATAAGCTATAAAGGGTTCTGACCTTGGAGCCAACTTACCAAGGGGTAAAATAAGAGGACCTTGAATGTCCAGGTTTTTATGACACACAATTTTAAATTGGAGCTTCACAAAAGATTTTTAATAACTCCAGCAGGGGGAATGATGCCAGACAAAACAGAAGTAGTTAAACGTATGCTATAAATGATATGCTAATAAAGTTGCTTAGGAAATGTTGTCACACAAAGTTGAATTTAGCCAAGGAGCACTGCCTCCAATATGGCGAGAGATAAGTAGTGCACTGAGCAGGCTTCTTAGAAACTATAGGAAAATGTATGCTGATGTTTGGTCACCAAGACCAAACATTAGCAGTTTCCATTACTCTAACAGAAGGGGACAATACAGTTGTCACCAAGACCAAACATTAGCAGTTTCCATTACCGTAACAGAAGGGGACAACACCAACTTTCAAATAGCTATTAAGCTTACCATGCCTCTTAGGGGCATCTCAAGGGCTTTAGTACAAGGTGACAACTGTCGTTAAGCCCAGGTCTACATCAAGTCTATGTTGTCTTTATCGAGAAAAGCATAATTTGCTAGGTGTGCAGGATGGCTCTGGGTAACAGCTACTCAAAAGGAACAATGCTAGTCTACTTTAATTCTGGCAATATCTTTGCTGTATAAACCTCCCATTTTTCCAAATGGCCAGAGTTGCAGTCTCCTGTCTCTCCTTGGATTATTCAAAATGTGATTTGGAGCTATGATGTGAAAAGAATTTAATGAACTTCATGTATGGAATGTATAAACCTAAGACATATATAAGCTGATAAAGTTTTCTGTTTGGGGCTGGTTCCCTTTTATATATTAGCCAGAACCAGTTATGTGCTAGTTTTCCCTTTATTATTAAACAGTTTTTCCTTTACTAATCAATAAATTCTTGGAGTGGTTTCTCACTGGGAAGGCATTAGCAGATGAATTTTACAGTTTAGAAAATGAAGGAGTGATAACAATTATTGCTGTTTACTGAGTGAGTACGTGGTTCTAAGAACAATGGTAGCACACTGCACTGACAATTCTTATCCTTATGCTGAAGCAGAATGGGGAACCATATTTTCTGGCCTTCGCTGAATCACATTACAGCTATCCTGGAAGATTTCAGGCTTCTGCACTGTGACTATGGCAGGCAATTTCTAGTATATAGTGACTGAGCTACATGAGAGACAGAGGAAGGGCCACCACATAGTCCAGGGTATGTGACTCACTAGTGACAGAGTTCTGTATGAGCCTAGGTGCTTATGTCACCTTTGCCAGGAGTCTGTAACTCACCAGGTTAGTGTCAAGATCCCTGGTCCCAAAGGAACAGAACATCCGTTCTTTCTGTGCAACATTGCGTGACTTACAGAAAACTTGCTGAGTTTACAGCATGGGAGACCTGGGACGTGAGGTCCATCTCTATCCTGTCTTGTCCTCATGGGGAGGCAGGATGGGCAGATCTAACTTCAGAGTCCAGGTTCAATTCTTGATACACTATCCACAGCCCTGGACTAGTTAGTGTGGACAAAGCTGCACTGGAAAAAGTTCGTAGAAAGTTGACCTCAGTGGAGGACTGCAGGGCTGCACTTAACTGATCGTCTTACATGGATGATTCACAAGTTCTCTTGAGTTTTCTAGCCATTGGGTTTTTTTGTGGAAAAAGAACTGACTGGAGTTGAAAGTTACAAAGGCAATAGAGTAATCTGATGGAACCAGCACTTCGTTTCAGCATATGAGTAGATCTACCTAAGATCTGACAAAAAGGAGTGGTTTTTGCTTGATTAACAAAGCAAAATGGAAATCTACTAGAGAGAGAAGGCAGGAATAAAAGTTGTTAAAATACATCAGGTCAAATAAATAAGCAAGCAAGCAAACTGCTAAAAAGACAATATAACAATGTTGGTATTAGACATAGTAGAATTTAAGTCCGAAGTTTTCTAATCCAAACAGAGATGAACATCTCTGGAAGGACAGACAGTGGCTGACACCCGGCTAGACTCATTACCACATCAGGGTTCTCTGCTTCCATCGATTCTGGCTTGTCTGTAGCCATGAGTCTAGATGAGGGATGTGGCAGAGACTTGCTGCAGTCTGGAGAGCCAGGCCTGAGCTCTGTGCAGGACAGGCTAATGCTCAGAAATGGGTTCAGCAAACCAGTAATTTATTTCAATCTAGCCCCAACCCTACTGGGTAAGCTCAACATAGAGTAGTTCAACAATCTGATATGAGGACTATAACTAACAGAAAAGGAAATAGAAACAGTTACTTCTGTAATAAGAGATAATATGCCTGAGCTTCCAGGATGTCACCAAAGCTCATATATGAGTCATTGCTACGGGCCAGGGTAGAGTTGTAAGCTAAATACAAACATTTGCAAGGTAATGTAAAAGCCAAGTAGGCCAACAGGGAGTGTGAGTGCATGTGTAGCATGCATCTGTGAGGTACATGTATACGTGTGTGTGTGTGTGTGTGTGTGTGTGTGTGTGTGTGTGTGTGTGTAGGTGGGCATATTCATGGGATCCATTCTTACCATTTAGGTCCTAGGGAAGTTCTGGAGCAGCCATGTCAGCCTCACCCAGAGACTGATGTAGACATATGGTCTTTCCTTTTCTTTTTTCCTTCCTTCCTGCTCATGCCTGGTGAAGGGCATGTCTGGAGGTAGCACTGTAGGGATCCTGATAGCTATGCAAACAGTTGGCCTTTACAAGTGATGTTTAATGACAAACTCTGGTTATCTTCTGTAAGGTAAGAAATTCAGAAATGGAAAATTAAGGTCCCCTGAACTGGTAGTTGAGATAGTGGAAATAATGCTGGCCTCTGGTGAAGATGGTGTTCCTGGCCATGCTGGCCTCTGATGAAAGTGCTCTTCTTGGTCATGCTAGCTCTGGTGAGGGTGCTCTTGCTGGCTTTTAGGTGGCCCTTGTCTTATTATGCCATACATGGTGGAAGGATAGTCAGAAAGGTTTCTAAGATCTCGTTGATAAGGACACTGTCTTGACATATAGCAGAATAGCATAGATAGAAAGGCTTGCACACAACAGAAATTTGTTTCCCATTATCCTAGAGACTGAGCAATTTAAGGCCAAGACATCAGCACATCCATGTCTGGTAAGGGCTGCTCCTTGCTTCATAGGTAGCTGGCTGTCTTCTCTGCATATTCTCACATGGTAGGATACAGAGCTCGTTAGGACCCTTTTTATAAGAAACCTACCCAGGTGTTCCAGTCACTGCTCAAAGGTCTCATGCACTCTAACATTATTATAATAGTATTAATTTTCCCTTTAGTGTTGGAGATTCAGGATATGAACAGGCAAAGGAGACCACAGTCTGTCCTGGCAGCAGGCTAAGCTGAAAGCAGAGGGATGTAGGAAGTGGAATGAGCCATCTAGTCACCATCAGAGAGGAGAGAGGCAGACTGCCTCACCCTGACAGCATGGTATTAGTCAGCCTCGTTTTCCTGTAACAAATGTCTGCGCTTATCAGCTTATACAAAACAAAGGTTTATTTTGGCACATGGTTCCTGACTCTTCAGTCTATGGTTTCTTGGCTCTGTTGCTTTTGCATCTGGTTGAGATTGCACATTATAGTACAAGCACATAGCAGAAGAAACTACTTGCCTTGTGGCAGTGGGAGGGTAAGAGAGTGAGGCAGGAAGGAAGTAGGGTCCAAATACCTTTAAGGACACATCCTACACCTATTTCCTCCCATTAGGTCTCACCTTCGAAGAGTGCCGCCATTTCTCAGTAAGACCATAGGCTGGAGAACACACATTCAACACATAGGCCTCTGGGAGGCAATCTAGATCCAAATTACAATGGTGTGCCCGCTGAAATTGAATAAAGTTTCATCCACCAAGGCTCCGAGGCAACCCTGGGTAGTATAGTACCCGAGGCTGTCTCTGGGCCTCTGATTTATGACTGAGGAGGTTCATGATGACTTTTCAGTTCAAAAGTTGAACTATACTGTACAGAAAGCCTGTACTCTATGTGTTCTTACAGTGTTAGATCCAGAATTTGGGTGTCTGCTATCTATACATACTGTGTGTTGTCCCTCAGAAAGCAGTTGGAGGTGAGCTACTCATTAGTGTGTTTGGAGCCTGAAAGTCACATTTGCAAAGCCAGTGTTTCATGCCAGCTGTGGTTTACTGCACTGTTTGCATTGAAAGATTTGAGGCTGTACATCTGAGAAGCAGATGGGTAAGCACGGGAAGGTAAGATGTTGTAAATAGGGAAAGAGGAAAATGGGTCCCGGAGAGGAATTTGACTCTTGGCAAGGGAGTACTCCTCATAGCTTCAGAGAGGTAGAGTCCAGGGGGCCCTATCTATATCTAAATAGGGTCTAAAAGTAATATAGACCTTCAAAGGTGGCATTTCAGTGGAGAATCCCTTCTTAGAAGTGGACACGGGTCATTAACGACAACCGTATATTTCTAAGAAAAGGGAGGTTCCAGCAGGCAGACAAGATGCCTTTCTTTCTGAGGCTGAGATGTCAAAAACTCCAGAAGGAAAGGCATGAGAAAATATGCAATCTGACAAAATAGAAGACTGAAACTTTATAAGTACTTGCCTAATCCTGGAGGTGACTGATTTCATCATTACCTTCATAGCCATTATCCACCATTGGATGATGGAAGACTAAGATAGAATCCAGCTTAAATGATAGGAATGAGCTGGTTCTTTTCAAACAGATGGGCCCACAGTATGACCGTTACCTGGCAAAGGGAAATGGTAAGGATTGATGTTAATGCTCAAAGGCTTCAACAGAGGCTCTCCCTCGCATACACTGGGCAAAGCTAAGAGAAGTAGAGCACTCTCTGCATTGAGCAGGAAGGAAGATTTTTCCCCTGGAACACCCCAAGGAGGCTTCTGGTAGCAATGAGGAGATAGGTTGTCCTGAAGCTTTAGGAATGACCATGTGTGAACACATGTGAGTTCACATATGTGTATGCATATATATGTTTTGTGTGCTCAAGTGCATATGGATGCCATGCATGTTTGTGTGAACACGTGCAAGAGGGCATATGTATATGCAGTCTTCATTCCAATGTTTGAGTCTCAACCTCTGACTTTTGGGGTGGTTTTTCTTCCCCTCTATGCACCCCACATGCTCTTCTCTCACCCTCAGTATACTGTCTACAATAAGGTCACCCAGGTGAGAAACAATGTATAAACGTGCAGTGCTAGATCACGTTTGATGATAGGATTCTGGAATTCCTGTAGAAACCGAGACCACAACTTCTGCAGCAATCAGCCAAGATTAGTCAGGACCTGGCCAATGGCTGCTGGCTTTTTTGATTTTTGCTGTTCACACGACAACTCAGGATCAGCTGGAGCAAGCTGGGCCAATTGCATAGGAAGGCCTGCTTCTTGCCATCTGCCTCCAGAGTCTTCATGCCAGCAGCCTCCACCTGAGTACCCCGGACAAGAACCTCCTCTACTTGCTAAGAAGCTTCCCCCTTCTTCCTTTCCCTGCCTGCTTTTGTGTCTCTGCCAAACAAGAGTGCCAGTGGCTGCCTCAAATTTTTGGCAGTGCCTGTGGTTCTTGGTCAATTGGTCTTTGTTTATTTCCCTCACAGTGGACTCTGGCCAACAGAGGACACAGGACAGAGGACAGGAGTGAGCCAGAATGTGCTCCTTTTCATTACTTTTCCACTTATTCTTTTGGTCCTGGGGAAATCAGGATCCCATCCTGGGGTTCTTAGGCTCTTTAATAAAAGAATTTTAAAAATGGGCTTGAATGGAAGCTCAAGGACAATTTTATTAGAGGTGAGAAGGATAATACTCCAGAGCAGGTAAGCTGTAAGTCTTAGCAGCATCCTAGAGGAAAATGAAAGAGAGAAGGAAAAACTCATGTCCCTTTGAGTTAAGCATGGGAGTCAGCCACATGGTGAGGACCGGTGCTTTAAGAGGAAAAGCAATGAAATCCAAAGTACCAGAAGAGGCAAGTAGGCTCTGGTCAGCATAGAAAAAGAAGAAACAGGAGAGAGAGAGATAGAGATAGAGATAGAGATAGATAGATAGAGAGAGAGAGAGAGAGAGAGAGAGAGAGAGAGAGGGAGAGGGAGAGGGAGAGAGAGAGAGGAAGAGGAGGAGGAAGAAGAGGAGGAGAAGAAGAAGAGGAAGAGAGGAAGAGAAAGAAAAGGAAAAGTTGAGCCTTGGCAAATACAGTTAAATATCTTGACATTTGTAGGGGCTGTGCTATAGGGTGGGAACAGAATTATGGGAAGGAAAAGTACAGAATTTCATTAAAGGCACAATTATTTTGCTTATCTCTTTAGCATGGCTTAAGGTGAGTCTGCCTTCTTAGGGGTGGTCCTGATTTCCTGAGGGGGTCTCTTTGTCAGGTTAAGGATCTGTCCACCTGGATTAACTCTTAAGGGAGGAGACGATGGCACACCTCCACCCAGAAGTAGATTCCATTCTTAACTCTAAAACTTATCTTATGGAGGATATTTGACTGCCAAAATATCTAGGAAACAATTTGTCCAATAAGCAGTGATTCAATAATTGTTAATAATTTTGTTGCAACATAGAACAACCTTACAAATTAACATCTTTATTTTTTATTGATGTACTAGGATGAATTTTAACATTTCAATGCTGATTGTTTCCATCCAAGTACACACAATAATATCATTGAGAAAAGAAATACATCACTTCTACCAACTGATGAAAGACTAGCACTGTTGGGAGGGCTGTGATAGGAATGGATGATATTCCACACTTAGTGGGCTCAGAGCCACTAAAACCTCAGTCATGGCCACAAAGTCCTGATGGATTTGTACATGTGCATGTTTCTTACTCTGCAGAACTGCTTCCTCCCCTGGAAGTGCACGTGTAAAGTATGACCCATGGTGTGACATTTGTGAGGAGTAAATAGTTGATAATACTTGTGCCCTAGTTTGGTCTCCATTGCTGTAAGAAACCACCATGACAAGGTAACTTATAGAAGGAAGGGTTTATTTGGACTTAGAGTTCCAGAGAGATAACAGTCTATCATGTCAGAGAAGAGTGGCAACAAGCATGAGGTGCTTTGGGATGTTCTGTATGCTGTGAATATGTGTTGCTCTGATTCATTGATAAATAAAATGCTGATTGGCCAGCAGCCAGGCAGGAAGTATAGGCGGGATAAGCAGACAAGGAGAACTCTGGGAAGAGGAAGACTGAGTCAGTAGATGCCAGCCCACCATCCAGGGAGCAGCATGTAATGGCATACAGGTAAAGCCACAGAACACGTGGCAACATATAGATGAACAGAAATGGGCTGAGTTTAAGTGAAAGAGCTAGTCAGTAGTGAGCCTGAGCTAATAGCAGAGCAGTTTTAATTAATAGAAGCCTGTGTGTGTTTATTTAGGCCCGAGCGGCTGTGGGACTGGCGGGTGAGAGAGATTTGTCCTGACTGAGGGCCAGGTGGGACATAGGAAAACATTTAGCTACAATGAGGCATTGTGGCTGGAGTAACAAGCTTGAGCAATCTTGAACTGCAAGCAGGAAGTGGAGAAAGTGACCTGGAAATGGCACAAGGCTTTAAACTCTCAAAGTCTGCCTCTAGTGGCATACTTCCTCTAATAAGGCCACACTTCCTAAACCTCCTCCAAATAGCACCACCAACTATGGAGCAACTGTTCAAATTCTTGAGCCTATGAGAACTTTCTCATTCAAACCACCACAACATGACACTTCCTGTGGTTGATATATTGTGTATCCCAATAAACTTATCTGGGGGTCAGAGAACAGAATAGCCACTATATTAAACATAGGTTTAGGCACACACTTTTAATCCTAGAATTCTGGAGGCAGAGATCCGTCTGGATCTCTGTGAATTCAAAGCCACACTGGAAACAGCCAGGCATGGTGACACATGCCTTTAATCCCAGGAAATGATGGCAGGAAGCAGAAATGTATATAAGGTATGAGGACCAGGAACTAGAGCTCCTTTAAGCTTTTAGGCTTTTAGCAGCAGTTCAGCTGAGATCCATTCAGATGAGGACTCAGAGGCTTTTAGTCTGAGGAAACAAGATCAGCTGAGGAATTGGCAAGATGAGGTTGGCTGTGGCTTGTTCTGCTTCTCTGATACTTCAGTGTTCACCCCAATACCTGGCTCTGGGTTTGTTTTTATTACTAAGACTTTTTAAGATTCATGTTACATCTTCCTGTTAGGATATTCTATATTAAGCAATTCTGGTGTTACTGTCATTGTTGTAGTGAGAGCTGGTCTCTTGGTGCCTGACTTGAGTGTCTAGCATAAAATGATGCTGTTTGTCTTTTTATTTGTTTTCTTTGTGATAAAATTTAGAGATTATCTTCCTCCATGGCCCCAGAACCCATAACATCAAGGTGGGTTGATTGGAGATGTACTTGGCCATAGCTGTTTACCTCTGGAATGTCTAGGAGCTAGAAAGAGGCCCAAACACTTTTATGACAATTGTGGTGTTGATAAATTCTCATTGGACCCATAAACAAGAAGAGAATGTTCAATAACGAGTGGTTGATTTGGAGCTTTGAGGTCAGAGCTGAGCAACTGAGACAGAGACAATGCCTAGGGTATTTGCTGTCTGCCCCTAAAGAACATTCAGCAGGAGAGTTCCCAGCCCAGGAGCAGACAGGAGCTGGGGGAGCATTTCAGGTCTGCCTGACTCCTCAGCTGAGGTAACACCAGATACTGTGTTCCCTCTAAGAGTTTCTGGTGAGACTGAGCTTTGGTTGGATCTGGTAGGGAATACTTGCTACCAGTACATGCTAGACCCTTCCCTCTCTGCCTTGCTCAGGGTGCTACAAAATTCCACAAAACATGCAGATTTTGCTCTTGAGGAAAACCCAACCATGCACTGCCCAGACTCAGGAGTTTTGGAGCTGCATCATCAGACTAACCTCTCACAGTTTCCTGACATGGGATGGATAGATATGGTATATTAGTGAGGGAGTAATTACAGTGTGCCAGCACTTTTGTGTTTCAAAACTGAATCATATATGGACTGTGAACTCTATAAGGTAAAAGAAGAATTTATTTTTTTTAACCATCAGGAATTTAGAAAATGACTAAAATTAAGACACACGATATGGGGACTTCACTTTTTTTTTTCCAGATGTTGAGGATACTGTATAAAGCAATTCAGAATTGCAGTCAGCCTGAAATCCTCAAGGCATGGCAGAGAATTATGAATATGGCTGATATCCATGTGATTGTCATCCAGACTAGATAGATGGAAGCATAGATGGAAACCTAGTAGCACTCGGGTATCTCCCTTGACTGAAGCCTTGACTGAATTTTGCTGCAAGATTTCAAAGTCAAAGATGCTATTTTGCTAAGTGCCATCAAGCCCATATAAACAGCACTGGTGAATGAAGACAGAAGACTATTGAGTGATATCATAAGACATTCAGGTGCCACTCAAAACAACGAGAGTAGGACCACCACCACCTACTCAAATGACTGAGGCTCGTGGTACTGGGTACTGGGTACTGTGCCTAAACATAAGCTCAGCTGGCTGCCATAAGTCACCGTTCCTAGAACTGCTAGAGCTATAGTGTTTTGTTGTTCATTTCTTCCCATTTAACCACTGCCCTTTCTATTTTTACTTTTGCTTTTTTCTTACAAGCATCTTCTCATGAACTCAGCTAGTAGATAAATTATGAAAATTATAATCCCATTGAAATTCATTGTGATGATTAGTGCAATGCGTGAGCACACGTTTGTGGTGAATACTGTGCAAACAAACCCTGTACTGTGACTCTGTGAAAGTGAAACTGTGCAGTTATGTGCAGAACACGGCAGTAAAAATGGCTGTTTCTGGCTCGCACATTCACTTCATAGTTTTTCTTCTTTACTTAAGACTTTACCCCGTCTGCTCACACTTCTTTTAAAAAGGTAACTAAAAAAGACTGTCAGTGGTTCCCTCAAGAGCTTTCATGAAGAAAGGCTTGTCACAAAAAGTGACAGTTCCACGTGTATTGCCCCTTAAGACTTTCATGGGGGGAGAGATGTAGAGTGGAAGAGAACAACACAGACAGTCCCTTATCAGGCCTAGCCCAACATGTGCGTTTGTGTCTTATATACACAGATGTATAAACACCTCTACACACATTGAAAATCACTTCATATGTTTCCTGAATGTGTTACACCTGTGATGATGTGCCTTGGACTTGCGCCTAGCCCTGGTGACTGGGCTGTGAAAATAGCACATGAGCTCCTGTCTTCACAGACTGTCCATATAACCTACCACGTCACAGAGCCCACATGTGGTCTTACGATCTATGGTCGGAGAGGCAGAGTATCTTTGGATGGGGTCTGTCTTCCTGTTTCTTCTCTGGGAATGACAAACCTATCTACATCAGTGACTTGGCTGCACTCTCTGAATTTCCACCAAACGTCTTTAATTATCTGATGAGTGGTCTGTCTAGAAGCATTTCAATGAGTGTTGACAACTTTATGCTAAGAGGTCATCATTGCTTAAATCACATCACTGTGTAGGAAAAGATTCTTCACACAAAATATTAAGCTTGGGTAAAAGTATAGTCCACATGATCTAATATGATGAAATCATGCTTGCTCCCCTCACTCAGGGAGGGTGTTTAGAAATGAAACCAGGGCCTCATGTATGTATTCAGCAGATGAGCACACATGCTCTCTTCATTTCAACTATAGGAAAAGTTAGAGCATCTGTCAATTATTGTCAATTGTAAAACTCTGAGACAAATGACATGATTACAGATCTCACAGAAATACAAATGCACTGTCTGATTTATTTGTTTTTGCCAATTAACTTTAGGCTGCAACTGTTTTTTCTTTAACTCATCTTGAGTGTGCAAATCCAATTTCCATTGTTCAATAGTCATACATGTCAGGTGACTCACCCACTTAAAATTTTAATCTGCTTGAATGAGCATCTGTTGAGTATCTGTGATGTTCCAGATTCTGTGTTTGCTTCTGTCATTATAGTTGGGGAAGAACCTGTCTTACCTTCTATTTGGAAAGACTTGAAAGTCCACTGGGGAAGGCTTAACCTCCAGTAATGATGAAAGAAATAAATACTACATGCAGTGCAATTTCTTATAAGAGCAAATAACAGGTGGACATACTAGAAAAGAGGCCCCGTTCAGCCTCCTAGAATGTGAACAGCTGGGGCCAATGTGTGGTGAGTGAAGGTAGCTAGCTGGAGATGTGGGAAACACATTTTGCTAGAATAAACCTTTGTGGTAAGGCCTAGGGCTTAGGGTAAAAGGGCCTGAATTATGTAGAATGAAAGAAATATCAGGAAAAGATGAAGCTGAAGGGGTAGAGTGCCCTTCACTTGGTGCCTGTTTAAGAACTTTAAATTTGTCCTAAGGGCAAAATGGATGGAATTCATAGCAACTGTGTCAACATTTGGTATTAATTGAAATAAACCACAATTTATCAATAAAATACACCAACTGAATTATTAGCTACTAATTGGTGCATATATTTGTGCCAACTCCTGGCCATAACGACAGTAACAAACATTTTATTGGGATGAGCATTAAGGAGACTTAAGAATATTGGTGCTCTAGGAGTGTGAACCAACATTTGCTTGAGGGTGAGTTATAAGAGAGCCAGTGAGGTGATTCCCATGTTTCTGTCTTTCCTTGTGAGTTGGTGCTACTGCCGTTTATTGAGATTGTAACCCATGCATGTACAGGTATCTGAAAAGAATTGTGGAGAAGTTGTAGTTTAGGGTTTGGGGGTGATAGCTGAAAGAGATCTTCACAGAGATGAGAGAAGCAGATGGGCAGGTTTTGAGCTTAGCAAGCAGAATCTAACCATGGGATATAGTTCTGTATAGGTGTCTTTCAGACTGTTCAATAACTGTATTAACATCTCCTTTGTACCTTTATTCAAAGTAGTTTCTGCATTTGATTCAGCCCAACACTGCATCCTTCTCTTTCACTTTCCTCCTGGAGCTCTGCACATCCCACATTCAATCAACTGCTGCTTCTCCCTTACCATGGGATGCACCTTCCCCTTGTTTCTTTTGGCGTTTGTGCTTCAGCCTGTCAACCACCAGGAGAGGTGAGACTGGTAATGTGTGGCTTTCTTACAGAGTCAATGTGGATCAGAGCTAACGGTGTGTGTGCGCGCGTGTACATTAATACATAGAGAGAGTGGATTCACTACCCTCCACAATTCTGAGCCCATTCCTAAAAATAAATCTGTATTAAGGCGACTCTAGCCTGAAAGCTGTCCATCCTGTGGGCTTTGTCCCACTGCTCTAGGGAACACTGGCCACTGTGCTAATTTTACCCCTTTCTTTTCTTCCTTTTTTTCCTCTCTTCCATTTTATGAGACAAAGTCCCACTATATAACTCCATCTTCTCTGGGACTTGATATTAAGACCAGAGGTCTGTCTCACAGTGTCGTCATGCCTCTGCCTCCCAATTGTTGGGATTATAGGTGTGCACCATGGTGACTGGCTGTGTGTCAAGTTTCGTTTGGCGGTGGTGTGCTGTCTCAGTGCATACTCTCACGTGTTTAGTTCCCAACCCTGGCCAATCTGGAACCCCTGCCCGTCATGCACTAAGTGGTGGCCTCCCTCCTGTGAGTGCACCTCTGCTTCTGAGGAGTAAATCTAACAAACTAAATACAAATTAACCTGCTTACGTGGGCATCTGCTTAAGGTTTAGCAATGGTTACTAACTTGGTATGTCAGGTGTGGGTGTAGTTTCTTTGAAGTACCAAAGTTGGAACCATATTTGTTTTGGGGAAAAGAATACAACTGTAATTTCGACTTTGTCTAATTGTAGGCTCCTTAATTAAGCAGAGTCTGTTGAGAGAAGATGGGGCTTAAGTAAATCCTTTGAATCCCTCACAGAAAAACTACTCCAGTGTCTGCTTCTGTATCTGCTGTGCTCTGAATCAATTATGGTTCTGTTCATCCGTGTGGATAGCTTCATTTAGGGAGCTGGACTAAGGAACTCATACATTTATAGATCAATCAACTAATAAGTGACATTATCTGACCTCTAGTCAATGGTTCCTCGCTTATGATGTGAGAGGAAACACAAAGGTGACTGGGCTCACTGAAAACACCAATGCTCAGAGTTTCTTCAAACAGGGGTAATGCAGAGTCTGTGGAGGCTGTCACGGGTGGGGAGAATAGAGGTAGGCTGTTCTGCTATCTTTGTATCTACTAAAGTATCATCTATCTCGCTACCCACCGTTGAGCAGCTGGATCCAAGATGTAAAAATGGTTCAACCCCGTGGTGCAAACACAACAGAACTCAGCAGAAGCTGCACTTTGAGTGTGGAATTGCAGTCTGTTTCCAGGTTAGGACAGTGTGTTATGTCATCATCATGGTGATGCTGGGTAGCCGCAGTGGACACAGCTCCCAGTCACTGCTCTACCCTGTACTGTGCTGCTGTGTCATGAGTTGTATCTGCTTATTTCCAGCTTCCTAGGGTTTGTCTATTGCAATTTCATCATCATTTGAAGAACATCAGTGTATGATCTGTTGCAAACCCACATGCTGTGGGATGTTCTGTATGGCAACTGTGTTGCTGATTAGTCAATAAATAAAACACTGATTGGCCATTGGCTAGGCAGGAAGTGTAGGCGGGACAAGAAGGAGAATAAAGCTGGGAAGTGGAAGGCTGAGTCAGAGAGACACTGACAGCCGCCATGATGACAAACAGCATGTGAAGATGCCGGTAAGCCACAAGCCACATGGCAAGGTATAGACTTATAGAAATGGATTAATTTAAGCTGTAAGAACAGTTAGCAAGAAGCCTGCCATGGCCATACAGTTTGTAACCAATATAAGTCTCTGTGTTTACTTGGTTGGGTCTGACGGCTGTGGGACTGGCAGGTGAGAGAGATTTGTCCTGACTGTGGGCCAGGCAGGAAAACTCTAGCTACACCTAAACATTCACATCTGCACCCCTACAACCCCACACCAACACTGCTACACAGCTGGATAACTACAGAGGATGATGTTGATAGCTGGGCAGATGCCTGGATCTGAGATCCCTTGTAGGCTTGTAAAATAGAGAAATACATTCTAGCTGAATGTGGCCATCAGTAAACACCTGTTAGGTTATCATAATATAAATGAAGCTATTATTTAGAGTAATGAAGAAATTAAATCCAAAATAGGCAGATAAATCAGCAAAACAGAATATCTAACCTGGACACAAATGAGAGGAGCATCCTAATAAATTATCCTATAAATATATGAGTTTTAGAAATTGTTATTAAAATAAAGATTTTTAGAAATTGTCATCTGGTGAAGATCTTTTCCCATTCTGTAGGCTGTCTTTTTGTCTTATTTACTATGTCCTTTGCCTTAAAGAAGCTTCTTAGTTTCAGGAGGTCCCATTTATTAATTGTTGCTCTCAGTGTCTGTGCTACTAGTGTTATATTTAGGAAGTGATCTCCTGTGCCAATGATTTCAAGACTATTTCCTACTTCCTCTTCTATCAGGTTCAGTATAACTGGTTTTATATTGAGGTCCTTGATCCACTTGGACTTGAGTTTTGTACATGGCGATAGATATGGATCTATTTGCAGTCTTCTACATGTTGACGGCCAGTTATGCCAGCACCATTTGTTGAACATGCTTTCTCTTTTCTATTGTACAGTTTTGGCTTCTTTGTCAAAAATCAGGTATTCATAGGTGTGTGGGTTAATGTCAGGGTCTTCAATTTGATTCCATTGGTCCACATGTTGGTTTTTATGCCAATACCAAGCTGTTTTTATTACTTTGCTCTATAGTAGAGCTTAATGTCTGGGATGGTGATGCCTCCAGAGGTGGTTTTGTTGTAAAGGATTCTTTTGGCTATCCTGGTTTTTTTTTGTTTTTTTTTGTTTTTTTTTTTCTCCAAATGAAGTTGAGTATTGTTCTTTCCAGGTCTGTGAAGAATTGTGTTGGTATTTTGATGGGGATTGCATTGAATCTGTATATTGCTTTTGGTAAGATTGCAATTTTTACTATGTTAATCCTTCTTATCCATGAGCATGGGAGATCTTTCCACTTTCTGATATCTTCTTCAATTTCTTTCTTCAGAGAATGGGATGGTTGAGCTGGAACAGGGAGGGAGTGGGAAAGCAATGCAAGAGATACCATGATAGAGAGAGATATCATGGGGATAGAGAGAAACTCAGTGCTAGGGAAGTTGCCAGGAATCCCCAAGGATGACCGCCCCTCCCCCCAGCCTGGACTATTAGCAATAATGGAGAAGGTGCCTGAACTGAACTGACTTGCCCCAGAGATCAGACCGGTGAATACCCTAAGTGTCATCACAGAACTTTTCTCCAATGATCAATGGCAGTGGAGCCTACATGGGACTGGACCCTTTGCACGGTGAGACAATTGTGTAGCTTGATCTGCTTGGGGGCCTCCCCAGCAATAGGATCAGAATCCATCCCTGGTGCATGAGTGGACTTTTTGGAGCCCACTACCTATGATGGGACACCTTGTGCAGCCTTGAGGCAGGAGGAAGGGCTTAGACTTGCCTCTACTGGATGTGCATCCCCATGGGAGGTCTTGCCTTCTTGTGGGTGGGAGTGGGAGGTGGGGTGGGAGGGGGAGGCTGGGGGGCAGGAGGAGGGAAGAGGGGGATCTTTGACTGGTATGTAAAATGAATGAAAAAATTTTCTTAATAAAAAAATAAAGAAAAAAATTGTCATCTGGAGATTTTGTTCACTGTTGACTTATAGTCCCTTCCTTTTGCTTTATTTTATTTCATTTCTTTAAAAGTATTTTTAAATTCATTTTTATGTTTAATTATATATAAATGTATATGTGTGTTATTAGTTTGCTAAATGAACATAGAAACAAAATGACTCCTAATGACATATCTCTATACCCATAGATCAGAGTATGATTCAATCCTCATCAGCAAAGCCACTACTTGCAATAGATGACATTTAACACAGAGACTCACAATAGGCCAACAAGCAGATAATGACTGACTCTGGATAACTCAGTTCTAAATGGAACGTCTTTATGAAACTCTTCCTGTCAAGGTTTGGGGATCTACACAGAAGAGGAGGTGGAAAGGCTGTAAGAGCCAGAGGTGGTGGATAACTCCAAGGAAACCACATCATCCAAACACAACAAAGCTGATATACATAAGAACCCACAAGAGACTGTGACAACACACAGAATACCTGCTTAGTTTCAAACCAGACAAAATCATAGCACGGAGAAGGGGAAGTGGACACAAAGACCCACCCCTAATAAAGAAGATGTTTGTCATTGATACCTGCTGAGAAAGGGAAATTTAGTTTTCTCCAATGGAGTGTCACTGGGTATAGCAACCATAATCTAAGGGAAGCCCCATGCCCAGAAGTAGCTGGCCAACACAAAATGGACTTAACATTTTTGTTCACTTTTCATTTTATTTTGATTGTGTATATTTTGTGTTTCATTGTTTTTGTTTTTAGTTTGTTTGTTGGTGTTGGTTTTGGTTTTTTGGTTTGAGGGAATGAGAAAGAAAGAACATGAAGCTGGGTAGGTATGGAGGTGGGGAGATCTGGGAGGAGTTGAGAGGGGAAAATATATGACCAATATATATTGTATAAAATTATTTAATTGAAAAAGATCATAATAATTGACAAACTTTACAGCATTATATTAGTTCAGCTATCAGAAATATATGTACTACTAATATGATTTTTCATAATTTCTAAAATTGTTACTATATATCAAATTCACTATTAAAATTATCTATGTTATAAAATATATTATTTCATGTTTTGAAGAAAAGTTGGAGTTTGTAAAGAAAATACATTAATATAGAATTAAACACAGTTGAGGAATTAAAATACACAATTTTAAGAGTGGTAAACATGAAACCTATCATCTTTCACCCCCAATTTTATATTAATATCTTCTCATATTAATAATTTTTTTCAGTCCCCATCCTTTATATTGAGACAAGGTCTTACTATCTCCAGGCTGGACTCCAACTTGCTATGTAGCCCAGGCTGAACTTGAACTTCCTTAATCTCTCAAATGTTATAAATAAGGCCAACAAACTCCACTCATCCATTTGTTGTGGGTGACTGTCTATGACCTAAGCAGCTGCTATCTTGGACAACTCATATGCGTTCCCCTTGAAAAAGATCATCCTGGCTGGGTTTATTGACAGTTTATAGCCACACCCCTGCCAGGTATCTAGCTTCTCCCTACCTACTGGCAATATTGAATATGGCATGGGGGAGGGGCTAGAGTATCTGTCCATCATCTATCAATCTGTCATCTATCTATCTATCTATCTATCTATCTATCTATCTATCTACCAATCATCTATCTATCTACACATACACACCATATGCATACATACATACATACATAGAGAGAGAGAGAGAGAGAGAGAGAGAGAGAGAGAGAGAGAGAGAGAAGGAGAGAGAGAGAGATAGGTGGGGAATTAGAGCAAGAATGGGATATACATATATGCATACATGCAGAAGACTAGGTGCTGGGCTCCATCTATGCATCTGTGGGGAAGCCCTTATCCCTGTTGTATAAAGGCTTTCTAGGTGGGGCCTGTTGTGGGAGAAGTGCCCACATTCCTGTAAGTCACCCCCCTCTTTGCTCTGTAAGGAAGCCCAACGAAGTTGTTGGTTCCCCAGAGTGAACTTTGGTAGAATAGTTCCTCGGTTTGTCATTGGGACCTTAAAATAAAGCATGAATATTGCTTCCATCTCCCTCTGGGAAGGAATTTTAGCAACATTTGCACAGTCAGAAGACTACGACAAAGTGGAAGAACAATGGTAGCCCTAATATGGAGAAGTACACAAGCAGATGAAGCAAGTTATGTGAGTGCGGGTTATTTGCAGAGGAGATTTTGACGTGGTAGTTTGTCCCTGTAGAACTTTTGGAGATAGAGGCCAAGAGTCTGACCTTTGATACGGAGAAAGGAAGAAGTCGTGATCCAGGAAGACATAGAGGTCTGGGCAAGAGGCCATGGTAATCAGAGAATATTCATTACTGAAATTGCTGGACTTGGGAGAAAGCTTTAAAGAAGCAATTAAAGAATCTCTCACAGCTTGGCTTGTGACACGGAATACAGGGGCACATGGGAACAGTCTGAGTGCTGCAGAAACTGTAATGCAAGTGTACATCTGTCCATGAGACACAGCTTTATAACCTGAGGCAGTACATGGGGAATCAGTGCCTGATGGGGTGGTTCATACATGTCATTGGAGATACTAGATCATCACCAGTGGAAATCCAATGGATATTAGGGATGAGGGGATAACAAAAGTGAGACAAAGTCTACTGAGGGAACTAGGTATGAGGGAAGCAGTGTATGATGCCCCTGTTCACAGAGCTTGATGGAAAAGTGTTCCACAGGAAGAACTGCATCCAGCTAGGACCCCAAGACAGACATGGAGATTTAGCAGCTTTTCTGAACCCTTTGTTGAGGCAGGATCTGCATGAAGTAGGAGGCTTTGGAGGATCTAAGTGACTTAGACCAGCACGGAAAGAGTGTCTGTTAAGTGGGAGAGCAGCAAGAGATAATTGAAAGGCAAAGCAGAGGAAGAGGTCTGTCTAGGTTATTTGAGGGCAAATGTGACAAGATTTGTGTTGAGCCTGAGTTCCTAAAGAAAAGATTGACAGCCCTATTCTGTGCTCATTAACTTTTGGGAGGCTTTAAAGCTCAAGTAGCAGTCCACAACAGGCCTCCTCAATAAAACAATACAGATATAGAAGATCAAGCCTGTCCAAGAGGTAGACAGTTATCCATCCAGACTAAGCAGGGCATCTTTCTCTCTTGCAAAATTATGCTAATAGTGGTGAAACTTTGCCTATCCAGGGGCTCATCCAGAAGCCAGTTGTGGTGGACAGAGAGGCTGCAGCTGCAGCTACAGTCACAGTGCTCTCCCCAAACCTCTCTGACCCAGTGAATCAGCCTAGGCAGCAAGTGCAGCAGAGGAGAGCAGGTCCTCCTTTACCATTAGCCCTGAGCATGGCTTTGCAGCACATGCCCAGCTCACCATGATCATCAAGGGTAGGGGAATGCAGGTAGGCTCCATGAAAGTGCTCCAGGGTATGGAGTGGAATGGTTCAGAGAGAAAGCTGAGGGTTGTGAAAAGCTAAGTTAGTGCCTTCTCTCCACAATACTGTACCCAGCATGGATCTGTGGAGGAAACAACTGATCCTAGTGGATACAGTCCTCTGCTCTGTTAGCCCTTGCTTGCGTTTAACTTCATGATCTCCTCAGTTGTAGGCAGAAGTTTTCTGCCCTGCCTGTAAGCTCCCAAATAACCACATGGAGACTTATTATTAATTATAAATGTTCAGCCAATAGCTTAGGTTTGTTACTAACTAGCTCTTACAACTTAAAAATAACACATATTTCTTATCTACACTCTACTACGTGACAGTACCTTTTTTTCAGCATGGCACGTTCACCCCCTGCTTCCTCTGTGTCTGCTGGTGACTCCATCCTCTTTCTTCCCAGTATTCTCTCAGTCTGGCTCTCCCATCTAAACTCTTTCTGCCTAGTAATTGGCTAGTTGGCTTTTTATTAAACCAATGAGAGCAAAACATCTTCACAGTGTACAAAAGGATTATTCCACAGCACTCAATTGTGACTTTTTGTGATCATCTGACATTTGCTTGGAGTAGATAACCCAGACATTTAAAGTGCTTCACTCTAGTTATTTACATAGTCCCACTATTCATTATAAGATGGTGGTTTGGGACTTTGCATTACTGTTCTGCCCAGCTACTGTACAGAGGTTTTATTATATGTGGGCAGCATAACACCCTTGACTGTTTTTCATATTTGGTGATTCACTTAGGATACATGAAGTGTGCCTGAAGAAGCAAGCATTGGGGGAATTAGTTCACAAAAGATAGAAAAATTAAGTGTTGCTGTGGAATTCATGAGAGCTCTATGGCTGGGTAAGACAAAGATGATACCCACCAAAGCTTTGGGGGGAAGTTTCCATAACCTGTGCCTGTAAATGTTCAAGACCTAGAAGCCATGAGGTGGTTAATTAGGAATCAGAGTGTTAGGAGTGGATTACCACCCTAGGAGTTCGTGGCCACAGAGGCTATTGCTGTAGTTGTTGGTTTTCTTCTAGAACTGAATTGTAAGACTATTACTGAAGAGCTTGTATGCTTTGGCTTGCTGGACTTGGAGAAGCAAAACAAGGACTGGGTTCGAAGTGTCCCTTCCATTCAAGCTAGTTCCTATGGTTCCAGAAGACTGCTAAGGATTCTGGGGATAATTAAATCCCAAGGTCCTGCTCAGCTGTGGATCCTGTATGTGTCCTTATGAATATGCCAGGCAAAATGTGTAGTGGTTGGGGTGCTTGTTTATAGAACCAACTTTCTGATTGACCTTAAGGCCTACTTCACAGAAAGAAATTCACATCTAGTGTTGGAAACCTAGACAAAAACCCACAACCAGGGAAGCCATGGGCTCCAGTGAAGCAACTGCTGGGTAAGGTTTTCCAGGTATGGCCAAATGAGGGAGGAGTGCCCACACTCCTGTAAGTAACCTTCACCTACGTTTTATTAGAAAGCCCAATAAACTCATTGGTTCCTCAGAGTAAACTTTGATGGAATCATCTGTTGGTTTGGCACTGGGACCTTAGGAGAAGAGGTAGACATCGATTACATCTTCCGTGGGAAGGAATCTTAGCCACACCATTTTGTTTACTTATTTGCTTACTTTATTTTGTCATGCTTTGAACTGAACCTAGTGATTTCCTTGCATGTATACTGGCAAGTATATGACCACTGAAATACAGATCAGACCTCCCCACCTTCTTTTGAGACATAATCTGGCTAAATTACTAAGGCTTGCCTTGAACTCACAATCCTCTTACCTTGACTGGGATTCCAGGCAACATCTCTCCAGACTCAGTGGCATTTCTTTTTTAATTTTTTATTTCTTTTTTTGTAAATAGATACAGTTCAGGGGCATTAGTGTATCCATTTTGTTGGATAGGCACCATCTTCATTTCTAGAACTCCTGTCATGGCAAACTGGAATTCTAGTCCACTAGACATTTACTCTTCATTCCCCTCCCAAGTCCTTGCTGTCTCTGTGTGTCAGACTACTCTGGAAGCTACCTCATACCAGTGGACTGAAGTGGGGTTTGTCCATAGGAAAGCACCTTACTTCACTCATGACAGTGTTCTCAATGATCACATGCTGCAGTACAGCACATGTCAGAATTTTCCTCTTTTTTATGTTGAATAATATTCCCCCCAGACATGTACCACCACATTCTATTTCTTCATTAATTTTTGCTTTGGTTGCCTCTAACTGTTGGCTCTTATGAGTACTGCTGTTTTAACATAGATTCATAGATATCGTTTTGATTTTCTGCTTTTACCTTTTTATGTACGTATTCAGAAGCTAAAATGCTGGATTATTCTATTTTTAATGTATGAAAAAACATCTGTGGTGGTTTTAATGAGAATGCTCCCCATAGGCCGCTATATTTGAATGCTTGGTCCATGTTGGTGGAGCTGTTAAGGAAGAATTAGGATATATGGCCTTGTTGGAGGAGGTGTGTCACTGGGGGCAGGCTTTGAGGTTTCTAAGGATTCACTGCCTTTCTCATTCTCTGTGTCTCTCAGCCTAGTAGTTGTGTCTCAAGATGTGAGCTCTCAGCTACTGCTCTAGCACCATACCTGTCTGCCAGCTGCCATCTCCCCAATACAATGGTCATGAGTTCTAACCCACTGAAACTGTAAGTACAAAGTAAAGCCATTCTTTTATAAGTTATCTTGGTCAATGGTTTATTATCAAAGTAATATAAAAGTAACCAAGACACCATCATACTTTTTTTTTTTTAACAACAGCAGTAGCATTTTACCTGGCCACCAAGAGAATGGAAAGTTCTAGTTCTTGCTTAGCTCCACCCACTATTCTATTTTTTTTTAAAAATGTTCTGTACTATCTAAAAGCTTCATATATTTATATAATAGACTGATCATATTCATATACCATTGCCTCTTTCCAACTTCCCCCACTACCTCCCATTTCCCTCCCAGCTTCATGTCCTCTTTTTAATTTATTTTCTGACTATTAATAACCTCAGGTCCAAATTAGTGCAGCCTATATGCATGTGGGTATGTGGCCATCCACTGTGACATGAACAGCCTACTAGCATTCACACTCCAAAAAGAGAATTTTCTGCAGGGGCAATCAACTAACAATTGCTTGCCTGATATGTGTGGGGCTTCATGTGTCCTTTCCTCAAGGACCCATCCTAGAATTTTGACGGTCTTGATATTGTGTTGGTAACCTGCGCAACAGCCATGCCAGGTCTAGAAGGCAGCATTTCATGGCTTTCCTTCCCATCTATAAGTTACTAAAATTATTTTAACTCCCTTTTCTCAATGTTTCTAGAGCTTTGGATAGGGAGATTGATATAGATGACCTATACACAACTGAGCACTCAAGTTACTTGTACTTATCACTTTGACCAGTGTTGAGTCTCTGCATTAACCACTACCCAGTGTAAAATGAGGCTTCTGTGACCAAAGCTGTTAGCAGCACAAATCTATGGGCATAAGGACAAATGTTTAGCAGGCAGTTTGATAATATAATCACCTGGCAAAACAATAGCACGATCCACACTAAGGCCTATGATTTCCCCAGTCACAGACTTGACCAGGTTTGTGGTACCAGGCAGGAAATCCTTCCTATAGAGCAGGACTTAAATCCAGTAAGAAAGTAGTTACCCCCATAACCAACATACCACTATTACACTAGTGAATACATCTTGCCTGACTCGCACATCAGTATTGTAGTGAATAGAGTCCAGCATTAGGTAAGACCATTGGTTTTCTTTCCTTTGTAGAAGCCTGCATTGTGTCTTCTAGAACTATGTGAGTTAGCCAATAGGAAGAAAGTTTCTTGGTCAGGTCAAGGTTGATATCTCTATATCCTGTATCCAAAGAGAGTGATATCTTCAGCAATAGGGTCACACTATGTAGTTATGACAATAGCTATGTTATTTTGGGGTCCTTGACCAATAACTCACAGGGAAGTATCCCCTCCTGGCACCATGATTTTCACTTAGTAACCATCTTTGTTACTTTTATATTGCTGTGAAGGGACACCACGACCATAGAAACTTATAGAATAAAAAGCTGATTGGGGCTTACAGTTTCAGAGAGTGAGTCCATGCCCTGATGATGATGGAAAGTGTGGCAGCAGGCAGGCAGCGACGGCACTGGAGCAGCAGCTGAAAGCTCACATCCTCATCTATGAGCATGAAGCAGAAAGAGCTGACTGGGAATGGAATGGGAATTTTAAAACATCAAGGCCCACCCCCAGTGACATACCTTCTCTAACCAGGTTTTCCCTCCTGATTTTTTCCATCAACTGGGAGTCAAGTATTCAAATATATATGAGTCTATGGGGGCTTTTCTCATTCTAGCCACCATAGTAACCCATGTCTTCTGGGAACAGCATTATCCACTCATGCCTGGCATGTCTGTTCAAATTTCTTTAAAATGTGTTATACATTTTAGTTATCTTGAAAAATAGCTGGTTTTGATGAAATATCTTCATAAATCCTTAATTTTGACTGCCTATCCCCATTGTCTCCTCTTCTAGTCCCCCTGTCTTCACTTAAACCTTTAACCCCAAGTCTCTCCGCTTCTTTATGTCAACAGAGTTCTAATAGCTCATTAAAGTATTTTCCCATGTTGGAAGATGGTAGATATCAATGTAGCGTTTGCATGCCTAACCCTCTCTCTTGATAATTTTATTCATTTCAGGCATTGGCTAATGTGACAGGAAATGACTGCCATAGTTGGCTAATGAAGGGTCTACCTCACCACGCAGTGTTATGATCTGGGAAGTGGCTGCTTCAGGTCGTGCGTCTGTCTCGATTTTCATGGAGGCCTTTGGTTGCATTTTTAGCAAGAAACTAACTGTAAGTACTGTAAAAGCAACTATAAATGGATTTGTTTACTCATGTTTACAAGAGTCCTGGGCATGGCTGTAGCTCTGTTAACTGGCCTCAGTGTCTGTGACTTGCCAGCTAAATCAATAGAAAGACACCTGCTTAAGATGCAGCATATGCATTCTAAAAATCACTACGTTCCACGTTTGTTAAAACCTCTTGTCAGATTTTTAAACAGGAGGTTTCAAGAGATAGTCATAGAGCACCATGTAGTTTTTGAAATGTTTGGCAATAATTACTCAGGCTATATGGGTTTTTACGTCCACATTCAGTACACTATAAAAAGAAGCATAACGTTGTAAAGGAAGAACAAACCATGAGTGTCCGTATCTTACTCTATGTGCTGTTTCCTGGGTGATGATTTCAAAAATAAAAGTACCAAATTAGAGATGCTGTGACTGACATGTTCTTGAAATAGCAATTGATGATGTCAGTCTAGGGATTGACGGGGAGATAGCAGCCACTCGAATGTTTAGGGATCTAGCTGCCCATCAGCTGTCCCTGTCCCTGGGGAATGGAAGAGTCCCAAATCACACACCCTCAGGGCAACATTGCTGCATGCTGGGGTGGAGAGCCTGGCTTAGAGTTATCAATACTGCAAGTTCTACTTTGTCGAAGAAAAAGCATCTAGTTTTAATATAATATGAAAATCCAGTTTTATAAGCAACACACACACACACACACACACACACACACACACACACACACACTTCACCTAACTTATTTATTCCTTTTATTTTACTTTAGGGAGTGTTGGGGGAAAATAATTAATGGTCTTTAAGGCCATTTTCCCCAAAGAAAGGAATATCATATTAAGCTGCATTTGCATTTCAGAGCCCCAGGGACCTTGGGCACTAATGGTAAGTGCCAATTATATAGTGATATTAAGTGCTATTGTTTGGGTGTGAAACGTCCTCCAAGGTTCACGTGTTGAGAGTTAAGTCTTCAGTCTGATTCTAGAGGTCAGAAAGATGAGGATTTGACTCTTACGTCTGGCTTGCACACACCACAAACTTACACGTTTCCTTATTAAAGAGATAGGAACCACAGCAGTGCAGAAAGGAACACTGAAGTGGAGGGTAGTCCAAAGCCTAAGGGCTGAGGTCTTAGGAAACATTTCTTTCCCTAAGTAGCAAAGACCTAAATGGGCGCCTTCACTCAAGCACCTGGCTTGCTGCATCTCTTCCCATCTTGTCCTTTTCCTTCTCCCTGGTCCTCCTGCCTCCCCTCTTGGGACGCCACTCTTGAATCTGTGACTGAGACCTGTTATTCTGTACCTCTTCTCTGCAGTGAGTAGGGACATAATGTTACTAGCGATCACTTCCCTTCTCTCCAGGGCTGTTGTCTCTTCACACTGAGTGCTTAACATGTATTTTTATTTGAGAAATAAGTATGTGACAGATAAAAGGCAGGGGAGGTAAATAGTATCAAAACCTTCTTTTTTCTTAGTCAAAGTTGTATTCCTAATACCAAAGAAATCCATTTGACTATGTTACTATTAGGTGCACATTTTTTTTTTTTCAAGACAGGGTTTCTCTGTGTAGCTTTGCGCCTTTCCTGGAACTCGCTTTGGAGACCAGGCTGGCCTTGAACTCACAGAGATCCGCCTGCCTCTGCCTCCCGAGTGCTGGGATTAAAGGCGTGAGCCACCACCGCCCGGCTAGGTGCACATTTTAAGGATAGACTTCTAAACTAAAAATATAGACTGGAATGAATGGATACTTGACATCTTTGAGCCTTCAGTATTTGGGGTTATGGTTATGATCTTCTACATACAGCTGTCATTATCAACCTTACAGTATTATTTATATGCTTCTGGGTACATGTGGCCAACCACAATCTGATAGGATCATCTGTCTGTCTATCTCTCATCTGTCTATCTAATTTATCTGTGGGAACTCCAGTGATGGCATGGTAGCATCTGTGATTTGCTGCATGGTATAATTCTAAACTAGCTGTTTTTCCCCTTTTATTATTATATAAAGGACTATGTTCTAAACTGGACAACATAGTTCTCTGGGTGGGATTGCTTGGGGAAACCAAAACCATGAAATGAAATATTGCTCTTTTTAATTTACACATTCTTTCTTTACCCTGTACTTACCCAAGTAATATTCCATTGTACAGAAAACTGCTGCTTATTTATGCTTTCTATATTTTAGATGTGGAGTGGGGCCCATGTGGAGGTCAAAAGACAATTTTATGAAGCCTCTTCTCTCTTTCCACTTTTACTTGGCTTAATGAACTAAACTCAGACTTAATGAACTAAGCTCAGCTTGTTTGGCAAGCCATTTCACTGGCCCTGCTGTTACTGGAGTTAAAGAGAGAAAACAATAGGAAGCTAGCCATCTATGTGGCTGCTGAAGGAGGAGATGGGAAAAAAAGAGAAATAAAGTTACTTTTTCTGAGATAAAGTCAAGTTCTTCTTACTTTTAAATTTAATTTTTTAATTTAAAAATAATTCATAAGTGAGTACTGTATTTACATAATTTCCACCCCCATTCATCTTCTATATCCTCTTATGTTCTCTCACCCCCTTTCAAACTCAGAAGCTCTTCTTTAATTATAGGAGTATGTTAATATATATACAAATTTGTAGATGTGTATGTAAATACAAACCATTGAGTTCATTTAGTATTGCTCATGTGTATATGTGTTTAGATCTGCCTACTTGGGGTTTGGATCGCATGTTTCGGGATATAACCCTGGATAAGACTAATTTGCCCTCTCACCAACCATCTGTGGCTCTTCATTTTAGTGTTTTGTTGAAAAAACTTCATCACAAAAACTAAGTTCATTTGGATAGTTTTCCCTTTCTCTACTGGTCTTCTAAGTTTCTGTCTTGATCTTTAGTCTGTAATCAACTTTAGTAAATGTGTCTATAGGCTATTAAGCCACTGTCTAATTTTATCCTTGCAAATGACTAATTTTGAAATCATCATTTATGAAATGACCTTCTTCTCATCACTCAGTTACCCTTCCAGTTTGTTAAAAAATACATGATCAGTATGGCTATATTTTATAATCCTATTTCTGAGTTCTCTATTCTCTATTCTGTTTCACAAATGTGCTTATATTTCCCCAATTTCTGCTTTGATTGGCGTAGTTGTGTGCTAGGTCTTTATCAGGTGACGATGACCCTCCTACCCTGTTGCTTTTAGTATCATGTTGACTATTCTCTACCTTTGTCTTTCTGTTAACTTTAGATTTGATGTGTTGATATCTATAAAACATAGACATGCTATATTGAATAGATAAATAAAGGTGCAGCACATAGAAATCTTAAAGTACTAAATGACTTGATTATTATTTGTATCTTTGTTTATATTTGCTGGGGTATTACACTTTTTGAATAGAGATTCATACATATTTAATTACCTAAATACTTAAAATTTCTTCTTTGTATTATAATAATTTTGTGAAAATATTTTATTTTCTGGAAAATTGGTGAAACTGGAGATCATAACATTAAGCAAACTAAACCAGACTCAGAAAGACAAATGTCACATTTTTGTCATGTGACATGTGATACATATGACATGAAAGGAGAAGTGGCTTTGTTAGTAGATAAAGGATTCAAAGAGAGGGATGGGCCACAAAAATGGTAATCAAACAGAAAAAAGAAAAACAAATACAGAAAAGAAGAAAAGAAAAACAAATACAGAAAAAAAAAACAAAGAAAAGAAAACCAAATACTTTCCCCCTTGCTTGTTGAATCTACATTAAGATAATTAGAGAGCTAGGAAAGTAGAAGAGAGGCTGTGGGGGAGGGAAGGAGACCAGTGGTGAGAATGAATACAGACAGGAAAAGGTAGTCACATGGTCAATATGTGCAGAGGACAATGATTCAAGTATATGGAAATAGCCACAATGAAACCCATTATTTTCTATGCTAACTTAGAGAATTTAAAAGACAAAACAATTCTAAAAATAACTATTCAATTTCTTTGATATTAAGGATGATTTTAGCCCTAGGCTTTCAAAAAATGACCTTCACTGTTCAGGAACTTCCCTCCTAGCTGTGGCTTGACAGCTTCAATTAGAAAAGGGCACCGGATTTCATTGATGGCTCTTTATGGATTTAGTAATATGAAGTCTATATTCAGCTTAGCAGGATAAGGAGTTGCATTTGTGACTTAGAAATATAGAAACAACTGTGTATCTCTGGAATAAACTTTTGCTTGGTCATACTGCACTGCCCCTTTTACACACTGCTTTTGATTGTGTTATAAAATATTTATTTTTGTGTTCATTATAGATTAGTCTGTGGTTTTATTTCTTTGTACTGATTTTTTTTATTGTTTTGTGACTAGAACAATGCAGTCTTCAGAACCGAGTTGGTGAGTTCTCAGTACCCATGCTTAACTCTCTGGCTACTGGAGCTGACACTCTTTGGCCTCCTCAGGTGCCAGGCATGCATGTGGAGCACATCCATACATGCTGGCAGAAAACTCATACACATAAAATAAAAATTAATAAATCTTTAAAAATATTTGAAAAAAACAGAATTGGCATTTTTTTTATTTGACAACCTATGGCTTCTGGGATCAAAGTTACATTATATGACAGCTGTGGCAATTTTTTTTCCAAATATAAAGAAGTAAAAATCTAGTTACTCAAACATGGTTAATTTTCGGTTTTTTTTTTTTTTTTTGGTTTTTCGAGACAGGGTTTCTCTGTGTAGCTTTGTGCCTTTCCTGGAACTCACTTGGTAGCCCAGGCTGGCCTTGAACTCACAGAGATCCGCCTGGCTCTACCTCCCGAGTGCTGGGATTAAAGGCGTGCGCCACCACCGCCCGGCTACATGGTTAATTTTCAATGAACCAACTTTAAATGGTAGTTTAAGTAAAAATCTTTAAGAGGCAGTTGCTTATATATTGAAATTTGTTGACTAAGCAAAAATACTTACTTTATACATAATTTAAAGTTAATTTGTCTTAAAATATACCCTCTTGCTCATCTGTGAAGGATAGCTCCTTCCAGAAAACATTACTGAGGCATTGTCTGACCCACATTCTACTGTGTTACATACAAAAATAATAGATAATGTAGCTGCATCAATCATGTTGGGAAAGGAAGCTGACAGTTTCTTTAGAAGATACAGGTTCTTAGGAGAGTGGATTTCAGTGGCATGCTCAGGCCTTGAGGTGGAAGGGAGACCATTAGAAAATGGCACAGCATATCGGACAGAAAAACATGATGGGGCCTTAAAGGGAAGGAGAGGATTCCCTCTAAAATCCAGAGAGGAACTTCATTAACAATGAAAATGAGAGCTTGTTTGGAGTTCTAACAGGGGGATGCAGCTACTTGTATACCTTTGACCGAAGACCAGTTCTCCTCTGTTAGGGAAGCTCTTCCTCTTGCAGCTTTGGGAGGGATGCATGTGGAGCAGTGAGGGAAGAAGGGGATACTTGCCTAGCCAGCCAGATCAGCTGAACCAATCCTAGTGATCAATGGGGTGACATATGTTGCAACCAGATTGCCCCACATCCTAATGCAATGGAAACTCCTTGGAATCCACGAGGGTGACCCGAGAGAAGACTCCTAATAATGGGGACTATGGAGCCTGAACCAGCCACCTTCTATAAGCAGGCAAAGTCTCCAGTGGAGGGACCTGACCTACAACCAGCCACGAAAACTTTGACCTACAATTTGTCCTGCCTGTAAAGATGGGCTCAGGTAAAGGTGGAACAGAACTTGTGGGAGTGGCCAACCAATGACTGGTACAAATTGAGACCCATGCCATGAGAGGGAGCCCATGCCTGACATTGCCTGGAGGGCCAGGAACCAGAGGCTAGAGAGCCCAGAGAACTGGGATAGAATCAAACATGACTAGAAAAAAAAAGTCAATGAAATGATTCCTGTTGACATTCTGCTATACTCATAGACCAGAGCCTAGCATAATTATCATCAGAGAGGCTTCATCTAGCAACTGATAGGAGAAGATGCAGAGACTAACAGCCAAACATTAGGTGGAGCTTAGGGAATCCCATGGAAGATGGGAAAGAAAGATTGTAGGAGCCAGAGGAATCAAGGACACCACAAGAACACAGCCCACAGACTTGACTAACCAGGGATAATAGGGGCTCATAGAGACTGAAGTTACAATCAGGGAGCCTATATGGGTCTGACCTAGGTCCTCTGAATGTATGTTATGGTTGTGTAGCTGGGTGTTCTTGTGGGACTCCTAACAGTGAGATCTGAGACTGTCTCTGACTCCTTTGCTTGCGTTGGGGACTCTTTTCCACCTACTAGGTTGCCTTGTGCAGCCTTGATATGAGAGTATGTGTCTAGTCTTATTGTAACTTGTTATGTCATGTTTGGTTGCTATCCATTGGAAGCCTGATCTTTTCTGAAGGGAAACAGAGAAGGAGTGGATCTAGGGGAGAGGGGAGATGAGGGAAAGACTGGGAGGAGAGGAGGGAGGGGAAATTCAGACAAGGATGTAATATATGAGAGAAGAGTAAATTAATTAATTAACTAATTATTAAAAAAAGAATGAGAAAGAGGGAGAATGAGAAGGATAGGGGTGACTGCTCAGAGAAATCCCCCAAAGAGAAAAGGGTAGGAAAGGGCCAGGTTCTATAAATTCTGAGCTGTAAAGTCTCAGCATCTATGCCCTTCCTCAATTTCCTTCAAATTCATAGCCTCTGTTTCCATCAATTTTTATTGCATGTGTATACATATTTGTATATACATACATATTTCCAAATATAGCCCATTGGTTCCATATACTATTACTTGTATATATGTGAAGAAGTTAAAACTGTAATAGACATTGTTAGTTTCTAAATTTATCTAACATTTATGTAAGATATGTTTCAAAAATTGAAAATGTTCCTTTTGTGAGTCTTAACTAAGCAATTGGCTTATAGAGAAAGCTGCTAAAATAATGAAAGTTAATTAAACAAGGTAGGAACTGAAGCTTTGCAAGAATGAATGGCATGGACCAGCAGCATTCAACACTAATGTTAATCACAGTCAACAATACACTGGAGTGCTATGTTAGCATAGAAACTCTGATTAGAGATTTATGGTGATTAGTTCACTTGAAAAGCTATAGAGAGCACATTGTTTTGCTTTTTAAAAAGAGGCAGATCTTAGAATAGCAGCCATAATCATATGTTGATGTAAAACTGTTTTCACTCCATATGAGTTGACACAAAAGATCTTGTAAAGGATAGGGCTAACTCTTTGGATTCCATAATAGAACATATTTCAAGTTTTGTTCACTTTTCTGGTTTATACCAGGCCATAACTATATTAAAATACCAGTTAGAAGTAGAGTTTGCTTTGCGATTTCAGTGCTGTTGGCTTGTTGGAAGCATATTGATGAGGGTAGCTCTCTACACAGGCATAAATAAATAATCACTTTCTTTTGGCAGGATTGTGGGCTCCATGTAATTTTTAACAATGGAAAATAGCATTATAGAGGTGGTTCCTTTTTTTTCTAACCATAGCATTTTAATAGGAAACTGGAATTAAGTCTTTCCATATTTGATGATGTCATCTTCTATTTCAGTACTTCCTGTTGTTCCCAAAGCTGCCAAAAGTTTCCAAAAATAATGACAATGACCACTCCTTTTAGAAGCCTCTCTTTGAGGCATTTCCTGGAGGTAATTTGAATGCTACTTTGTGTTACACAGAACAAAGGGCAGTGAGATAGGCAAATTCAATGCACACCTTAATCAACATTCTCCAGTGACTTAGCAAATTTATTAGTCTGTTGAATGGCCAGAAGCACTGTTAGTTCCTGATGGGTGATATCACTTTGAATACTGTGAATGTCTTGCTCTGATTGGTTGATAATTAAAATGCTGATTGGCCAGTAGCCAGACAGGAAGCATAGGTGGGATAAGTAGACAAGGAGAATTCTGGGAAGAAGAAGGTTGAGTCAGGAGACACCAGCCCGTTGTCCAGGGAACAGCATGTAATGGTACACAGGTAAAGCCATGGAAAACATGGCAACATATAGGTTAACAGAAATGGGCTGAGTTTGAGTGTAGGAGCTAGTCAGTGGTAAGCCTGAGCTAATGGCCAAGCAGTTTTAATTAATATAAGCCTCTGTGTGTTTACTTGGATCTGAGCAGCTGTGGACCAGGCAGGACACAGAAAACTTTCAGCTACAAATTCCCAGATGAAACATTTTTTCCCCTTGGTTGCCTCAAACTTCCATATTTAGAAGCCCACTGAGAACCAGTGTTAGTGACAAAACTGTTGGAAAATGTTGCTGAATGCACTGGGAATCCTGGAGCAAACCTTACCAACAGAGTATGAAAATTTATTTGTATCAGAGTGTCTTGGTCTCAGTAAGGCTGCATTTTACTGTGGCAGGAGCTATCTATCAATGCTGGATCTCTGGCAGCCTCCCTGACTTCTTCCCAGATGGCAGAGGTTTGCTCCAGTCTCAACAATGAAAAATGTCCCCAGCATTGCCTATCCTGGAACCAGAAATTATTGATGCACACAGACATTTGAGAAGGGAATTGATTCAGTTTGGATCCAGATATAAAATAGGTAGAGCTAACTGTTGTTGAATGATCTCTGAATTGTGTGGGGTACATGGTCACATCCAGGACTGTGTGCGTGCTGCTATAAGGTCACAGGTCTCCTATGACAAATACAGGGGAAATTGGGGTCTCTTCATGGTGTTCTAAGTCTTAATAATAAATGAATTTAAGAATAGATTAAAATAGAAAGTCAAGGAAAATTTCACTAGAGTTTAAAGGAAAACCATTGAGATAAAGCAAGCTGCAAATCTCAGTAGCTACCTGAAGAAGAATGAAGAAGAAAAATCCTTCCCATTTGAACAGGAATGGAGGTCAGACACATGAAAGCCACATGGCATGGAGGGAGGCTTTACAGAAAGAGTAAGGGAGCCCCAAATGTTGGGGAAACCCAAAGTGTTAAGAAACATATGTTAGAGAACAGATGGAAGAAAAGAAGCTACACTTTGTAACTCACAAAGTTAGGCAGACTTAGTGAGGCTTCATGGCTGCAGCCTGGTAAGTACTTGCTAGGTGTATGGATTCTGGGGAAAAAAAGCATTAAAGGACCAATTACTCTGCCTGTCTCCTTGTTTTGGCTTATGGTGAGCCTGCCTTCCTACTGTAGAGTCTCCTGGCCAGGTAGTTGAACCTGCCCAACTGGAATGTGAGGTCTCCACCCAAACCAGAGATTTTACTCTCTTGACCAATTTTTCTTTTCTACTCTAACTTTATCCAAAACTGAACACTCTCTATCCCATGGGTAGGTAACAATATTTTTCCTGACTGATGCATGAGCCTAAACAAAGTCACAGTATTATTGAAACCTGAAACCATGAAGTCAGATTTAAGAGACAAGATGAGTCATCCTAAAATGATGCAGTTTAAAATATCAGGGAAATTAACATTGTGCAGCACTCATTTTCTCTTAGTTGACATTTGTAACCCCCAAATAATCCACCTTTGAACTGGAATTTTCTTAGTGCTGACATATGGGGATGATTCAGCCTATTTCAATCCATGTAGCCTTGGAAACTGAAGACAATGAGAATCCTTAAAGATGGTCACTTCACAGAGCGAGAAACAAGCCTTCTTCCAGCCATCTCTACATATATGCAGGCATTTTCCAGAATAGGGACATAATCTGAATTCATCATCACTGCTAGATTAGTATGAAATTTTTGTTTCAAATTAAGTAAAATAATCTGCTGTTTTTATGACATAAAGTGAACTATAAAGCTCCTGGTGGCAGGGACAGACCTCAGTGGGAATTGGGAGAGGATTCTGAATTTTCAAAATTGTTTTAACACTTAGGAAAATGGAGCAGGCATCCATTTCCCTGCTAAATGCAACAGATAAAAGGGGATTCAGACTTAAAGAGGTAGCCAGTCCTGCTGAGAAATCAAAGAACATGTGCTGAATTCCTTGGTTTTCTTTTTGTTAAACTCTCATGTTCCAAACTGGATACTGGAGAAAAAAAGCAACTCAGAAACTACAGTGAATACAGAAAAAACAAACCAAAAGCCATAACACACATCTACACACACACACACACACACACACACACACACACACACTCACTCACTCACTCACTCACTCACTCACTCACTCACTCACTCACACACACGCACATGGTCCAGCCAGAGGACCAGAAGGACAGCTAAGCAAGAGAGGCCATAAGTGCTCTCTACTCCAGCCAAGTACAACAGGCAAAATCTGGCCCTCCCTTCCTGCAGCCCATATCAGTACGAGGATCTGTGAAGCTGTGAACGAACAGCCCCAAACTATACACTTACATCATACATACCAATGTTGGTGGAGAGGGTGTGGAAGCCATAGTTCACGCCTGACCCAGCAGTAAGTTTTCTATTGTTCTGTCTTCTCCCTTGTGTTGTTGGGTCTCACAATAATGGGGGACAGACCACCAAAGTCTATTAAAACGAGAAGCAAACTTTATTCTAGAAAAATAAAATTATAAAACACAGCAGGGCACAAAAGCTTATCAGCTAGCTGAGACCCCAGCCAATGTTGGAATTCTGAGGCTGTGGCAGCTGGAGGAGGGATATGAGCCTCTTTTTATAGCAAGGGGTAAGCATGAGACAAAGATGAAGGAATTTTTACAATTCTGAAGTTAAACTTTTAGAGACAATTTGTTTTAGGCTTTTACAATTTTCCATTAACAAGGTTTTAAGGGGTTTTGGCTAAACAATGTTTGCATATCCCTGCAGCCCTTCTTGACTCAGTTAATTGACGTTTGCCCAAACCTGCAACTTCTCCTGACATAGCTGGGTTCCCTTAGCAGGAGGAATATGAAATAATGCAAGGCAGCTTGTCATGCAGAACTCCTTAAAAGCTAACTTGGTTTCGGGAGTGAGTGATAGGGGGTTATCGAAGAATAGCTAACCCCAGGGCTGCAAAGGGCAATCTTTAATAAAAGAAAACTAACATTTGGGTTGTTGACAGAGTTGCCCATCATAAAACACACAGGGGCCCAGTTAAAGGTTAAACCTTTTTTTTTTTTTTTTTTTTTTTTTTGCTAGCCAAGCTGATGGCTGTCAGTTTTCATTCCTTAAGTTTATAATTTTATAATTTTATATTCCTATATTCCTGGACCCTTCAGCATACAGTGGTATTTGCACTGTTTAGTTTTCAGCTCTGACTTTCCTGTCTGGTCCACTCTGCTGTCAAGCTTTTGCATTAAGCTTTCATCTTGGTGACTATACTTTCAGCTCCAAATTTCCCCTTTGATCTTCCTTACATCTTGATTCTTTGCCCAAGCTTTCCATGTTTTCAAGTCCATTTGTAACTGCTCACTGAAACATCAGTGTGTTTCTGTCTGATCTGATGAAGGGAAACCTTTGTCAGATCATTCTAGTAGCTGTCCTATCAATGGGACAGCAGTTCACGGTTTCTTTCTTTTTTTTTTTCCCCAAGACAGGGTTTCTCTGTGTAGCTTTGCGCCTTTCCTGGAACTCACTTGGTAGCCCAGGCTGGCCTTGAACTCACAGAGATCTGCCTGGCTCTGCCTCCCGAGTGCTGGGATTAAAGGCGTGTGCCACCACCGCCCGGCCAGTTCATGGTTTCTTAATAGTGTTTTCAGTTTGTCAAGAAATAAACCTGGAGTTTTTATGAGAATTACATTGTATGTATAGCATTTTTAGAAAAAATAATATCTCTGTAATATTAAGTAAAGGATTAGTTCTAAAAGTGTCCTTGAGTCTGACAGAACTCACTTGTGGGCCATTCCATTGTACATGTCCTTCAGAGAAGCAGTGTCATCATTTCCACTGAGACCCACATTAGCAAATCCACAGAATTCACTTCTCTTAACAAAATCAGACAGAGCTTATTAACAGATAAAACTGCATTTTTCTAGTGTAGCTACCCTCTCTAGGAATGGGCTCTACATCCCCAGATTTCAGCAACAGGCTCGGGCAATCATCTATCAAATGTATTTTTAAGTGACAACTTCATTGATCAGGTCTAGATTTTCTTTGTCAGCAATCTGTAAACAACACAACTATGGTTTATATTACATTTAGTATTATAAGTCATCTAAAGATGATTTAATGCTTATGAGAGGAAGTGTAGAATGTAGCTAGAGTTTTCCTGCCTGGCCCACAGTCAGGACAAATCTCTATCACCTGCCAGTCCCACAGCCTCAGACCCGACCAAGTAAACACAGAGACTTATATTGGTTACAAACTGTATGGCCATGGCAGGCTTCTTGCTAACTGTTCTTACAGCTTACATTAATCCATTTCTATAAATCTATACCTTGCCACATGGCTCGTGGCTTACCAGCATCTTCATATGCTGTTTCTCATCGTGGAGGCTGGCAGTGTCTCTCTGACTCAGCCTTCCACTTCCCAGCTTTATTCTCCTCCTTGTCCCACCTACACTTCCTGCCTAGCCAATGGCCAATCAATGTTTTATTTATTGACTAATTAGCAACACATTTGCCATACAGAACATCCCACAGCAATAGAATATACATAAATACACATCATACTGTATGTGGATGCCATGGTACAGAAGGGGCTTCATAACAGTGGGTTTTAGTTTATGACAGGTGTCCTAGAAATGGTCCCTGTGAACACTTCTTCCTATCTTAGTGAAGCTCAGCTGTGCATCCACTGCAAACACCATCTCTGTAGGGGAGCAGTCTCAGGTTGCAGTTATCTGGGAGGAGGAAGCTTCTGTTGCTGGTTTTTGCATACACTGGTCAATCATTTGCAAATACTCCTACTTAGACCAAGAGAAAGGCTTTGCTATGCCTCAACCTCACCCTATGGAAAGCTTTGTTAATGCCCATGGGCCTGAGGCATTGGTCTTTGTCAGTAATACACATTCACTCAGGACTTCATCCACTCCTTACACACTCTTTCAAGACTTCTTCCATGTCTCACAGTGCTAGGTGTCTACTTCTCCTTGTCCCAGTTGGAACCTCCTGGTGCCTAGCTTCCTGTTCTCAGAAGATGTTCTTCCATTTCAGTAAGCCTTGCCAATGACCCACATCCTTGTTCACAAAGGCTATAGCCATTCGACTTGGATCTATACTCTATCCCTTCTAGAGGACATGTACCGTTACTGTCATGACCCCACAGTGGGCTATCACCTGGCCACTGATCTATCTATACTCAATAGTCCTTCATTCCGATTATTTTTCCTATCTTCTCTTGTTACAGTGTGTGAAAAACCCTTGGCGGCAACGCATTATGTTAAATTATCTCTCATATTCTAAAAGACTGAGACTTTTGCTGAACTTTAAGACAGACTCAATAATACACCTTGAGGCTACTTAAGACTTAAGTCTGCTATTCTGCTGTGTGTGGACTAAGCCTGTTTGTTTAACCCATGGTTAAGAGAACAATGTAACAATTAACATTACATGACTTGGCTTTCCCATGTAATCAATCTTTATAACCTAAGCTAATGCTTAGCTGGTAATCTTAAAGTATGTACTTTTCTATGCTCCTGATCCAAGAGCAATCATTTTCTGGAAACAAAATAGGCTAAAACCAGCATTATAAATGAACATCCACCATAAATGTCAAAAGCAACATATGGATATTGTTTGATAAACAATGAATGATGTTTGTAATACTGTTTGTTATCAGGGTCAGTTGAGGTCAACTGGAATGAGAAACTTCTTCCCTTAACTCTGTTAAAGATTTCTGTAGTGCACCCCCTATTTCTGCCCCTTGTGAGCTTTCTATAGTGTTCAGTATAAGAGAGCAAAGCCCTATGGGACAGACACAGAGACACAGAGCCAGGCACAGACAGATTCACAAGTCATCATTCAGGTACAAATACACTCAGACTCATACATCAGCCAGACAGGCAACAATGGAAGATGTAGAGATAGAGAGAAAAGGAGAAAATTCAAATCTTGACTGGTTCCTGATTAATCAACACCAAGGCGAAGGGCTTTACTTTAATTTTTTCCCTTAATGTGACACTGATACTTTATTGGTGACTTTGAGTTTATCATTGATGCATTCAAACCGATGTATTTCGGTAATTGGTATGAGGAATTTCTAGTCCGTTAAATCTGTGCGGTCTTCTATGAGCTCATGTGTTCTGGTCTTGTCTCCAGCTGGTGGTACTGTTTAGGGGGAATGTAGAGCCTTTAAGAAGTGAGGCCTGGCTAACAGAAGACAGCCACTAAGGGGAGGCCTTGAGGGTTAAGAACTGGGGTTCTGGTCCGGCTCTCTTCACTTCAGTGATCAGTGCCTATAACAACTGGGTGCTTCACGTTCGTGCCGTGGTGGACATAGGCCAGTCCCACTGCCGTACCTTCCTCACTCTCTTAGCTTTCTACTGCTGTGATAAAACACAGTGACAAAAAGACACTTGCGAAGGAAGGAGTTAATTTGGCTGACATGTCTAGCCACAGCCCGTCATAAAGGGAAGTCAGGATAGGAGCTGAAGCAGAAGCCAGGGAGGGTGCCGTGTACTGGCTTGTCGCTTGTGGCTTCATCTGCTGCTTGCTTCTACAACTCCAGCCAACATGCCCAGGGTTGGCACCATCCACAGCGGGCTGGGCCTTCCTAACATCAAACATTAGTGGAGAAAATGCCCAAGAGACCTACCTATGAGGCCAGTCTTATAGAGAGGTATTGTCTCAATTAAGATTTCCACTTCCTAGAATTGTCTAAGTTTGGGTCAAATGACAAAACCCAGCCAGGACACCCATCATGATGGATTGTTTCTCTTGTAACCATGAACCAGAGTAATCCTTTCTCCTTTTCTCCCATTGCCACCACTATGAGAAAAAAGACAGTCATACATATGTTGGCATTTAGTGATCTGCAGCCCATACTGTTTGCCTTGTCCCTCTCCTGGGTATAGAGGATTTCTGTAAACTCTATCGCCACATGGCTCTTAGTCCCCTCTTTAATGTTCTAGGTGGACCTGAAAATCCAGTGCCCCAAATACCACTTTCCTTGACTTCTGTCTGAATTTTGTGATCCAATTTTCCCTTCTCACTTCTAGCCTCTGGAACTCTTTCCTTTCCTTCAATCTCTCCTGATAAGTAGGTTTTTGAGAAAAATAGAGGCTCTCCAATGGGAACTTCTTCCTTTCCTTCTATAGGCAGACCATCCTCCATCTTGGCTCTCCTGGGTCCAGACTTCCATTCTGGGGAATCTCCTATCATGACATCTTTCTCCTCAGTTGTTTGCTTCAGTCTCTAGCATGAAGATAAGATCCTTCTTGTGAGAACTACCTCAGCCACTGCTAGCTCTCTGCTTCTCTGTAGCTAGAGTTTTCCTGCCTGGCCCACAGTCAGGACAAATCTCTATCACCTGCCAGTCCCACAGCCACTCAGACCCGACCAAGGAAACACAGAGACTTATATTGGTTACAAACTGTATGGCCGTGGCAGGCTTCTTGCTAACTGTTCTTACAGCTTACATTAATCCATTTCTATAAGTCTATACCTTGCCATGTGGCTTGTGGCTTATTGGCATCTTCACATGCTGTTAGTCATCGTGGCGGCTGGCAGTGTCTCTCTGACTCAGCCTTCCACTTCCCAGCTTTATTCTCCTCCTTGTCCCGCCTATACTTCCTGCCTGGCCACTGGCCAATCAGTGATTTATTTATTGACCAATCAGCAACACACTTGACATACAGACCATCCCACAGCACTTCTCCACAAAACAGAAAGGTCTACAAAGAATCAGGGTAGTTCCCTATGACTTGTTTCCTAGCCTCCACCTGCAGGCTGACTGTGCATGCAGCATGCCTCTCTCAGCCAGTGCTTGCTGAGGCCACTGTCACCATCTGTATCTGGAATCTAAATAACTATTTACTTTTCATTTTTTACACGGGCAAACACACATAATTTATCATTTTACCATTAAAAATTAAATTCTATTTGTTATTTTAAGGGTGTATGTGTTGCATGCACATGCCATGTCACCTATGTGGAGATCAGAGGACAGTTTGCTGGAGTTGAGACTTTCCTTCTACCATGTGAGACGTTGGGAGGGAACTTAGGTCATCAGGAACTCAGGCCACCAGGCTTGGAAACAGGTACACGTACCCACTAAACTATCTCACTAGCCCTTAAACATTTTCAAATGTGTGGTTTAGTAGCATTTGGTGAATCTACACTGCTGAGCCACTGTCTACCCCCAGAGCTCCTGTTTCCCAGACAACACTCTGCGATCAAACAGTAGCTTCTATGCTCCCTCCACAGCCCCTGGTACCCACCACTGTGCTTTCTGCCTCTACACACATGGCCAATCTGGCCACTTCATATGCTAGAGTATTTGTCTCCTGGTGACTGGTGTATTTCACTGCCACAATGTCCTCCTTGTGCTATAGTGCTCATCAGAATGCATCCCACATAAATCCTGCATGTCATTCAGCCTCCTTCCCTGGGTGGACACGTTTGATGAATGAAAGTGGAACTGTGAGTCACAGATGACATTTCTCTTACTTGGTCAATCTTCTCTAAGTGCTGCCTTGCCCCAGCTCCTGTGACACGGTCTCCTCAGAGCCTTCTCTCAGACACCACCAGCACTTCCTCTTTTGCTACTCTTCCTTCATGACTCAGGACTTACAGGTCTTTTGCTTTATAGCCTTACTTCCTAGATTATTTCCTTCCCATGAAACTGGTCCTAAAATGGTACAGGTGGCTCGGCGACTGCCCTCCTTCCTGCTGTGCCAGAGCCATGAGAGCTGCCCTGTGACCTGCAGCTGCCTGATGTCTTTGTGGACAAGCAACACACCCAGTGCCTCTCACTCACATGGACCTGTGCTTCCCAGGACCTTCAGCATTTCATCCTTCTCCTTGGCTCCATTTCTCTCTCTGCAGCGTTCAGCCTGTTAGCACCCTCCCAACCCTGGGGGCAGTATCTCAATTATCTAGCTCAGTGGTTCTCAACTTTCCTAATGCTGTGACCCTTTAATATGGTTCCACATGTTGTGGTGACCCCCAACCATCAAATTATTTCATTGCTACTTCATAACTGTCGTTTTGCTACTGTTAGGAATCAAAATGTAAACATCTGATATGCAAGATGTCTGATGTGTGACCCCCTAAAGGGGTTGTGACCTGTAGGTTGAGGACCACTGATGGAGGTGCTGCTACTCCAGTCCTTGTCTACACACCTCTGCACCTTCCCAGTGTAGCCGCCTCTCACCCTCACTACTGAGAGGCACGGCTAGCACTTTTTGAATGGTCGCCACAGTGCACCACTGGCCTCTAATTTGGAGGTCACCCAGCTCTCGGCTGCCTGCCCTTTCCATGCTCTACCCCTTCTACTTTAGTTGTCCCTCTTCACTGGCCACCTACAAGCTGTGACTCAGCCTGGAAGGCGTGTTAAATTCAGATTTGCTTTGTGGTTCTTTCTTCTTCAAGGCCTTTGCACTTGCCAAGAACCCTCCTTTCCCCACTGGTGATGCTTCATTATCTTTCACAGCATCAGAGGTCAGTTGTGATGCTGTGAACTCACTGATCTTCCATATAAGGGAAATCCTCCAGGGGTAGATTCCAGGACCCTGTGTATTTAAATGTACTGTGGCGGCAGCAATTGGTGATAATTTTTTGAGGTCATATTTTCAACAAACCTTAAATAATCCAAGGGCAGGATTGGGGCTGCTTTGGTGTCTACAGTAGCTCAGGAACCAGCACAATAGGGATCCAGCACTGTCCATTTGGTTTCCCAATGCGTTTATCCCTGAGAGGAGAATCCTGTGGAAGGGTTCTCAACTGTAAGAGCATCACCACTGGTCTTCAATTTTAACATCCTTTCTGCAGAGCCCTATGGAGTCTACTGAGGCGGCCTTGAGTGAGGTCAGGATCTTGAGGATTCTTAGATGCTGTTCCAAAATCTGAGCTAGCCCAGGGCCTATCAGGGCTGCTGCCTGGGGCAGGGCTTCCCTATGGAACTATGCCCATCTTTATGACTGGCCTGTATTTGGGGTACAGACCCTGTTCATGTCAGCATCCCTGCAGTACACATTACGTGTTCAACTAATCACTGATGAGAGGAAAGAGGTAAGAAAAGAAGGTGGTACTGTCTGGGAAGCTGCTTTAGGTGACAGCTTGCTGCTGATATTCTGTCTCCTGGGCTAGATGGCCGGGAATGCAGCCTGTTCGGATGAAGGCCGTACCACGGTTCAATGGCTGTGAGTTAGGCAGCATACAGAAGGTAGAGTGCACATAAATTCAGAGTGGCTTTGCCAGAGTTAGGTTTTGCCAGGAGTTTCCAAGCTGGTGGTTTGCTTCCTTGATAGAGTAACACACACACTTATTACTCCAGTCCTGGACTCCAATGGCTCCAGCTTGAAAGCTTTTTGTAAATATTAGCCAGCTGAACCACTCCAGGCCCCGCCTCTCCTGTGAACTGCTGGGATATTCCTGATCCACTGTTTTTCCTCCATAAAATCAAAGGCATTGGGTGGCTCACAGTGAGACACCAGGCACATGACAGACTATTCATGCCTGTGGGTACTCCTTGTTAGCCCCCTCTTTCCCACAATGCCCCATGGCTTATCTTCCTTTATGGTAGGTAACCTGTTCATGTGTTCTTTTCAGAGACTTGCTTAAGTGATGTGGCAGAGAAATATTGGATTTCTTTCTTTTAATAATTTCCTTAAGGGGAGTTGCTATAGCATCTTAGAGTGAAGTTTCCATCTCAGGCATCTTTAATTGCTATTCCCTCACAGCCTTTTATCACATAGAAGGGCAACTCCATCCCAAGCAGCATGCCCATTATCAACTCATGCTCTACCTTCTCCATTCCAAGACTGGCGTGAATCTGGGACTGTGTGCGTCACAGTATGTATGATGGTACCTGCCTGGAAGCAATGATGGTGCTTCATACCGTGCTCATTGCCCACCATCTGCATGGAGTAGCAGACTTGAGGTCTGCAGAAATACAGGTAATATATCTAGCTTACTCAAAAAGGTAGGAACCCATATTTGACTGCCTCACAGAAAGAACTCAGCACTGGGCTTAAGGTGTAGTTCTGTGGTAGATTTTTCACTCAGCACGATCAAATCTTCAAACCCCAGCACAGAAAAAAACAAACGAAAACTAAAATGATCCTACTGCTTGATGAGGAAATTCTTTTACTTGTTTTGACAGAGCCGTCTCCTCTTAGAAGATAGTCATCCTGCGGCCCTGACTTCCTTTCCCTACCAGAGATGGCAGGAGGAGTTTGGAGGAACATTACAGGGATTTGAGTCTCCAAGCTTAGGACCTAGCCCTGACTGCTTCCCACCCTGGCAAGACGTGCCTGACTGCTCTTGCTTTCTGCACATCCAGGCATGAAAAGGGGCTGAATGTCTGGTTAACAGGACTACTGATTCCTGTACAAGGAACTAGAAGCCAATTGCCTTCCAGCTACAGACAAAAAAATGTTCCTGAAATATGGATGGTTTGTAAGGACATTGATTATGAATTATGGATGGTTTGCAAGGACTACATTGTAGCAAATGATAAAAGACATTCATTTTCCACTCAATCCTACAGTGATTCAAATAGATTTTAACAAAATCTATTTCAAATACACTCCATTGGGTACACAGATACATTTATAGTTAAACTTGGAAGTCAGGAGTGTGGCACAGTTACTGTCGTGTGCCACCTTGACATCTGGTAAAATTGAGCAAGGCTAGGATGGTTGACTCATCAATTCTGCCAACTATGCTCCCATAAACAAGCTCTCAAAGCCAAGCAGAGCCTCCTGCTATAGGACCAGAACAGGCCTGCTCATCACTGAACAGTGGCTTCCCCAGCCCTGCCTGTTCATCACTGAATAGTGGGTTCCACACCCCTGCCTGCTCATCACTGAAAAGTGGCTTCCATTCCCCTGCCAGCCAATGGATTTTTCAAAAAAGACTATCACATACTGTTGTGGGTAGCAAGGACAGATCACCATTTATATTTCTCATGCCTGTCTCCCGTAGACCCTCATTGCTCATTCTGATCCAAGTGTAGCCTACTTATGGCTGTGTGTGGCATGGGGCTTCCCAATGCCCTAGGCAATGGGTATATTTAAAACATTAAATCTATGTCTGAATATGGGGTCCAATAGAACCAAACAGGAGTTTAGGACGATCAGTTGCAAAGCCCAGGCTATGGACACTAAATATGTGACTGAGGCTGAACTGGCTGAGACTGAGCTGGTTGAGGGTAGAACATTTGTGTAGGGTGGAACAGTCCCATTATGGCTATTCTCCATATGGTATGAGTGGTGAACTTTCTCACCAACAGCACTATTATAGATAGCAAGAAACGTAACTAAGGCCAAAGCACCTGAAAGTGAAATGTCCAGATGATGGGGCCCAGATTGGCCATCTGCTTCTACATGGTATGGAGTGGTATTGTTCCTTGATGAAGTATACTGAATGAGTGAAGAGGTGCCCTGAAAATTAAGGAGTAGAAGATGCATTACAACCTCTCAGAGTATCGTGTATGGACAAGATTGCTGTCAAGCCATGTTATTTTTAGATGTCTATGAGTGGATCATACCTGTGGGCTCTGCTCATTTCCTGTTCTTGCCTTAGAAATCCAAGCCTGGCACAACTTGTGCTATTTAGTTTGCTTGACCCAATCTAGGGTTACCTGGGAAGGGACTATCAAAGAGAGACTATGATGCGAGAGCCCACAGAGGTATATATAAATATATGTTTATTAAGGGGTTCAGTGGGGAAATAGACTCACTAATACAGAACAAGGAAGACACCGCCCCTGCCGATCCTGCTGGTCCCGCTGCTGCTGTCCCATCCTTCCACCCGGGGCGGGAAGGGGACCAAGCACAGACTGCTTCATGCCACTTGACTGGATCTCAATCACCTAAGAGAGAATGAGTGCGCTCCCTCCTACGTTTTAACTGGTCATGTACCTAGTAAGGGCCACTCCCATTGGGCCAGATAGCCCAAAGGTCATTGGCTGAACTGAATGAATTCCCACAAGACTGTTTAAGTTAGATCATCATATCTGTAAGGGTTGTCTCGATGACATTAATTGATTTGAAGAGACTCAGCCTAAAAGTGAGTGGTACCATCCTAAGGGTTTGGGTCATTGACTGGGAAACTGAGATGACAGCTAGCATAATGTGACCAGTTCTCTCTAGCTCCTACCTTTAGGATTTCCCTGTCATGGTGCACTATAGTCTGGAATTATGAGCCAAAACAAACCCTTTCTTCTCTAAATTTTTGGAAATTTATCAAGGCAACAGGAAATAAAACTATGACACTACTTTTGGTTTATTTCCAAAATATCTGATTGATCTCAGTAGCAATCTTAGTGATGAACTTGAAGAAGTTTGTGGTGGGAAGAACTTGAACGTCCTAAATTGCAGTTCACTCTAAATATGGGAGAGACTGTAGTAGAACAAGGCTAGTAGCTGTGATCTAAAGCAAAAGTACAGAGGGATAGATGTCGGGACACAGGAGACTGCTCATAGTGGAGAAAGTCAATGCTCGGCCTGATTTCTAGTGGAGCTTTGAGTCGTGAGTTGGACAAGTGCGGAAATCCTTTCCAGTGGAGGAAAGCAATATAAAGGGAAACCCTTGCTCGGGGAAGTGGAAGCTCCATGAGCTGGATTTTTCTTTGACTGAAATGTAGTCGACCACATGAAGAGGACTGTGCAGGAATTCAAATTTTCGAAATTAAATTGGGGTCAAATCTGGGAAATCTTAAATGCCAAAGCAAGAGAGAGATTTTTATTCTCCAGTCAAGAAGAATCGATGGAAACAGCAGTGGCTGTGTTGGAAGTACATTTTTAGTAGGAATTTGACTTTGTTTTTGTTTTTGCTGCTGTTGTTTGTTTGTTCTGTTTTCAGAGACACAGTCTTGTGATGTAGCCTTAATGGTAAACTTCACAGGTGTGCAATGTGTACTGAATACATGGCTGTTGACTCAATCCACCTGCTGAAGACTATGGTGCTTTTGATAAAAAAGAAAGAAACAAAATCACCCACCAACTCTTAGAGTAAAATATAATGTTAGCATTGATTCTGGTCATATACTTGACTTTCTGTCTGGGAAACTGAGAACTCTCTAGGTCCAGCCCAGCTGTTCTGAGTGCATGTCCATGTCTGGCACAGCTGTCCTGGGTGCATGTGTGGGTCAGGCCCAGGCTTTCCTGGGTGCATGTCTAGGTCAGGCTCAGCCTATCCTGGGTACTAGGTCCACTAAAGAGGATCCTGAACTGCCTCTTACTACCATGAAAGAAATGTCAAGTAACCCTTATCTCTAACCTCATTATGAAGGCTTAATAGATATACCAATTATCAAATCATGATTTTTAATATCAGAAGGAAGGAATAATATTTGTTGCGAAAACAAATATAAAAAAATCCTCAAGGAAATACTAGCAAGGTGAAGTCATTTATGTGTGAAAACTAAAACAACAGCACATCAGAGAAGTGATGAAGGAGCCAGAGAAGAAGAGAAATGTAGAGATTAGAGTGTCTATTGCCAGTTTTGTGCTAGGAAGATCCGAGCTTCCAAGAACACCAGAACAATCCTTCAAATTCCATTCGAGCACTACGCACACTACTTTTCCTCTTGGAATGTCACATGGGGCAGAAGTAAGGGTCAAGGTAGTGCCCAAAGAACAGAGCCACCACACCTTTGGGCAGTTGTATGGTTCTGTGCAGATAAGACCTCATAGTTCAGGTTAGCTGAGGCAGTCAGAGTACAAGTAGCTCAGATCCCATGGAGAAGAACTTCAACTACATTTTGTCCCTTCCTAAGCTTTACATGATAAAACCAAATGCCTCTGCCCCCACCAGAGGAAAAAAATAGACATTAAATGAAATATGAGTTTAACTTCCAACAATTTCATGATCATATATAGAAAAAAAGTAGAATTTATGACCATCTACATAAAAGACCCTTTCTGTGACTCCCATATAGACCACTGAAAGCTTTATCCTGAAACTGAGGGAAAAAATGTAGAACAAGTGTTAAAAAAATGTTCAAAATGTCAGGTCATGCCAACCTCTTGAAGAGTATATGGTTATCCCTTGTGGAAAGATGACACTATCTGGAGCCTCCATATTCCTTCTGAACAATATTTCTATTACTTAATATGCATCTAAGCAAGACAAGACAACAAAACAGTAGGAATCAGCCACAGTGATGTAGTTATCAGGGTTCTCAGATGCAGTTATTAAAGTACAACTGTCTTACTTCATTTCATGCTACAATGGCAGAATACCATAGATTGGATAGAGTCTGTGAAAACTGAAGTTTATTTGTGTCATAATTCTAAAAGTTGGGAAGACCAAGAGTGATGATATTGGAGGCATTCTTTGCTACATCATAATGTAGTGGAAGGTGTTGCATGGTTAGCGAGCATGAACAAAGGGGGAAGAGAGAACAAAAGGGAGAGAGAGGATGATAGAGGAAGATGGACTGGGGAGAAGGGCCTGAACACCCTTGTTATAACCATGCTCTCCTACAGTAATGACCCGATTCCTTGTCTAAAGGTGGCAAGCCAGGACCTAATTATCCCTGAAGGGCTCCACACCAGCACTATAGCGCTGAAACTCCAGTTTCTATGTAATGAGTTCCGGTATCACACTTAAGCTAGGAGGTAAAAAAATCACAGGTGACAAAGTGTGGATTTTTACCAGATGTGATGGGGGATCTTCATTGTCCACTTGATGATAATTGAAACACCTGGAAAAAAATCTCTTTGAATTTAATGGTTAAGGAGTTACTATCTTTGAACCATATTGCCTTTTTTTCTTATGTATCTTCTATTGCTTTTTACATATCTGTTGGGATGGATATCTCTTCCACTTTTATTTTGTCTTCTTAGTGAGCAGCACTTACGCACATGCTGTGTGTGCTTCTATGAAAGGAGGAAAATCTGTAACCACAGCAATATCAAACTAAAGCAAATATAAAATACCACTTCAGAATCTGTAAAGCCAACTCGAAAATGCCACTATTCCTGAAAATGATTAGAACCATCTAGAATAAGCGGCAATGTTAAGAATTACTTAGGGAGTGGGACCTCATAAACCCAAAAGCCTTGGCACAGCTGAGGAGAAAAGCAACCCAATGCAGAGGAAGCAGGCAGAACAGAAGAGAACCTGTGCCAGCTCCACATATGACAGAAGATTAATATCCAGAATTTAGAAATAACTAAAAAAACCCAAATGACTTATTCAAAAAATGGGTTATGGATCCGAACATAGACCTCTCGAAAGAAGACATATAAAGTGGCTAAAAACTATCTTAATTTAAAAAATTATTTTAGCAATTAGGGAAATGCAAATAAAAACAACTTTGAGATTTTTATCATACCCCAGTTAGTGGCAAATATCAATAAAACAACAGACCAGGAGTGCTAGAAAAGGGGAAACCATCATTCAGTGTTGGTAGGATTCCAAACTGGTACAGTCACTGCACTGGTGCAGGAAATCCATGTGAAGAATTCTCAAAAACCTAAAAGTAAGTCTATCATATGACCCAGGTGTACACTCCTTAGCATGTGCCCAAAGTATTCAACATCCTATTTCACAGATACAGCCATGCTCATTGCTGCTTTATTCACAGTAGCTAGGAAATGTCCTTCAACTTTCACAAGGATAATGAACATAGTACACATACACAAAGGAATACTACCCAGCCATAAAGAAAAATGAAATTTGAGGGTAAATGAATGGATCTAGAAAATAGTATACTTAGTGTCCTTTTGTAAAAAGACACCAAAATCAATCTGTGCTACCATTGGAACAGGGCGGAGATACCTGGGGCAAAACTCTTTGAGAAACTGACTCTCCCTATCCCAGCAGTGAGCAATTGTCATTGACCCCATGGCTAAATGTAGGGTTAGTTTTTAAAGCCTAACTCCTATTCCAATGACTTATCATTATACCCACAGATTAATGCATCCCTCAACCTTCTCTAAGAAGCTTCTACTTGAAGTAGATAGCTATTAACACAGAGACCCAAAATTGGCCATGGTGCAGAAAATAAGAGAATGAGGAATGCTCAGTCTTAAATGGAACATGAAGGGTACTCCTTCCTCTTCTCAAGCCTTAGGGGTCATTGTGGAAGAGTGAGACAAAAATGGATAAGAATCCAAGGGTGGCAGATGCGTACAAGGAACCAGTATCTTATGGACACAGAAAAGCAGCTTCATTTATAAACTCACAGTAGTCATGATAATATGCAGAAGACTTATATAGTCCCAAGCCAGGCAAACCCTAGCATAGAGAAACTCTTGAAAACAGAAGCAGTAGCAATGCTGTGGTGGTCTGAATAGGAATATCTCCCATAGGCTCATATATTTGAGTGCTTGCTAATTAGGGAGTGGTGCTACTTGACAGGGAGTAGGAGGCGTGATTTTGTTGGAGTAAGTGAGGCCTTGTGGGAAGAAGTGCATCACATGGGAGGGCTTTGGGTTTCAAATGCTCAAGCTAAGCCCAGTGTCTCTCTCTTCCTGCTGCCTGAGGATCTAGCTGTAGCTCTCTCAGCTACCACTCCAGCACTGTGTCTTCCTGCCATGCTTCCCACCATGAAGACAATGGACTAACCCTCTGAACTGTAAGTAATCCCCAATTTAATCCTTTCTTATATTAGAGTTATCATGGTCATGATGTCTCTTCAGAGCAATAGACCACTGACTAAGACAAATGTATTTCATATTCATATATGTGACAGCAGAGTGTTTGGCAAAAAGGTTAAGAGGCAGAATCTGGAGCATACTGCTGTAAGCTCCTTAAATTTCACATGGAAAGTGTTTGGAGTTATGCTTTGGTTAATGACATGGATTGTAAAATATAGGTCAAATGTTAGGAGAAAATGATGTGAAATGACAATTTGATATAATATATAAAATGGGATCATAAAAGATGTTAAAATGTAAAAGCAACAGCAATCAGCCAGCATAATACTAAAATGGAAAGAAAAGGAAAGCTTGCTGTCCCCTACAAAGAACAAGGCAATGTTGGCCTTTCCTGCCACCTCTACTTAGCATCCTGGTGCATGCAATCAAAAGAAGAGACATGCAAATTAGAAAGGAAGAAATAAAATATTTGTTTATGCTTGTTACCTCATTTTTCCTGGGAGACATGAGCAAATCTCTATTCACCCCAGACAGGAAATCACTGACAGACCAAAGAAATAATTCTATCCAAAGGTGGAACCAAGGAGTTCGTTTATTAGTTATAGGAACATGAGTGAGAGGCTGCTTATAGGATCATGGGTGACTCTCAGGCACTGCCAGTTGAAAAATCTCTACACACCAGCACATGTAAGTAGCATTCTTAGAACTTCCAGAAGCTCTGCTAAGTAATTTCTTCTTTCCCAGAAATCATTTACCACTCACATAACCCCAGAGAAGGATCTTGTGGGTTTTGCAACTTTTTGAGGTTTACTGGCCTTGAAATTTTATGAATTCTTGAGTCTTACAAACTTCTCTTCCCTTAGGAAGAGAAGGTTCAATTCAGAGGAAACAGCTAGGAAATATCAAACTATCTATAAAAACATCTTAGACTTAATGGGTGAAATTCTTTAAAAGTTATTTATTTATTTTATGTGTATGGGTGTTTTGTCTGTCTGTATGTTTGTCTGTATGTATGTGCATGTTTGGTGCTCACAAAGGCTAGAAGAGGGTATCAGATCCCGGGGGCTTGAAGTTACAAACAGTTGTGAGCCACCATGTGGGTGCTGGGAATCAAATTCTGGGAGAGCAGCTGGTGCTCCTAACTGTTCAGCCATCTCTCCAGGCTCCATAGGTGAACTTCTTAAGGTTATTATCCAGCAAATTTTAATCTAATATGATGCCATTTATGATAGCACCCTAAATAAAATATTTAGCTATGTATTTCATTAAATAATAAAATAACTAAATAAAGGAGTGAATCTTTTATCATAAAGCCAGTGATTTCCAGTCAAGATGGCTTGCTCTATTAATGCATACGAGTGTTTAAGCTACAAATAATCAGAATCACCCTTAAGATACAAATAATGAGAATCACAATTTAGACACCATAATCTGAGAGGCACATCAAAATAGGAAGAAAACAATGGAGAAGAAGTCAAGTCACTTTTCCACTAAAGATACCTGGTTTCTGCAGAAATCCAACAGTTTAAACTATATATTACAATAATAAATTGATTTTGCCACATGACCACATTTTAATTTAATGGTCATCAACTTTATTTTCATTTACTAGCAATAAATAAACATAAAATGAAATTTAATCCCATCAACCATAACTCCCCAAATATGATAATCTTGTGGAAAGTTGCAAAAGAGTGCTGATGAATATTAAATTTCTAAGTACAGCTACAAACTATTTTTGATGATTGTAAGATCCAATGTGTCAACAATATGAGTTCTTGAGATCTATATGGGCAAGACAAACATGAAAATCAGCCTAGTGTTCTACACACATGTAGTCTCAGTACTTGAGAGGCTGAGGTAAGAAAATCACAAGTTGAAAGCCAGCCTTAGGTAAGTGATCAAACAAAATAAAATAATACAGAGTCCTAGTATTTTTCATTTGTACAAATTTTATTTAAAAATACAAAGGGTTGAGAATATCTAAACTTATCACAGAGAACAGGACAGGAGAGCTTAGCTATGCATACCTACTTGTATGAATAATGAGCCAGATTTGACCAACGAGATGCAAACACTCAAACATGAGTGAGACTGTTGAGAAATTTTTTTCAAGGTGGAGGCTGAATTTACTTGTCTTTGTGCTTTGCATTGGTTTGTTTTAATTCTAGAGCCTGTAATTTGAGGAAGTGAAAAAGAATTTGCCCATGTTTTTATGATACTATTTGCCATATGGAATCAGCCCAGATAGCTGTCAACAGAAAAACAGCAGAAGAGCACATGAAAGGTGCCCATAATAAAGCTTTATTTAGCTGTAAAGAACGAGATCCTGATACCTTCAGACCTTGGTCTAGAAGCACAGCCCGTGAACAGACTCTGTCTGGTAAGCACACCCCACTTAGTCCATCTGCCCTTGTGACATCTACATTCCCTCAGTTCGGGACATGTACCAAATCATGAAACAGATTTGGTATGGCCTATGGTCTATGAAGCAGCTCATGTGCTGTCTTTTACTGGCTTAGCTCAGGTCATCCATCTCCTTCACTGGCAGGCTATAAACTTACATTACACAGAGAACCAAAGAAAGAAGTCCACATGACCTGGCCACATTTCACAAATAATATGAAATGCTGAAAGTACATCATTAAAGACACTTGTCCTACAGAAATGCTCGCTAATGAAAAGTACCCAGATAAACCTTGGGACAAAGAATTTAAAAGAACAATCAAAGACTTTATCAAATAATTCATGTAGTTTAAAAAATATACTAACAAACAACACACAGAAATTAAAGAAAACAATAACCACCTGATCATCTAAGGAAACAAAAATATTCATCTGAATGAAAAGGGGGGAAAGAATTCAATATTTGGAAACTGAATCCAGCAACAAGAAAGGAATATTGAGAAACACTCAAGTTGAAATGAAGATGGAAGTAAAACAATAACAACAACAACAACAATAACAACAACAACAAAAAACCTCAATGAACCAATTAAAAAGCTAGGGATAATGCCTTACCAGTTGAATGGGTCAAGTAGAAGACAGAATATTAGACTTGACAATATAAGTAGAAAAATGGAAAACTCAAACAAAGAATATAAAAAAATTGAAACACATGGAAAAAATGTACAAGAATTGCATGGCACCATGGAAAGACCCAAATTTCAAATTATAGGCATAGATGAAAGAGAAGAACCCCAGCTCAATGTCATAGACCAGATCTTCACCAAGAACATAAGAAAACATACCAAATTAAGAAAAACGCATGCTCAAGCCTATGACCCAAGAACCAACTTAGTTTCTGAGCTGTCTTTGCCAACTAAGTGGCTTCTTCCCTCTCCCATTTGTTGTGGAATAATCTTTTTGTACACTGTGAAGGTGTGTCACTCTGATTGTTTAATAAAAAGCTGAATGACTAATAGCTAGGCAGGATTTCCAGGCACAGAGGACACTGGGAAGCAGAAGGGTAGAGGAAGCAGAATGAGAAATAAAGAGTAAAGGTAACCAAGTCATATAAAAGAACGTAGTTAAAATATATAGGCTAATTTAAGTTATAAGAGCTAGTTAGGAACAAGCCTAAGCTATCTGCTGAACTTTAATAATTAATGATAAGTTTTCATGTCGTGATTTGGGAGCTGGCTGGTGAGACAGAGAAAAACTACACTACAAATGGCGTCCAATGTGGGGGCATGTATTTCCACATAAGACCTGAGAAAGCTTAAAAAAAGGTTCCAAACACACAAAAAATGGAGCCAAACATGGCTTCTTAGTCCTGCAGTCTTGGGGGGGAGGCCCCGCTAGGCTAAAGATACGCATCTCCCAGCCACTGCCTACAGGTTTGAGTCACCAGCATGCCATGAGCTAAGTGCTGTGGTGGTTTAAGGTTTTGCTCATGCAAATAGAAAAGATTACAGATATGCAGTAAAGCAGGTTCAGATGGGGAAAAAAAAAAAACCTCTAAACAAGTTATTAGTGTGTTTAACAATATGTGTGTGCTTAAGGAAAAAAGAAAAATGATATACAAAGTCATAAAAAAGTAAATAATTTAAAAATAATAAAGTAAAGTCTTTAAAGAGAGAAGTAAAGTAATAAAAAAGAATAAGCCACATAAGGATGGGAAATATAACACAGGGAGTTTGGACCTTATTTGGTGCTTTGTTAATTTTGAATTTTTTGAATACTAATGAGCAGACAACAGCTACTGAGAGACATTGGATTGTGGAAGGGACTGCTGAATTAAACCAACTCTCTCTCTCTCTCTCTCTCTCTCTCTCTCTCTCTCTCTCTCTCACACACACACACACACACACACACACACACACACACCACATTTCTATATTTTAGGAATGTCAACTTTAAAATGGAAGTAAAAAAAAATGTATAATAGGGGAAGAGGTTATGCTTTTGTTACCACAGGACACAAAAGGTTGTGGATTCCTTCCTGGTTAATAGAGACCAGATTTGATGAGAGGAGACTTCTTGAGTATCTTGGCTACAGACATGGGGGAGGAAACCAAGAAAGACTACAGGACAGGTAATGTGTAAGCTGATCCTCTGCATGGAAATAGCTCAGAGATGAGATGAGAGAGACATGATAAATCTTGTTGGCTACAGAGTCCTCATGACTTATTATTACATGCTATCCTTTCCTATGACATGGATAGAGATTTATATTACAGTTTGATTTTGCAGTCTAAACTGACTTATGAAGTTAACAGATGCCTTTTACCTGCTCAAACATAGAACAAAAAATCATCTTTAACTGACAGGTGCACACCACACATTCAATACTTGTGTTAATACAGATATGTATGTTACCTTTAAAAGTTTGTGTGTTTTCAGAGCAAGGGGACCAGACACCAATAAAACTGGGTGGTCCAGGTGATCCAGCATCTCAGAGTGCCTCTGTTGCAGTTTCCTCAGAGTTCTGCATCCAGAACAGCTTCAAGACTGCTGGCTGAGATGGTCCAGCCTCACAGACTACTCCAGCCAGAACTTCAGATAAGCCTTGCATTATCCCATCACACTGAGACTGGAAAACAGTTAGCTTCCCCAGGACTTGATCATTATTCTAATTTTTTTCAAGGTTTCCTGAAGATTCTAGCATCCTCAGACAATAGGAAGCAGTCTAGAAAACAGAACACCCACACCCCCAAGAGGTGGGGTACATAGGTTTTGGTCATTTAGTGGGTTGTGGATGTTTATCATCATTTGAGGGGTGGATGAATATGATCAAAATACATCGTTGCAAATAAGAAAATTTTTAAGAATTAATAAATTGTATTTAAAAGGTTATCACCTGCTTTTAAAAGTAGATATATCTGTCCATCTTTTGGCTTTTATTATTGAGATTCTATGCTAATGCTTCCCTAGCCAAAGTGAGAACTGGGAAATGGTGTTGTGTACAAGGCAGGTCACGGCTGTTGCGCTGTAATAAAAACGGACTTTTCTTCCAGTTAACTCCTTTAGGAATTGATTTCACTTCATTTCTCTCCCACATTGAAAAATAGTTCTATTTTCTTTACAGACTTTTGTGTAGATTCACTTCAAGAGGAAAGTGATTTCTAGAGGAAGATCGAAGTGGGCTACTTTATGATTATATTTTAGCTTGAACTGGTCAATGGAGAGCTGGGCTGGATCCAGGTAAAGCAGAAAGAGAGACTTGATTCTAGAATCACTGTGATGTTAAGGAGAGTGTCCAGCAGGAGATGAGATCAACTGCACAGAAACAAAATGCAGCAGAGTATTGACAGGCTAGGGTGGGTGCTGTGGGATGTTCTGTATGTTAAATGTGTTGCTCTGATTGGTTAATAAATAAAACACTGATTGGCCAGTAGCCAGGCAGGAAGTATAGGCGGGACAAGCAGAGAAGAGAATTGTGGGAACAGGAAGACTGAGTTAGAGAGAGGCTGCCAGCTGCCACCATGACAAGCGAGATGTAAGGTACAGGTAAGCTACGAGCCACATGGCAACTTATGGACTAACAGAAATGGGTTAATTTAAGATATAAGAACAGATAGCAAGAAGCTTGCCATGGCTATACAGTTTATAAGTAATATAAGTCTCTGTGTATTTACTTGGTGAGAGAGATTTGTCCTGAGTGAGGGCAGGCAGGACCAAGAAAACTCTAGCTACAGGTGAGAGTGGGGAAAGACACCAAGGACTTTAAAGGGGCATAGTCCTGTCACTGGGCCACCTTGCATATCCTCATTAGTGCTTACACAGTGAAGCTGGGCCCAGTCTTAGAAGAGTAGGCTATGATGTGGATCTAAGTAGAACAATGGTCTAACTGCACTCAGCCCCATTCCACAGGGGCTGGGGCAGGAGATGGGGAGACAGAGCCGCAGCACATCCTTGGATGTCTGTATTTCAAAGAGAGTCTTCCAGATCCCCATGGAGATAGTTTTTGAGTGAACATTCACATCTTCAAAGGCAGAGTAAGGGCTGATAATTGCCAATCTTTACTGCAACTGGTCTGTGAAGGTGCTTGAGGTTCTGTCTGCCTGATACCAGGTTTTCACTGGGACAAATAGATACATTGGTCTGGGATATCTGCACTGACTTAACACAGTCATTTTAAGGAGGATATGGTCACCATAGCAACAAGACCCTGCTAGGATCTGTGCTAGTATTTGGTGAACTCTCTTTGTGTAGAAGTTCAGATGTAATTATTTTATGTACAGTGTTCTCAGGCTTCATCAGTGGATTCTATCACTGAGGGGTCCAGTTGAAAGCAAAGAAAGTAGTTTCTCTCAAATTCTGGATGATGGTTACTGTGTACACATATATGTATGTGCATGTGTGTGAGTCACAACCAGTGTGTCTTCTATCAACAGTGTCTCAGTAAATTTAATACTTTCAGATTAGTTTTCAATGACTTTCTGCCTAATCCTGGAGTTAGTACCAGGAAAGTTAAATTTAAAGAGAGAATACAAATATAAAGGCCCAGAAGACATGATTGTACCAACAGGGTCAGATCTAAGCAGCGTCTCCTGTAGAGTGTCTTTCCCCTGGACAGCTTCCTGCTCTGGGAACAAACAGAAACCACACAGCTATAAACAGTGTTGAAACAGCTCTGAGGAGGCTGTCCTGAAGACACCCTGTATGTGGCTGAGTTCCCATTCAGCATATTGGTAGACTGAGGCAGACTTGAGTAGCACCAGTGCCTACTCTAAAGAGTAGCACACTTTGCTCTACTCTGGTTCCCAGAGGTAAAATGAGGCTTAGTGTGACAGGCCTTCCAAGCTCCCTGGGCCAGGCGCAGGGCTGCTGTTCTGGATGCGCCCCTCCCTGTGGGAACTCAACAGAGCATAGTCTGTAGTGGGCAGCTGTTCCAACTTTCACCTTGAAACACTGCCCCTAGAGTAACAGCAGGTAACTGCCACAGCTGCCTATGACCTGCCCCTGGGGCGTGGCTGAGAGGGAGCCCCTGAAGACTCAAGGTGCATATGTGTTTGGCCCTTCTAGATACTTCGTGGTCCTAGAATCTGGACCGGAAACCAAGCCAGAGTTCTCCGCTGGATGGTACCTCATCTCTCCCGGATCCTGTAACCAATGCCTACTGGCTGTAAGTTATCTCAGAAATAAACCTCTCTTGATTACCGGATAAATTACGTGGAATTGCCTCGTTAAATACAGTTATAATAATCTGAAAGCCTGAGGACTCTCATGCCTTGTAACTAGCTTTTTGTTCTTAGATATTACATGTTTAAGTCCCTTTATGCTCCAGTTTTCCAGAGAACTAAGTTCTCATTTGTAGAATGTAACTAAACTTTTACCCAGTGTATCATATTCACCATGAATGCTCTTAGAACCTCCTTCCTTTCATCCATTTCTACCTAGAAGATGGGGCCATATTTTGGTAGGTTTTACCTGCCTTCCATGTAACTTGAACTGAGCCCAGTGGCTCTGCCTCTGGTTGTGGATGTGATGCCCACATACTATTTGGGCTCATAACAATGGAGGAAGCCTGTGTCCCAGATACTTAGGGATTTGCTATGGTTTTGTAGAGAGCTTGGAAACATATCTAAGACCCTGAGTTCCATGTCCCTGACCTAAGTGGTCTTAAGCATAGTGCACATTATTACCCCTAGCTGGCCTGGTTTTAATTAAAATTTTCCATTTATTTTAATTAAAAATTTCCTAGTGATTTACGAAGTAAGAAAGAAGAAGCCATGAGAATTATAAAAAATGACCATACTAACATGAGTACTAGTCCAGGAGAAGCTTGCTGCCTGATGCACCGATGTCACGTGACTGTGTAGGCCCTCTTCCTTATCACATTTTAAAACAACTTGGTCCAGTTTTACTAAAACTTGTAACATGAGATACAATTTAGGTAAGACCCATTGCCTTTGGTTTCAAAACCTATAGAAATCTGAGTTATGTTTTAGCATAGAAGAATGTAAAATATATCAATCAGTTCAAATTGCAGTGCAAAAGTTAAATTTAAAACTGAACAGTGTGGTCTCTATTAAATGAAATGTTTATAGGTTTTTTCCTGAGTGGATTCTCATTTTGGTACAGTCTTCCAGAGATTTTAAAGATAATTTTTAGAATGGAGAGCTGCACATGAATACAGGAATCAATACATATGAAAATGTAATGTGCTATCACTATCAAGTGAGGCTTGGTAGTGCAGGAGTGTGGTCCAGCTACTCAGAAGGATGAGGAGAGAAGGTCACAAGTTCAAGGCCAGCTTGAGCTACAGACTCAACTCAAGGCTAACCTGGGCAACTTAGTGAGATGTCAAAATTTAGAAGTTAAGAACAGGGCTGAGGTTAGAGCTCAGTGGTAGAGAGCCTACCTACTATGCACAGACTCTGGGATCCACTTTAAGTATTGTCCCCCCTCAAATGTTTCATGTCACCTATAAAATACTTATTCTTACTGCTATTAAATTTGAGGACACATGTGTGGAAAGTCTGGCAAATTTTAACTTAATAGTCTTCTTTGTTTCCATTGATGTTTACAATCAGGATGAAATTTAACTATTTAGAGATTGTGCTGGTTAGTTTTCTGTCAACTGATACAAGCTAGAGTCATCTGAGAGGAGGGAACCTCAATTGAGAAAACACCTCCATAAAACGGGACTGTAGGCAAACTTGTACACCATTTTTTAAATTAGTGGTTGATGGGGAAGGCCCAGTCCATTGTGGTGCCGTCCCTGGGCTAGTGGGCCTGGGTTCTATAGGAAAACAGATCAAGCTAGCTATGAGGAGCAAGCCAGTAAGCAGCAGTCCTCCATGGCCTCTATCAGCTCCTGCCTCCAGTTTCCTACCCTGTTTGAGTTCCTGTCATGACTTCCTTCATTGATGGACAGAGATGTGGAAACACAAGCCAAGTAAACCCTGTCCTCCCCAAGTTGCTTTTGGTCATGGTGTTTGATCACAGAAATAGTAACTCTAACTAGAACAGAGATAATTCTGAGGTGGAAAGAACAATACCACTTATGAGCTGATGCATCTGCTAATTTGGATTTCATTTGGTAGATCTGGATGGTATTTCCTGTCGTCAGCAGGTGTTGTCATTGATGGAGTTCACTGGTACCTGGCGTGCTGATCCTCTGCATTTCTGATATTGCTTTCTGATATTGCTTTCTGATATTTGAATTGCTCTTTCACTTCTGTTTGTGTTCATGGTAGAGACTCTTGCCCACCAAAATTCATACTCCCTTCTAGCAGTATGTGGAGCTGGACCACATTTCCCAGCCTCCTTGGCAGCCAAACAGGTAGTAACAGTGTCCCTCAGTCTCAGCTAAGGGAATGCAGCCATTTTAAAGCATCTTCTCCCCACATGTTTCCCTAGGAGTGTCTCATTCCCTTTCCCAGCTGATGGATGTGCAGAATGGACAGAGGGTCACACAAAGGGTGGAGCTGGGCCCACCATAGATGGGTCCTTCTGGGGTGAGAAGTACAAAGGCTGGGATCAACCTCAGCAGCTGAGTCTTCAGAGCTTATGAGCTGTGATATTATAGCCCCAAAGACACAGTGTCTGAGGTGGGACTCCTTAAACCTGGGATGATATTGCTTACAGAGAAGACAGTTACCTAACCTAACGTAATCCTTCTCTGTCTCCCCATACCTACCTAAATGATGGGCTTGGTCTCATCTTCCAGATGCCAGCTTCTCATGGGACCTCCTTTCCTATGCTTCCACCGAAGTGGGCAGATGTGTCCCACACACCTGTTCCTGGCTCCTGCTTCAGGTTTGAGGTAAGACTCTCAGCAGGGGTACTGAAGGAACTTTGAAGAGAGTGCTCCAGGCTTACATGTCTACACAGCTTAGGTCTGTACACGAGGAACTGGACAAAGTGGGCTTTTCCATGGAAGGGAATAATGAAACGAAGAAGACTGGTATATTAATCAATTTTCTCTTGCTGTGATAAAAAAATAGACATGGCCAAAAGCCACTTACGGAAGAAAGAGTTTATTTGAACTTATGGTTCCAGAAGGATAAGAGTCCATCATAGCTGTGAGGCAGGACATCGGGCATGGTGGCTGGAGCAGGAAGCTGAGAGATCACATCCTCAACCAAAGTCACAAAGAAGAGAGAGAAACCTAGAAGTAGGGTGAGGTATAAACTCTCAAATCCCACCCCCAGTGGCTTCCTTTCTCCAGCGAGGCTACACCACCTAGACCTTCCCAAACTGCACCACCTGCTGGGGATCAAGTGTTCAAATGTCTCCTTAGGGGAGGCGCTTCTTCCTCAAACCATCACAATTGGCTTTTAAAACCTCCCATTTTTAAAAGAGTTTATTTTTTATTTTTTTTAAGTGAGAAATATTCTCCCAGCCATGTATTTTCTCACAATTTCCCCATTGGAGGAAAGAGCAGAAGTCTTTTAAAGCTTTGTTTTCAGTGGGTGATCTGCACATCTTTGCATGTTCCCTTTGAAGTTCCTAGCGCTGCTTCTCCTTAGGTCTGGTGTACTGGAGCCCAGGCTTGAAGTGTGCTAGGCAGAGATTGCCACACGTTACCTCATCCTTGCTGGGTCTATGGATATAAAAAGCACGTAACCAGGGCCCATTCTTATAAATGTCTGTATTAAAGAAAAAGAGAACAAGCCCATGAATTAGAAGCAGTAAACTACCATAGTTAAAGGACCACAAGCTTCCCAGCAGAACACATAAAGCAAAACACCTTACAAAGTGTAATCAACTGTGTGTCTTCTCTGCTTTATTCCCTTCTTCATCTTGTGTCACCCTTCACCAGAATCCCTTGGTTGAAACTCCTGAACCATTTCTGATCCGGGGTTATACTTCTCTTGAACTGCTGCTTGATCGAATAGACTCCTTAAAATAACACTATATTTCAGTTTGCTTTTATAACTGTTTGTAGCTGCTTCCCCAAGTGCAATGATTTTCTACTCCATGATGAGCATACATGGACGTTTATACTTTACCACGGCCTGTCACAGTAACTCAGAGGAAAGTGGGCGGGGCAGGTCAGATTCAATGTGAATGCCCAGCTTTCTGGAAATGACTCCAGTAACTTAGGAAATCAATTTAAGCATTGACAAATGAGATTCAGTCAAACTAAAAATCTTCTGTAAGCAAACAACTATGAAAAAAGAGCCTATTGAATGGGAGAAAATCTTTGTCCTTAGACATCTGGCAGGGAATTAATATCTAGAATGATTCTTTAAACCTCAAAAATTAAACATAAGAACCAAATAGTTCAACTAGCAATTGGGCAAGTTGAATAGACAAATACTTCTCAAACGTTGAAATGCACATGGCCAGTAGATGCATGAAGAACTGCTGGACATGTTCACCTTTAGGAAAATGCACAGCAGATTTACACTGAGGTTCTGTCATGCCCCATGAGAACAGCTGTCTTTACAAAGGACAATAGGGATGAACTTGCTGCTGGAAGGAGTATAAACTGGCAAAGCCATGATGGAAATCTTCCTGGAGGTTCCTCAGCAAAGTGAAAATGAAACTACCACATGATCCAGCTACACTTCCCCTGGGAGTATACCCCAAGACATCAAAGATTATGGGGCCATTTGCAAAGTGAAGTTATGGAATCAGCCTAGCTATCCATGAAGAGATGAATGAATGAAGACAGTTGGTATCTATACACAATAGATGTTTGTCTGCTAGTAAAGAAGAAGGAAACTGTTATTTGCAGGAAAATGGATAGAATTGAAGGTCATCATATTGAGTGACCCCAAATGATAAACACTACATAATTTTCTCTCATATATGTCAGTTAGAACTTAAACACACACACACACACACACACAAACACACACACACACACACACACACACACACATACACACACACACACACACACACCCTGAAAATATATGGAGGACTTCTAACTACCGGGGAATGGGAGGTACGTTGTTGGAGGGGAGAGGGGAAAGGGAAGGATTATGGTGAGTAAATATGTCAGAGTAAATGACCCAAACAAACAATAATGTTGTTATGAAGGCCATCACTTTTTCTCATGACTATATGCCAATAAAATGCTTTGATAGTGAAAAGGAAAGAAATAAAAATGAAAAAGACGTGTGCCTAGCAATTTGGTGGTCCTATTTTCTCTAAGTCACCCTTGGTTAACACTTGCTTTCCTCTGATGTTTATCTCTCTTTCTCTTTATTTCTATTCCACTGGGTTGCAGCTATTATTAGAAAATATGGCTTACCTGATTGGAAAGTCTGGGCACATTCACATACAATTTATTGGATCACACATTGATATTTAAACCTTTGTCACCAATGAAAGCATCCATTTCCACATGTTTAAAAAAATCTATGAGAACATCTGAAAAGCTGGTTTCACTGCCTGAAGAGTCACATGATGTGTGAGCTCTCTCATGGCCTATGGAGTCCCTCTGCAAGCATGTTCATGGCTATAAGACAGGACAGGCAAAGTCTTATCTGGAAGACTTTAAATTCTTTACTTGTTTGAAAGGACAAGACGACTTAGTGTCAATTCAAGGATATAGAGGGTTCAGTGTAATGAACCTGATACCAGGTAGATGGCTAGTCACCTCAGGGAGAGACACATCTCAACACACCATGGCTTCTTCTTAGTTCCAAGGACTGGTCATGTGGAGCGAATCTACTGTGCTTGCAGGCTGCACTTTGCCACCTAGCTCTGCTCCTTTTGGATATCATGAGTCCCACCAAAACCAGAGATGCTGAGTGTCATTTCCTACTGTCATCTGTGCCACAGTAGTTGCCTGGGTTTCTCTCAGTAAATGACTTTCTTAGTCTCCAGGTGAGGGGTATGTCTTTGAGTTCTGCCTGTGCTCAGATGACACACATACTGGTCATACTGATTGATCCATTATGACATCCTTACTGTCCAGAGATTTGGAATTCTTCCTTTATACTCTATCAGGAAAGTGCTGAGTTTTGATGTCATTGGCTGTAGGTGTTGAAATTCCTTGTTAAGTGTCTCATGGAATTAACTATTAATTATCCCTAATCACTTATATTACCAGCCATATCAGCTCTGGAGTGCATCCCTTCTCATTTCTGTATCCTTAAAATAGGTTACTAGACATGTCCTCAGGCTCCTACCTCTTCAGAGTGCCTGTTGCTTTCTGGGAAACAGGTCTTGGGCATTTCCTTCTGAACTGGGCATTATGTAAATTTGTTTCAGGCATGAGTTGAGGAGGGAGTGGTGCTCTTTTGATTATACTATCTCCAAAAATCTATGGCTTCAGAGAAATTTACTGAAGAATTTTCATAAAAGATAAAACAACAGGATATTGGGGCAGAGTCCCGCTTCTCCTTGGTTCTTTGCGAAGTTTCTCCTTTTAAGCAGCACTGCCATGCTGTGGGCATGACCTGGGATCCCTGCCATTATGTTTCTGAGCAAAGAGAAAGTGCTGTTCCTAATTCACAAATGAAACCACCAAGCAAGAGAACAGCCAAATGCCCCACTGTTGTTGTTTTGTGAGTTTTGTCTTGTTTTGTTTGGAGTAGCTGTTATTGATTCATGTGGGTCCCTATCACGCACAGATGACCCCAGACCGACATTACAGCATATTTAAAAGTTTTCTGGAAAGTGAACCCTCTCAAAAAATAAGTAATTTTAAATGAGTTAAATGTCTACAGTATCCAAAGAATTGCCTCTATGGTCTACCCCAGGCTACCAAGGTTGTGGAAAGACTGACTGGAGGTGTGAAGTCACACTTGCAGCTTTTGGATCCACCTTTTTTTTTTTCTTTTTACATTTTGCTAAGTATGTCAAGTGTCAGATATTTCCTGGATAAACTGATGACAGAGCCAGGACCTCCATAACCAGGTGCTTTAAGGAATGAATGACTAGGTGTGTGTAGTCTGTCCTCAAGACATGCCAGGTGTTCCGTTGCTCCTTTTTTGATCACAAACGTCTGGGCCACAACTCTCTAAGAAGGAGTTAATGAGCATGGCATGTTCTCCATTCTCAAGCATAAGATCAGTCCCAGAGTTAACATCATGAGCACTGACATAAGTCCTAGGAGATTGTCCCGCATGGGAAGTGGCCTGTGCTGAGCAAGTCTCACATTCTCCACTCCTTCTGTGCAATGCTCATCCAGGAAGGGCAAAACGAATATGTGAAGTCTCAGTTCTCAACCTGGGTTTGTTCTGCTTAGAAAAATATGCCTCATTCCCATGGACCAAAGTGTGACAGAGAAGCTTCTAAAGTCCACTGAGCCCCATGGTAGTTGCTTTTCTGTTTAATATTGTTGTTTGTAATGATATTATATCCGATTTTGTGATTTTTTTCTGTTTTATTGTTTTTGTTTGGGGAGACAGCATCTACCTATGTAGCCCAAACTGGATTGTTCTAAATTGCCCCATTAATAATGACTGGGATTACTATTGTATGCCATGACCACCCTCTGTCTCCTATTTGGGCAGCAGTGCCCTTGTCAAGGGGACTAATGTTCGACCTTCAGATAGTCTCGGATCCCAGCCACTGATGGTGCCAGAGAAGGACTTGCCCCCCACCCCCAAACTATTTTTTTGGTGATAATATAATTACATTTCTCCCTTTCTAAACCTCCCTCAAAAGTCTCTCATATACCCTTCCTTTCTCTCTTTCAAATTTATGGTCTCTTTTGTTCATTAATTATTCTTACATGCATATATATATACATACATATGTATATATTTCTAAATATAACCTGCTTAGTCTGTATAATGTTACTTGTATGTACATTTTTGGGCCTAACCATTTGGTATTTGGTAAACAGTCAGTGTGCTCTTCCCTGGGGAAGACTATTTCTCCCACTCTGGGCATTTCTTGTCTGTATTTCTTTGTGTAGAGTTGAGGCCCCATGTGCTTTCTCCTGTCTACTTTGGCATGCCTATTGGCGACATCCTTGCTCAGCTCATGTTTAGGTTGTCATGTTGGTGAGACTTTTGGGTGTAGCTTGGTACTGGAAACCTAGCTAAATGCTCAGTGCTAATGAAGTCATGGATATTGGAGGAGGACCTACAATTTAATTACATCAGCATAATCCCTAACAACAATCTATAAACAGTTTGTCCTTGTACCCACAGATAAGTGTAATCTTTACCCTTCATTAAGGAGACATCTTCTTGCAACAGAAAGAGACCACTTACAGAAAACCACAACCAATCAAAAAGTTGAGTTGTGGAACCCAGTTCCAATGGATACATCTACAAAACACTCGATCAAAGGCTCAGGGAACATCGTGGAAGGGGGCTGATGGATTGTAAGAGCCAGGGGATCAGGGAGTTTGCTGGGAGATCGGGTCTCTTCGTACTATCAGCTCATTTCCGGTTGAATCCACTCCTGTACTGCAGGTGAGACTTGGAGGCTGGCACAGCTGCCTTGTTTTGACTGGACTGAAGTTTCCTGCTTCCCATAATTGCCCTGAAGGTCTCTGTAAATGAGCTTTGGCAGGAGTGGAGGGAGAAGCGTCCAGCAGAACTAACCCTTTTAACTTTGCTGCAATAACCATCTTGACCTACTCCCCAGGTGTAGAATCTATTAAGGCATCTGACTCCCAAGAGATGCGCATCTGAGAGGGACAGTTGGTCTCTCTCATCCTCAATGCTGGTAGTGCCCAACCAGTTGCCACTCAAACTAGAAGGACATGCAGTTCAGTATTTCTGACAACATGTGCATTTATTTGTATCAGAAGTACAAACGTAGGAATCCAAATACAAATACAGAGGGCAACCCAGCCATGAGGCTCAGCTGGCTTCTGGCTGGGCTTGGCCCCGAGGGCTCGGCGGGGTCGCGACGTGCAAGGCAGGGCGCGGTGCCGCCGGGGTCGCCAAGGCACGTTGGGCACAAGGGCGCCCTCGCTTCACTAGGACACCACGAGATGCAGGGTACAGGGAGACATGTTTTATGGTGGAGAGGAGGGCCCTCGGGGACAGCAGAGCACCCAGGGCTCTTGAAAGTCACTGGTGAGGGGCCATCCTCTGACCCTGACCCTAGCTCTCTGTGGGGCCACCACTTGGGCAGGACAGGTCACCCCCCTCCCAGCCAATCCTTTTTACACTCAGCCCTTGCTCAGAACTGATGTTAAGATGCTGTGGGATTCTGGAATCAGCCCACCGCAGGCTCCACAGGCTGTAAGGACTCCAAGAAGACACAGTCGACCCCACATCTTTTTGCCTGGGACACAGCCCAGGACTGTGAAAGGTTTCCTTCACAGAACCGCCCTGCGTACTGTGTGGCTGACTCTTAGACTTTGAAAGTTCAAGCCAGTCCTGATCCTACCTAGGTTTATCTATGAACAGCTTTGTGGCTTCTCAAATAAGCACTGCAACGTCCATGTATTATCTCAATATTGAGAAGTACTTTGACCTCATCAGATAAACCTGGCCACAGTACACAAATAATCAAGGCACCCAAGTAACTTGGTAGTGCTTACATATTCTCCACATCAACTTTGGGTCAGGCACCTCATCTTGATTTTTTTTTTTTAAAGGACGTGATCCCATATTTTGGGAAAATACAATGATTGTCTGTTACTCTATCTGGGCCCCTCTCTCCCTTCCCCCTTCTTCCCCTGTTTGCTGTTAGCCTTAACCAGAGGCTCACTAAGCTAACATGCTATCACTAGGAAGCTGTGCTCCTAAGTGTTTCAACTAAATTTGGGGTGATGGGTAGAGCAACACACATATTAATAAGATGTTCAGTTTTACCGCTGTACATACAAACACAAAAAACACACGTCACTGCATGTAAACACAAGCTATCCCATCACTTAAAACAAGATACAGATCAGTCCCTGAAAACTGTCACTCTTCTAGAGTTTTCCATGGAAAACACAAACAAGCAAAGCTTTGCTGAGTCCAGGAGCTGCTTCTAAAGAAAACATGTATTTATACACAAACATGTCAGTATGTAAACGTGGCTGGCTAGCACAATTGGCCATTGTGCCTTTTGGGGGTGTTTCCATCATTACTCTAAGCTGGAAAAAAAGAGAGAAACAATAGTAAACACTTCACTACTATATATTTAAAGTGACTATAGTTAAAGAAAATGGCAACATGAACTGCTGGGCAGTAACTCCTAGACCCAAATGACATGGATAGAAACAGAGTGGTGGTTTCTTTGGGCAACACAGCTTCCAAAGATGCAACCATACTAGAAAAAAGATATAGTTCCTAGCCAATTAAAATGTTATCTAGAAGGAAATGACTAAAAATATCAAATGAGGTAAAAATGAAAAGAAGGAAAGTAGTGAGGAAATAAATGCTGGGTGGCATGCCTTCCTCAAGTGTTGGGAAATCCCTGAAGCAGGGTGGATGGACTTCTGAGGAAAGAACAAACAATTTGGACTCTGAAATAACATTAAAATTAAACTTTTAAAAAGCTTGTCATCATTTTTCTTAATATGTGACATAATTTCGTTGTAGCTTAGAAAAGACACCAGATCTTTGCCCTGCACCAATAGCTACAGGCTGGAACATGGACAAAAACCATGATGGATGTCATGACACACCCTTCCTTCGTATCTGACGGACAAGTTGAAAGTTCAGTCATCAAGGTTATGTGCACTTTCTGCTTTTAATCATGGGGACTATTTCTTAAGCTATCGTTTATTCCTTATCCTTCTTCATTTTTATTTATAATTTTCCAGGCCACCCTGAAAGTGCAAGGATACAATGATGTGGCCAGTGAACTAAATGTCATCTGTGCCTGCCAAGGCTAGACAAAGGGTTAGGCAGTAGGGTCTTCCCAATGTGGAGCTGTGTGTGTTGGGGGACTTCACACAAACATAAAATTGATAAAAATCCTCCTTGTTATAAACCTGAAAAATTCCTGATAAAAATCTGTTGCAGTAAATACTAATTATTTCAAAGCCCTCATCACTTGTCCCTGACAATCCCAATCCCACAATGGGAAGGATTAGGATGTGTCTGGAGACTCTTCCCAGCAGATTCCTGTGAGCCAGGATACCAGCTTGAAGTTAAAGAAAGTGATGTAGGCAGGTGTGGGCTCCCACAACAATTGACAAGAAGGCTTATGATTGACTATCCAGCCAGCTGTCCTGAAAGATTGTTTAGTTGGTACAGGCACATCCTTGCCAGGAGGATTCGCCTGCTTCTGCCAAGCAGCAGACTTATACATTAAGAACTCAGCCTGTTCTGGGAGAAAATCAGAAGGTGGACCTATGTCACCTTTGCATCAGCCATGCGTGACCTTTCTAGCTTCCACAGTGATTCTCACAATGTTCACAAAGCTATAGTGAAGGGTCAAAGGTCTTTTTGCCTAAAGTGATTTGGGGGTTCACTATATAAAGTCCTATGCATTAAAAAATGATCAGTGGTAAATGGGAACTTTCTTTTGTGAATGGAAGCTAGTAATGATATCATAATTTTGAGCTGTCTGGTATTCTGGGGACTGAAATAGCCATGTTGTAAGCACCTGATCTAAGAAATGCATATTTAAGAAAATGACCATTGACTTTGTTATGTACACTTACTGAGATGGTACTTCAGTGGGCAGGGCAACCAGGAGACATCTGGATCTAAGTCTGTTATAGGAAATGTAAACATTACAGTCACTCCTCCAAATTTGTAGGGGACTGGTCCCAGGACACCTCAAGATAACAGAACCCTTAGGTACACAATCCTTTGAATAAAGTGGTACATGATATGCATAGACACTATGCACATTCTTCCCTATACATTCAGTCACCATGAGGTGGCTTACACTGCTTAAGACAATATAAATTCTACATCAGCCTCTGTTACTCTGTTATATTTAGGGAAATAATGACAAGAAGAAATGCCTGCCCTTGCTAGGTTTAGAGACAAAAGTGTTTGACATTCTTGAAAGCGGTTGAAATCACAGATTCAGAATACATGGGTACAGAAGGCAGACTGCACTTGTTTGCAAAAATACAAAGAAGCATCTTTAAATATTTAGAAAAGAACAAAACAAAGCAGGGACCAGCTCAGTTTGGGAGGTTTGTTGTTGAAAGTCATTTTCTCCCAACCTGTTCAGTTTAAACTATCTGGCAGACAGAGAGCCTTTCTTCCCCACAGTAACCATTCTTGATTCTCCCTGTGCAGCCTGTTTCCTGGGCCAGGACAACCCTGTACTGTTTACAGATGTGAAAAATGAAGTGGTAAAGTAGTCTTAACTTTGGTCTTAACTGACTAGACCAAACAGACCAGTTTACATTTGCCTCAATTACCATGCATAACATTTTCTAGCTTCCTTTTAACTGTAGCTTCTAGCCAAAGCAACATTCAAACTTTCCTTACTTTGGGTGGAGTGTGTGTGTGTGTGTGTGTGTGTGTGTGTGTGTGTGTGTGTAAATATTTACTAGCTCACATAACATAATGTAAAAAAAAAAAAAAAACCTGGTTAACTCAATGCATGGGAAACTTTTGAATGACCAATAAGAGTTCAATTCAGATTTTAGCACTGATTTATGTAAGCTGGTTTAAGACTGGGGTTTTATTGCAGAAAAGTAACAGGGAGGTTTCAGAAACGTCTTACTGGGAATATTTGAACCAAAGTATCATTCAACTAAAAGACATGCTGGAAGCAAATAAACAGAAACGTCTTCTTTTTTAACCTTAACAGAATCAGAAAAAGCTTTTACCGTGGGGTTGTTATCTTACAAGCTGGAGAAATTTTAAAAGGGGGAAGCAGGAGCATCCTAACTTCAAGGCTTCAAAACCATAATGTAGTTAAAAAAACAAAGCAAATTCTTGTTCTGGGATTTGTTAGCTGTTCTTGTTAGCTGTTACCTTCTCATCTCAAGTCACAGGTCTTTCCTCCTCTGTGTTATGTTAGAATCCATGTTTGCAACGGAAGGTAATACAATGAGCGATCAGAGATGGGCTTGTCCATGCTGAACACTTCATCAACATTCAGTTCTTGGGCCATGCTTCCATGGAGAACATGGATTCCCGGTACTGCATACCCTTAGACCCAGTGTTCACTATGGGCCACTTGTAGCTATTTGAAGGGAGCTCAGGGAAAACTGTGAATAAGACACTTGCTGTGTTAGCATTCTGCTTCTTTCCTTCCCATTTTCCAACACTTTTCCATATACTTGTGTTCTAAAGCTCCAAGTCAACAATCTATCAGTATAAATGGAACTCAACATTGCAATTTATACTTAGTTATATACTATGTTTATCTCTAGTCATTTTACCTTTTTTAATATAGAAACTCATATGTTTTTGAATTCTAAAAGAAAATAAAATACTCAAAAACAGTTGCCAAACTACAAACAGATTCAAAATGCTTGGTGCCTTAAGGGCACTGAAGTGATAGAATGGAAATATGGCATCTGGGACCAGCTGCAATTCTTCAAGTTTCAAATAAAAATTTCAGTTTGGTATCTGAGATCAAAATGACCAAGGAGGCAGAGGTGTTGTTTTGCTTTGTTTCCTAGCCCTTTGGATTGAGTGGACCACTGCTTCCTAGCGGGGTTAAAACAAATTGATGTGAAATGAGATTCCTGGTCCCTTGCATCTATCGATTTCAGATGTGGCGTCATTTAGAGCTACAACACACATCTAAACATCTTTCACTGCAGCAGCTTATTACCGGGTCAAATAGTCTGGAACAATGCCGTTCTGTGGACACTTACCCTCAGGTTCCCACATGGAACATTGAAATGGCTTGTAGTTAAGGACAAGCATTTCCATGTTTGAAGAATCCATAAAAGTTTGCAATTAACTCAGCAAAAGTGAAGATGCCTGGTTGTCATATAAAGAAATGAAATCCTATTTTTATCCATGCATTTAAAAAAACAGTAAAATTTAGTATGACATACAGGTTACTGAAGGAAATGGAAACTTCTGGAAAATGGAAAAACTGGGGGCTTGACTTTTATTTTAAGGCATATGCTGGGTAAACTAGGGGCAGTGTTGGCTGGGTCTATAGTAAATTTATTAGCACTGTCTTCCACCCTACATCAGGGACACCCATGGGGAAACTGTCTAGGCTTTGAAGAGACGTTTTGCTTTAATTCAACTGGTGTGTAGAACATCTTTTTAGTTTTTCCCCATCCTCCAGGATGTAGTTTAATGGAGACAGTCACAGTTTTCAGTGTGATACACAGTGGTCGGAAATCTGGAACCTCTGTTCAAACAGTCTACTCATTTGGAGTGCTTCTAACAGGGAGGGACACAGTAGCACCTTTGAAATGCAGGGTGTTCAGACCACTACCCAAGCATCCCATAGCTCTACATGCAAAAAAAAACAAAAACAAAAACAAAACAAAAAAAAACCAAAAAAACAAAAAACAAAAAACAAAACAAAACAAAAACAGAGTAGGATGGGACAGAGTACAGCAGGCTTGAGCTTGTGTGCCACACACATGTCCCTCTTCATTAAGTAAGAAGAGCTGGGGTCTAAGGAGGGGGTGCATTTCTCACTCTCCTCCTGGTGCACCAGACTCTCCTCAAAGTTCATGCTTTAAAGCCCCAGGCTTTGCCCCTGAGCAATGGGCAGACATCTCTCCTGTTTCACGAAACAGAATGGTTTATCCTGGAGATTCAGACTGACCTAGATGATTGAATTTTACTGAGAAACTGGCACTGCATGCTCCTGGAACATGTGCCGGTTTTCAGTGTTTCAATCAGCCTGGCCGAGGTTGGGCAGGAGATGATGACTGGCTACTGGTATGTGCGTCTTGCACGTAAAAGTCTAAGTATTGAGAAGTTTTGAGCACAGAGGCAACTATGGAGTTGTTCTAAGATAGCAGGGAGTCAGTTCTGCTACGGTAACTCCTTGTAGGTTTTGATCCTTGGGAAAAGAAAATTACTAGAAAATTTCGTTTTCTCCAGAACTTTTGAAATGTAACAGGCTAGTGCCGGGCGGTGGTGGCGCACGCCTTTAATCCCAGCACTCGGGAGGCAGAGCCAGGCGGATCTCTGTGAGTTCGAGGCCAGCCTGGACTACCAAGTGAGTTCCAGGAAAGGCGCAAAGCTACACAGAGAAACCCTGTCTCGAAAAACCAAAAAAAAAAAAAAAAAAAAAAAAAAAAAAAAGAAATGTAACAGGCTAAAGATTCTGATTGGAAATTCTAAACGTCTAGTGTTTGCAATTGTATGTGTTGCTTTCTCTTTGACTTCAGTGCTGTGGGTACCTCTAGGGCAGGCCTGCCAAAGGTGGGAGTTTCAGAGATACTAGTGTACTCTATGCAAAACTCCCCCCAACAGAGGAGACATTTAATTTAAGCCACTCTCTTCAGCTTATTCTCCACAAGTATTTATTATTTAAATTTTTAAATTGAATTTTCTAACTAGAGGCCAATGGCTTATGTAGTAACTATCAAACTAGTAGTTTGTTAGTTGAAACTCAGGAGAAAACACTGGATATCTCTCACACATAGACAGCCATTATTACCCTTCCAACCTATTTCCACACTCACGTCATATGCAACAGTATTAGAAAGAATTAGCAAAAATGCGTAGTTTCAGTTTTTCTGGTCTCTCCCATAGCCATCACTGCTTCCAAAATACATCTAAAAAGCTGGGAGAAGTCAGCACTTTTATATATTCTATTTGTATAATGTTTTACTTTTTCTATGTCATCATACAGCATATATAATAGAAATGGAAAACTGAATGACTTTCAATAAAGTTAATTCAGCTTTGTGAGAGCAAAGCACATAGGGATTCTATAGTGAATGCTGTAATAACGCCAAGATACTGACTGCTGAGGAGTGCCAAGGTCTGCTTGTCCCCAACAGAGGATACTTCAAAAGAGTCATGGACCTCAAGTGTACAAGAGCATCTGGTCATAGCAAAGAACTAATATCAAGAAGCAAATTTGTTTTGTGTTATAAAAATATCAAAAGAGAACTGATTTTTTTTGTTGTTGGGGGAGAGTTCTTTGGGATTTTGCTATGTGTCCATATTTCAAAGTATAAAATAATTTTTGCTCATCAAAATGTATAATTGAAGATAACCATTACCCATGTTTTTTTTTTTTGCATCTAATGTTGGTTTGGCTTGAATGTTAATGTTCATGATTAAATACTTGGCTACATTATTTCACACTCTGGAATACAGTTTCAAAACAAAGGCCTATCCATGTTGCATGTCTTTAGAGGATGAAGATGATTACTGAACCCCTAATAATAATATAAGCTACACTCTTCATTTGAGACTGAGACTTGGTCCTGTAAAACACAGTTCTTACAGAAATGCTGAATTGAAACCCAACTGGTCCAGGAACCCAGTATACAAATACTGATGTAAGAAAATTACTACTTTGTAAGGTTTAGAGACAAATAGCAGTTGTGGTCTCAGCAACAAGTTTTAAAAGTCACATTTTTTTTTCCCCACAGATGGAAACTTGTGGCTGATACATATGAGCACCTCCCAGGCAGGCAGGAAGGGTGCCAGGAAGAGGGGAGCTAGTTACGCACAGCAGTGCTTGAGCAAACGGACCTCACAGAAGGGACCGAAGCTGACTGTGGTTCAAGCTGGATCTCGGACTGACGTCAGCTCGAGAGCATCTCCACTAAGGAGATGCTGGACACACAGGCACTGGTGCCAAGGAGCACAAAGGGAAGATACATGGGGGCGAGGACCTGAGAGAACCTCTGGATAGTTGTTTGCATGTTTTACAGGTGTCTTTGCATGGTAACTGGCAGCTTCTAGTATCCAAGGCCGTTCATAAATACCAAACTACAGGTTGAAGAGGGGGTTAGCAAGAATATCACTTTAGAATGCAATTGCTGTTTGTGTGTATGTATGTGTGTGTATTTGTGTGTGTGTGTGTGTGTGTGTGTGTGTGTGTGTGTGTATGTGTGTGTGTGTGTGTGTGTGTGTGTGTGTGTGTGTGTGTGAAATATTTATAAGGAATACTTTCCAGGTACTTCCCATGCTGCTGAAAGGTAACATAACAAACTCGAGTAGTGTCCTTCCCTGCTACTTTTTTGGTTGGTCACTACTTGTTTGGGGATGGGGGAAGGGAAAACATAAATCAAGTACTCTTCAGTCATCCTTCAGAGCAGCACTTAAAGATACAGGTATCCAACCCAATAAACCAGGTTGAACAGCAGGAAGGATGTTGGGAAGAAGACCCGGGAGTATGAGTCCAGTTCTGAGACATCGATGTGGATGCGGCCTCTCCTCCAAGAGCCTGACTTGCACTCTTCATAGCAGCAGAAGAAGCTCTGGCAGTCTTTGCCATCCAGACACTCATAGACACAGGTGTCCTCGAACTCCTGCCAGTACATGGAATTGTTTAACGTGATCATCACGGGTGGTGGAGGCCTCATATCCAGGAGAGAATAGTTCTGCAGGCACAAGAATAGCACAGAAGTCATGAAATGCAGGTAAGAACAGCCTGAGGAGCATCGAGCTTCAGGGACATCTTACGTCTGCTAAGAGACGTAAGAGAAGAGGGATGCAGGCCATGCACACCCCACACTTACCCAGTCCCGGCCACAACCTGTTCTTTGCACCATGGCAGCTCAGTGAACAAGGAAAACCAGGTTGCAGTTTTAAAACTTTATGTCCTAGATTTTGCATGAAGGGAGGGCCACACATTTTCAAAATGTGTTAATGATTTCAAGTCTCAATTCTGTTACTTTGTAGCAAATAGGTACACACCATAGATTGGTTCCTTCAATTATAAAACACATGGATATTAGAGCATGGGAAGATAAATATGGCACCTATTCTGATTAGCAAACAGTAACAGGTGTTATGTGCTGAAATTGTGAGAGAGCACTGTTACTACTTGTAATCCAGGCAAAGAGAGCCTGGACATATGTGGCGGGAATACTCTCTATTCCCAAACTGCCCTCCTGCCTTGGAAAAGGCAATATGGGAGGAAAAGGGAGAGCTAAACATTTGCTGTTCTTGCAGAACTGGGAGGAATCATCCAGCTGGAGAAGAGGCTTCCAATGGAACCCCCAGGTTTTCAGACAGCTGTCAAGCCCTCAAGAGCTATTAACCATACTCTACACTGAGTTCCATTAGGGAGAGGCGCTTTTAAATCTGACTAAATAGTGGAAGGTAACTGGGAGGATTTACCTGTCTAATTTGCCTGTCTGTTTTTGTTTTTTAAGAAATGCTCTTCTTAAAAATAGACTAGCACCATAGTATCAAACATGAGAAGCCCCCTTTTGAGTTACTGAGCAGGTTAAGAGACCACCAAAGCATACAGTCTATTGCTGTTGATTTTGTTACCCACAAGAGCTGGAAGATAAATCTGAAGACACTGCTGAAGACATATTGTACTTCAGACACAGGACCCAGAGGCTCCTGAGCTGGAACTGACCTGAAAAGCTTATCCCTATGGACCAGCTTTTACAATACCAGAAGGTGCCAGTTGAGCTTCCAAAGGGGGAAGTAACCATCAGTTCCACCCAGCTATAATGCCTATGAACCACAAATATGACCAGCATGGCACGATAACCCTAATGGTGCAGTAGTGTCACACTTCGGTGAACTTAAGTTCTGCTCAATGAAAGGGAAACCATGTTTGGTACTGGAAACCTGGCCAGTTACCCAGGGCTAGTAAAGTCATGGATCTTGGAGGAGGACCTACAACCATCAGTTTACTAAACCAGCATAATCCTTAACAATATTCTAAATATTTGTCCTTGGACTCACAAGTCAGTGCACTTTTAATTCCTCATCAAGGAAACTTCTGTTTGCAACAGATGAAGCCAATACAGAAAACCACAAACAATCAAAATGCAGAGTCATGGAGCCTAAAACAGATACATCTGTAAAACAACTCCTGCATCGAAGGCTTGGGGATCGTTGTAAAGGAGGAGGGCAGAAAGAATGTAAAAGCCAGAGGATCAGGGAGTTTGCTGAGAGATTGTGTCTCCTAGTACTGTCAGACTCTACACCCATAAAGTCTCACCAACATGACTGCCCAAATGTGAGATGAACAAGGCCAACACCGATAGACATGCCAAAGAGAATGGTGGAAATCTGTGAGGCTGCAACACTACACAAAGAACTACTGGCAAACAAGGAATTCTGAGAGTGGGAGAAGTAGTTTTCTTCAGATAAAAGCACACCAATTGATTATCCGATGCCAATGGTCAGCCCTGAAAACATACATACAAGTAACATGATACAGACTGAGCAGGTTATAGTTAGGAATATACATGTGTATACATACATATATATACACATACACACATATATATACATACACACACATTATATATACATATACATACATACATATATATACACACATACATATATACACACACACATATATATACATATACATATACATATATATATGTATATATTATGCTGGAACAACAATTAATGATAAAAGAGACCATGAATTTGAAAAAGGGAAATGGGTATATGGGGAGAACTTGGAAGAAGGAAGGGGAAGGGAAAATAATGTAATTATATTATAGTCTAAACATTAAAAAGACTAGTCTGGAATGGAACTTATTGTGTATCTCAGACTGACCTTCCTGTCTCACTCTCCTCAGATCACAGGCCTGTACCACCACATATAGCTCTAGAAGCCCATTTCTGAGCTGGATGGTAGGTGGTGGTTTCTTCCTTTGGCTATGGTTGCCATGATGTCATTCTGAATTATTAGAGTCTGGGTCAGGCCATATAGAATGCACTCAGCCTTGTCATAGTCCTTAGAAATGTTCCTTACAGAGGCACTGTCACACTTGTCTGTGTTTGGGGAATTTAATTTGGATGGCTAGAGTTGTGACTAGGCAGTATTACAAATGGAACAAAAGGACAGAGTGTTGAATATTCAAAGTTATTCCATGAAGCCCTCTGGATCCTTGCACATGGAAGCATGTGTGTACCTGTATGTTGGGGAGAGTCCAGTTGGAGGCAGGATGCTTTGTACCCAGTTCACTGGGAGCCTTCAGAGCACCTCTGTGGAGCAGCTTCCATAGCTCTGGGGCATAAGCAGAGATGGAAGACTTACTATGGCCAGCTCTGGTGAGGATGTGTACCATCTAGCCTCATGATTCTGAAGGCCAAGTGTATATCAAAACCACCAAAGTCATCTCTGCCAGTTATCCAGTGTATTTGAGGAACATATGCCTTTCTGACAAGCTCCATTTGGGAAAGTCTATCTTTATTAGACAATAATGCTATTAAAAGTTTTCTTACTTTGTGTGCTTTGGCACTTTTCAGACAGGCATTTATCTACTCAGTTCTTCAGCCCTATATATCACGTAGTCCCTCAGTAATGGTATGAATGTGGGCTGTAGGCAGAGGAGACACTGGACCTTGAGGGAAGACACTGAGCCAGGCTGGGCACCAGAGGTGTTTCCAGGGATAGAGACAAACCACCAGAGATGGTGACTTTGGGGGATACAGGAAAAGCAGCAGGGAAGGTTCTTGGGGCATGAGAAATCTGTGTTTCTTGTTATAATTTAGGGAAGTGAAGGTCTGGGTTGCTGAGACCCAGTAGAAACCCTGTGCAATATTCAGGAGAGCTGGATGACTTGACAGCGTGGGAATGTGAAATGAGTTCCACTCCACAAGACTGAACTAGAACTTAGGATGTGACAAGCCCTCCATGGCTGAATTGTGTGTTGTGTAAGCACTTTTCTCTATGTACGTGCTCATTTTCTCAAACATTTCAAACTATGCCAAAAGAGATTTAACAGATACTTCTCTCAGTGTCATCTTTAGCCCAGCCAGTGTCTGACTCCCTCCTCTTTCACCAAGCAAATGGCACAGGCCCATGTCCTCCAAGGAACACTGGTTTCCAAGTCCTGTGAAGGGCATTAATCTTGCATTTAACAAGTTATAGAACTGAGGCATGGGGCAGTAAGCAATTTGTCTCAACCATATACATGATCCTGGTTCTATCCTTATTCCTTGGAGACTTCTCATTTGGGTTTTATTATTTCTGGGAATGAAACAAAATAAGAGTTGTACTGGTGATAATTCTACCCAATGGGTAAATGCTCTCCCCTCCCCTTCACCCCCTGTGACTGTGCGAGCCTTAGTTGGATGTCAACCTTAGTGTGCCTTCTTAGCGCAGTGGCACCTTGTGTTGGGAGTTGTCCTTATACCTTCTTTTAGATCATTAACCTTTCCTTTTTGTTCACAGTTTTCTTTTGTGGGGGAGATTTCCCCTGTTATGAGTTAAAGATTTTCCCCCTTTTCTTGGCAGAATCATTTCTACACCAAAGACATCAATATTTCCCCTCAACACTCTGGCTTCTGGCTGTGTGTGAAGATGTGCTCATGAGGCCTCAGGCTATTAGCTCTGATTGGCGTCTGTCACCCTGCACCTCACTTCTCTCTGGCTTTCTCCAACACTCATCTGCTGCTGGCTGCTCAGGGCTGATAAGATGCTTGTCCACTACTCTTCTGACAAAACCCCCACGAGACATATTTGTAGAGGAAAGATTACGTATTTTTTCCTTGTAAAAATAGTTGACATGTACAAAATATAAGGCATTGTTAAGATCCAGGAGCCAGCCATGTAGTAGGAATCTTAAAGAGTCTTATTAATAAAAATCAAACCTGGAGCCAGGTATTGGGGTCAACGCTGGATGATCAGAGAGACAGGACAGGCCACAGCTACCTCACCTCACCAGTTCCTCAGGTGGTCTTGTTTCCTCAGACTGGAAGCTTCTGTGTCCTCATCCCAATGGCTCTCAGCTGAACTGTGCTGCTCAAAACCTAAAAGCTTAACCAGCCAAATGCTTCTAGTTCCTGGTCTTCACGCCTTATATACCTTTCTGCTATCTGCCATCACTCCCTGGGATTAAAGGCTCACTTCTTGGGATTAAAGGCGTGTGTCACCATGCCTGGCTGTTTCCAATGTAGCCTTGAACTCACAGAGATCCCAGATGGATTTCTGCCTCTGGAATGCTAGGATTAAAGGCGTGAGTACCAACATTTTCTAGCCTAAGTATTTAGTGGCTTTTCTGTTCTCTGACCCCAGATAAGTTTATTAGGGTACACAATATTTTGGGGAACACAATACCACCACACAGCCATGATGTACAGCTGGCATAAAACATTCAGTGTAATTAGTAAGTGGATATGTCAAGGAATGAAAGCCATGATTCCATACAAACACGGCACATGACAAAAGTGGTACTGAGATCAGTGATTTAAAATGACATTTCTACGTTTTCATTCCAGTTTCCTTCTTATTAGCATCCATAGGGGTTGATTTTCTACACTCAGTTTCACTCGTTGTGAGCACAGAATGAGTTGATATTTAGACATATATTACCTCAGAAGTACTCAAAAGAAAGGGAGGGAGTCATGTTATTTGTGAGGGAAGAGGACATACGAACAGGGCGTTCGGGCTAGAAACCACAGAGGAGTGTGGGGGAAAGAAAAGAAAAGAAAAAATAGTTCATGGCAGTGAAGTGAAAACTAGAATAAACATCACATCACAAGCTGAAGGCTATTGTCCCTAATAGATTTGATGTGTAACTATAGGCATTTCAGATGTCTATAAAATGTGACATACATAACAATTAACATAAAGACCTGGAAGACTGCTACCTAAAATATTAAAAGAAGTTTGGGCTGGAGAGATGGCTCAGCAAACATCATTTAGTTTCTTAGTGTGTGTGAATACATAGAACTTGGATGTTACATTCCAGCTAGAAGCATGCATGCCTCATCAAGGTCTCCATGTAGGAAGGTTAGGATATTTCGCCTACTGTGCAAGAGTTCTAATTTGGTTGCTTATAGTAATAAAAAAACCATTTTTAATGGATCAAATGCAGCACTCATTTGAAATCAATGCACATATTTACAAAGAACGTATCTTTCAATGCAAGCTTAGTTTAGTCAGAATTCCCAGAAATATTGGCATCTGTAAATCTGTACATACAGAGGGTGCTTGTAGGCTTATTCGATCAGGAATCCATCTTGTGGAATCTGGATGTAATAACTGCAGAGAAAAAAAAAAAGAAAGCAGAGTTAAAAAGTGGCCACAGAACTCTGCAGTCTTGAAGGTAATCCCACCCCTAGCCCTGTCAACAGTAGGCACTGACATTGGAGAAGTGGGAGGCATCTCCATCTTATTGCCCCATCTATAATTGTATCTCAATTTCTAAGATCCTTAAGGACAAAACAGCATTTCAGCACACATTTACCATACACTGCCCCCTGCCAGATCTGAGAAAACCTTGGCGATCCCAGCCACTCACCGATGTCTTCTTCTTCCTGATGGTTGGCTTGCGACAGCTAGAGTAGTAGTTGAGGGTGGCGTACTCCATTAGCGCAGCGAAGACAAACAAGAAGCACACGGTCACAAAGAGGTCCATGGCAGTGACGTAGGATACCCGAGGCAGGGACTTCCTGGCAATGGTGCTGAGTGTGGTCATGGTTAGCACTGTGGTGATGCCTGCAGAGGGGACAGTTGTCAGCATCAAAGGACAGTGCGCCAGACCAGAAGGCCAAAAGTGATGCAAATTAAGAAACAAGTAGCGTTTGAATTTTGACTCTGAGTGCTGTCCCAGACGGGTGATATGCGGCACTTGCCCTGTGACACTTGGCTGTGGTAGACCAGCCCATGGTCAGCTGCAGTCGGGAGGGGAGCAACCAGCACCACAACGTGCTATGTGAGTTGGAGGGTCAGGAGGTGAGGCATGTTCAGTGCATTTCCCAACTGCATTCAAAACTTCTGAAGGTTATGGGAACATAATACAATCCTGCATCAAGGAATGAAGTGTGACCCTAATTAGTTTTAATAATAAAAATCTGGAGTCAGATATTGAGGATGAATGCTGAAAGATCAGAGAAGCAGAGCAGCCAGCCACCAGAGACTTCTTTCCTCTACAAAATCTCAGACCGAATAGAGGCAAGATCCTGTCTCTACCCGCCTTATATTCCTGTCTCCACCTCCCTAGTGCTGGGATTAAAGGAGTGAGCCCCCCATACCTGGGCTCTATGGACAACTAGTGATTAACTCTACCCTCTGATCTCCAGGAGGCTTTATTTGTCAGAACACAACAAAATATCACACAACAAAGGAACACACATAAGATAGATTTCAGTAATTCACTGTTTGGCATTTTACCTTTTAAATGTTTTTAGATAAAGATGTAGCCTCTGACCTTCCTGTATGTCCTGTGCTGTTCTGCACTCCGTGTTTGTCTTCTGTTTCATGCTTTCTGCTTGCTCACTCTGTAAACTTCTGCCCTTCTTTTTTAATTTAAACTTATTAACTAAAATGTTTTCATTTGACATACCAACCACAGATCCGCCTTTCATTCCTCTTCCCGCTCCTCTCCAGCCTCCCCTCCACCCCCCATCCCCTCCTCCAGCAGGATAAGGCTTCCCATGGGGAGTCAGCAAAGCCTGTCCATTCAGTGGAGGTCGAACTCCTGCCCTTCTATATTCAGTCCCAGCATCACTCTTTATGAGATGCCTAACCTGAAAACACCCATGGACAAGTTTTCACATTTTCCACTCTTAATTTCTCTGTTGTAATTGTTGTGTTTTGGTAGTTCATACCATAGTTATTAGTGTTTAGAACACATGATCAAGTTTCATTTGTTCAGTTTGTCTTCTTGTGTCTTATTTTCCTTCCCACTGCTCTGTAAATGACCTCAACCATTTGTAAAATTCCTTCTTGATTTTTTTTTTCAGATTTTTAAGGCCCTTGTTGGCACCTGCAGTTCCTATGATGTCTTTGAGTGCACATCGCTCTGTATAGCATGTCAAGGGGTCTTCCAACTAGTGTGGACACAGGATTTATCCCCATTTCAACAAAACGTAAACAAATTATTGTTCTTTATTTTTCTATGGTTATAATAGAGTTGTCCTAAACGTTTTCTTTAAATAGTTAAGGCTTATGTCAGGTTACATTATATTCTCAATGGTTGTAGAATTCAGGTTGAGAGTCTGTTTCCTTTGGGCCTCTATGTCACTGTCATTCAGCCTGTGATGCCCTGTAGGAAGGATCATGTCTTTTTCCTCTATTACTTTCAAGGATTTTTCCATTTTTTTGAGTTTGGTTATAATCCGTTTTAGCATGAAATTCTTTGGCTTTACCTTGTTGGGAATTTACTTAGTGTCATAAATATGCATTTATCTGCTTTCTGAAAAACTGAAGAAATATTTAGCCACTATTTCTTTGAATAAATTTGCAGCATTATCGGCTTCTTCTGGGACATCTATGACAGAAATATTAGACTTTATTCCTTGGTATTTCACAAGCCCTAGGGTCAATGTGTTTCATATTTCTTCACTCTATTTTCTCTCCCTGTGGCACAAATTTTTCTTGATTTACGCTAAAGTCCACAGATCTTCTCCCCTGGCATGCTCCATTTGGTGAGTTATTTCTTTTAGTAGAGTGTTTCCTGTTCTAAAAGTGTATTTGGCTCTCTACTGCACTGATGCGGTCTTGCAGAGCTGTACTCCTGTTTTTATTTACCTCAAGTGTGCGCTCATCAAGGAGTGTTTGTGCTGCTGTTTCAGAAGCCTGTTCAGATAATGTTAACATCTCTGCCACCTCCAAATATGCATGCTTTATGGTATGATCTGTGACTTTTGATTGTATTTTGGGTATTTGGGGAATTAGCTTCTGTGATTAAAAATATTCTACAATAATTAAAAGTTGTCATAATTATAATATATTTTGTCAGAAACCGTTAATCAAAGACTCTTCATACAGTCAAAATTTCTTCTAGCCCCATAAAATTTAACCAAAGATAAATGGGAAGGAATTTATACTGAAGAAAACACCATTATTATATATAACCAGTAAATTTTCATGGTGGTGTATCTTGTCCAATAATGTGAAGTACATATTTGTTCAAGTATATTTTGTGTCCCAAAATTCCTGTTTTCTTCATTAAAACTTTTTGTTTTTTGAGAATTTTTTTTATGTAATCCAATATTAAATGCATAAGTTTTCTTCTAGAAATTGCACACTTTTGACTTTACGCTCTAAGTGTGTTCCACATAAAACTATTTTTTGTGTATGTAGAGTCTGTACCAGATTTCATAGCTGCAGGGTTTTCTACCATCGAGTAGAGACATAACTCATTAGTTCATTTTCTTGTCACTGTGAATAAATATCTGGCTCACACAACTTAAGGGTATAGTGAGTATTAATATGTCATGGCAGAAATGGTATGGCAGCCAGGGCTAGGCTCGTGGAGGTGGGAACTTGTTACATGGTCCATTCACACCTTAGCAGATGAGGAAGCAGGGAGCTCTGAGAAGCTAGGCTAAGCCTGGCTTACCCCTCCAACACCTGCCCTAGCTAATACTCATGCCCAAAAGTCTTTGAACTTCCCCAATAGCACTACCCTCTGGACATTAGACCCAGTGGGGATCTTTCACAATGGAATCACAACAGGAAGCATGTTGTAGAGTTCTTCATGTGGACACTGAACATGAAACAGAGAACGAGGCTGGAAATGGAGTTGGGTGTAGCCTTCAGAGGCCCATTTCTGGCAACCTACTTCTAGCAGTCAGACCTCTCCTACTAAAGGTTCCGTGACAGTCGCACCAAAGAGAGAACACTTAACTCATGATTCACAGGCAGCATTTCAGATTCAAACCACAGCACATGGAGAGCATTGTTATCTATATAATATATATTATGTATGTATGTATGTATGTATGTATGTATGTTTGTGCACTATATTTTTGCTGGGTTTTATGTTTTTATTTGATTACTTGTGATGGTTTGAATAAGAATGGGCCAAATAGCTCATAGGTTTGAATACTTGGCTCCCAGTTGGTGGAACTTTTTGGGAAGGATTAGGAAGTATGGCCTTGCTGGAAGAGGTATGTTACTAGAGGCAGTCTTTGAGGTTTCAAAAGCCCATGCTATTCCCAGTTAGCTCTCTTTGCCTCATGCTTATGAATCAGGATGTAAGCTCTCATCTACTCACTAAATTGCCTAGACTTCTCCTGAACTCATCTGTAGCCTAGACTAGCCTTGAACTTATGATTCTCCTGCTACTGTGGGAATTATAGGTCTATGCTTTCAGGTTTGGCAGAGGAACCAATTTTTTCATATTAATTATGTGATATAGTTAATTTACATTATTTATTTAACAAACCTACAAACACATTATTTATAAATATTCTATTACTAGTACGAATTTTGTAATGTTTGTGGTGTTAAATTATGGTAAGGTATGTGGATGCCTTAGAAATATTTATAAGTAAATGTTAGTTGTTGTTTATCATAAACATAAATGCCTCTTGGAGCTTCAAAATAATATAGAACAAATGTGGGCAAGTCTTAGTGATTAAAAGTTAGAATCATTTTTAAAATTGTATATTTAAGTGATGAATTTAGGCCATAGCAAATTAAACGTTTACTTCAAAAACTATTAAGAACTGATGTAACATGTTTTCTATACATGCCATAGATAAATAGATATACACAGGGGAAGCATATATTCTAGAGAATTGAAAAGCCAAATTGGGTATGACATCAGATTCCTCATCTAGCAGGATCTTTGTTTTTTTTTTTCATTTTAAAAAAATTTTCTTTTTATTTATTCTTTGTGTCCTTCACATCATGCACTTTGATCCCATTCATCTCCTCATCTCCTTGTCCCTTTGTATCCACCCTCTGCCCTTGCAACCTCCCCCCACAAAATAAAATAAAATAAAATTTAAATGAGGCGAGAAAAAAAAGAAAAATCTCTGCATGGAACCTGTAGTCACACAGTGTACCATTTAGTCCACACATCTTTACTTTCAAGTGTTCATTGCAAAGAGTCATTGGTCTTGTTTGAGGCCCCACATTTCTGCTACACAGTCTTTGCTGGGCCCTCACTGGGACTCCTCTTGGTTATTCTGTTGTTTCCCTGTGTTGTGGAAATCCTGAAGCTTTGGGTCCATAGGACCAGCTCCTTCACGTGTTCTAGCAGATCACAGATGGGGTGGGCCAACTCATAACCCTGGCTCTGGGCCTGGGTAGTTGGCAGGGTTGTTCAGCCCACCAGCTCTACCCCATCCCTACCACTAGGTGAGCTTTCCAGCATTGCCAGGGCTAGTTCACTCTATGAGCAAGGAGCAAGGGACGGGCTCACATCTCCTGTTTTCATGCCCCCAGGGCCTTCTCACCCACATCTACCCCACAACCATCAGGGCCAGCTCTACTGTGTTGCCTAGAAGAGGTGCAGGAGTCACTCTCCCAAGAGCTGAAGATGGTGAGGGGCAGGAACAGCTCTCCCACTCTTAGGACCTCAGGAACAGCTCTCTCCCGACTGCCTAAAATGGTTGCAGTGGTGGTGGGGGACATGTTTCCCTCACTCAAGCCACCATATGGCAGATGAGGGGTGGGGCCAGAGCTCCCATGCTCATGTTCTCAGAGCTGAACTCACCTCCACCAAGTGAACAGGGTCAGCTCTACTGTGATGCCCAGGCAAGGTAGAGGGGCAGCCTTCCTGAGTGCTGCAGCTGGTAAGAGGGGTGGTCAGCTCCTTCATCTGCAGCAGGTGGTGAGGGGAAAGGGTCAAGGCGGGATATCTCCCCCTTGCCCATACTGCCACATGACAGAAAAGTAATGCGGCTAGCTTTCCCGCACACCCTTGGAGCTGACTCACCCATCCCCCCCCCTCCCCCAACTGAGCTGCCAAGGTGCAGTGCAGGGCCTAGCAGGATCTTCGAATTAGTCAATTTCATGCTTTCAATCAGATATGGGACCATGACAGAACTTGTCATGTAGTAGAGTTTCAAAAAATATAATTTAATGTTTTCAGAAGATGTAAATACTTTATCCTGTTATTGTAAACGATGACATTTTGCAAATATGAATGGTAGATGCTCATGATAGGTTTAGATGTGCTCTTATCCAGAGAGCTTGGTCATGTGTGAAACTCTTGCTCTTGGGCTCTGAATTTCCAAAACCTTCAAAGACAAATTAGGAAGTAGAGTGTCTCTGAGGCCTGAAGCAGGCTTCACAGTTTATGCTGGCACTGGGAAAGCAAACCTGAAAGTCTGCTTTTGAGACAAGACAGAGGGACGGTTTGGAGCATGGGCACTAAGACTCTAAATTGTGTCCTGTGGCCAAAATAAACCACCATCCACAGGACAAATAGGTGTTACTGTGTGACAATTGAGGGCAATACATCCTTGGTGGACACTGAAGATGCCTTCTACTGTACAGCACCATGACCGTTGCAACCAAGAATCCTGATGACTAGGCGATCCGCGAATATTAGTGCACTTACATGACAGGCCTTTATCCCCCATGCCATAAGCCTAAAACAGAGTGGAGCTGGCAGGTTCTGTTCCATCCACCATGGCCCCTGTCTCTTTAGCTAATGCACCATATCTTGTTTCTTACATGGAGCCCATTCTAAGAGACAATGGAAACAAGAAACTTCTCTAATAGTGAAGCAGTAATGAGGATTTGAACAATTACATTCGAACAAGTGAATTTTATAAAAATTAAATATTTGAAGCCTCCTTGGAAGAAAACTGCCTATTCTTTGATTGAATAAAATGTATTAAGAGAGAGAGAGAGAGAGAGAGAGAGAGAGAGAGAGAGAGAGAGAGAGAAGAGAGAAAGAGAGAGAGAGAGAGAGAGAGAGAGGGAGAGAAAGAGAGAGAGAGAGAGAACTAACTTGGATACTGAGAAAAATTCTAAGCCTGGTTCACATAGCTCTTAAATTAACTCTATTTGAATTCTCTTTAATTGAAGTCATTTTGTGAATGTTTCTGTATTAAGACTGCACAAAATGGCGGATGATATTTTGCAACTTACCTAATGTTGTTCTTGCTGGTGTCGCATCTTTTTTGATCCAAAATGACACCCAGGACAGAACCACAGTCAGTATGCAGGGGATATATGTCTGGATAGTGAAGTATCCCATTCTTCTACTCAGTTCAAAGTAGATAGTCATGACAACATAATCACCTGTAATAAAATAGTCCCTGAATCAAGATGATGTTCATGGGTTAAAACAGTGTGGGAACTGATTTATAATTTAATTTTCAAAATTGCTTGAATGAAAATTACAAGTACTGCAACACCAATTGGAAAAAGCATCCAACACTGGTACTGTTGAACTGTATCCTGCCTGTGACCTTGTAAACATTTTAGTGTGTGGGTGTAAAGGGAACACTAACATATGTTTATAGGTAAGGGCACAGGCATGCACATCTACTCAATGACAAGAAATTTGATAAGGGGTGGTTGCTAGAGACCATCTGTATGCTGCATAATTACGTCAAGTGTCACAAGAAACTTTAGCCCCCAAACAGATCTAGGCCATTCTAAGGCTTTGTGTCTTTAATAACAGCAGTCATTAAGCTTCTCCTTTTTTATTTGTAATCATTTCATTATTTTTAGAGAGTTGTGCATGGTCAAATGCTGTGCCATTGCAAGGAGAAGACACATGTATCTCTATATGAAGTGTGCATCCCATGTCTTCACCATCCTGTCTTCATAGTCACTTAAAACAAAGAGAAAGTATTGCATATCTCAAAGGAGAAGCATGAGCTAACTTTACTAAAAATTTGGTTTTACTACATGCCTGAAGCCATGTTTAATCTTAAAGTAATAGTAATTAGAATAAATAAAACATGAGAACACTTAAGTATATCAACCATGTAAAAAGTTAATTAGCTAATATGGTTATATTAAGATTAAGTTCTAGAAAATCTTTAGAGTAATTATTTGGATTACTAAGTAGCTATTATATACTTACCTTTCAAAATAAATTTTAATGTTTAAATATTGGTGAGATCTTTTCTTTTCAGATACAACCATTTATGTACACATTTAAATTGCAGACCTTTATGTTTATAACTGTTTCTACCAGACATAGCAGTCCTGTGTTGGTTCCTAACTGAATGAAGGGCCAAGAGCATGGAATGATGCTACATAAAAATAGCATGAAATTCTGGCTTCAGATCCAAAGTCTGAAGAAGCAGGGACTTGTACTCTTATTTTAAAAGCAAGAAGTAGGCATCAATACACACACTGAACATCACCATATTGGTGGTTTCAAAAGGGAAATAAGATTACAGGGGAGGCCACCATCCTAGAATCTTAACGACTGAGGATCTCCATCCGGAAAGATGCAGAGGATGAGATGCTCGCAGGAAGATGCAGAAGGTACCAGAGGCTGGAGGTCAACAAGACACTGGTATTTGAAGACAGTTTGTGGAGGCTTAATGAAGAATAGCAAGAGAGAGAAGCTCCCAAGGGCAACAGACCTGCTGAGGTTGGTCAATAAGACCCTTTTCCTCCAAGTTTCCACTTGGTTCTAGATGGGAGGATCTGAGGAAGCTCTCAGCATGCACTGTTTGTCAGAAGTGTAACCCTCATAAAATCTTCCCAGTCCTCTTCACACTGTCAAGTTTACTAAAACCAAATAAACTCAGACAGACTTTGAGGGCTATTAAAGCATAGCAAGATTTGCTGACTAAATGCAGTGTGATATCTGTCCTTGCTAAAAGGGAGACTGTGGAGAAAAACAAGGAAACCTGGTCATTATGGTGTTAATGACACTGAATCAACATTAGCTTATCTGGTTTTCAAATGTGCTACAGTTATTTAGAGAAGTGAGGAAACTTGAGTGTGAGGTGCTATCTGCATAATATTCCTGTAAATCCCAAAACATCTACAGTAAAATACCCAGCGTTTAAAACTATAGCCTACAACACAGAGAGTTACAACCTATTTATTAAAGGTTGTTCAAAATTCCAAGATTTTACAAACATTTTCAGTTTGGCTGAGACCAGTCCTTTCATGATTCATCTGTCTGAATTAAGCATCTGCTGAAATAATGAATGGTGAAGTGGGTCAGGGGATGATGTAATCTAGTCTTAGCCAGTTGGAGCAACCTGTTAACTTGTCTATAGTGATTGCACATTAACAACTTCTACTGAACCCATAGAAGATATAAGTTTCAGGACAAACTAATCTAAATTATGAAGATAGAAACTGGTGTCAAAAAGCTGCCTCTAAACACTGCTTACTGGGAAAAATACAACCAAACATGATAGTATCCATAAGTATATGCAGCATAAATTTGCATCTAACTTGCCAAATGCTAGTTGTGAGGTGTCATGAAAGTTGAAGCTCCTTTGTGGCTACAGTTTTCTTTCTCCTTCTTCCCGTAGTTTTTTTCTCTCAAGAGAACTACCAGATTTTCCAAAGAAAGACTATGGAAAATTTGAAAAGAGCCACCCCATGGGGTACTGTGAAAGAATAAGAAAATCCATGCCTGCACCTCTACATCATCCATGAAACATGTTTCAATGTATAGGAGCAAGGACAACAAAACTCATTTACTGAGCCAGAGGTGGAAACCGACCACAAGTATAGGCTATGGGTAGGGCATCTGGAGAAGATGGAAAACTCTATGATTGGGGAGAAGTGAGAATACCTGGCAAGCCAAGCATTACAACTCAAAGAGGAATAGGAATGATTTCAAGGACCAGAACCACAGCCACAAATCCTTGTAGCTGAAGTTTTCCTGTGTCCTACCTGGTCTGCATCTGGTCAGACCCAAGTAAACACACAGAGGCTTATATTAATTAAAACTGCTCAGCCATTAGTTGAGGATCACTACTGACTAGCTCTTACACTTAAACTCAGCCCATTTCAGTTAATCTATATGTTGTCACATGTTCAGTGGCTTTACCTGTGTGCCATTACATGATGCTCCCTGGATGGCAGGCTGGCATCTCCTGACTCAGCCTTCCTCTTCCCAGCATTCTCCTTGTCTGCTTATCCTGCCTATACTTCCTGCTTGGCTACTGGCCAATTGGTGTTTTATTAAACCAGTGTACAAAAGCATTATTCCACAGCAAATCCTCCCTAAGACTGTGTCTTTGTTATAGCAAAAGATGATATCTCATTTCTTCCATGGTCCAACACCCAGCATAACAAACACTATCGAGGACCCAGGAGTGAGGTCAAGGTAGAAACAATGTAAATGATGCTGTCTAAGAATAGCAGAAAGGAAGATCCAGAGGCAAGTGGGAAGCAGGGCACAAAGATGTCCTAGCATTTTTTAAAGTTTTTATTTTATTTATGCATGTGTGTATGGCTAAAGGCAGCTGTAAGCTATGTGACATGCATGTTGGGAACTGAAGTCAGGTCCTCTGTAAGAGCAGCATGCAGTCTCGAAGGTAAGTCATCTATGCAGCCTCTGGCCCAACCTTTAACTGAATGTGCTAAAAAGCTCTCACACTGAAGGCCGTTCATTTCCAAGCATATAATATGCTTTTCTCAGTATCTGCTTTAGTATAAAACATTCCTAGCTTACAGATTAAATTATAGTCCATACAACAATTCAAGAATAGCAATCTGAAGAGACAAATCAATCAGCTGAACCAGAAATAGGCATGGAAAAAACATAATTAAAATAATTGCTTCATACAGTAAGCATTCCAATGGAGAAGGTAGATGGCATGAAAGATAAAAATAGGTCAGAAAACATTTTAAGAAACAATAAAAAAGAAATGAAAGAAATCCAAAGACTCATACAGTAAGAGAGATGAAACAATTCATTGGCTGACCATAGCCAAAAAAAGCACCACTAAACAGGTGAATATGAATTATCCACTATGAAACACAAAATGGAATTTGAGTTTAAAAGTCTGAACAGAGTGAAAAACTACCACAGGAAAGGAACAAAGAGCCTCATAAACCTTGAGTTCCATAAGAGAGAGAGAAAGAATGAGATTATTTGACTAATCCAAAAAGCTCCAACACCAGGCAGGACAATTGTAAAACACACAAAGCAACAATAACAATGAAACACATACAGACACATTAAAAGTATTCTGTTGGAAGTTCCACCTCAGCTCCCTCCTCCCTTTCCAAACTCTGCCCCTCAGAAAGCCCACCAAGCTGGTGGCTCCTCCCCTGGAGCTCCTCAAGACCATGCCCACAGGGTATTTAAGCTCTGGTTTTTAAGACCTGCCACATGATTTCTCCTCTTCCCCAAGATCACCTGGGAATGCTTTGCTCAGATTAAACCTGTTCTGATTAATTTGGCTTATTGCTTTGGTGGAGAAACCTATTACTGGGGATTCCAAACCTGTGGAATTCAGGTGGCAGGGCAGTGCTGTGAGTCTGTCTGCAGAAAAGAGAAGCATGTTTCCTGCAGGAAAACAAGAGAAAGGCTTGTAGTAGACTAAGCTTCTGAAACTGTGCAAGGATATTTTTTATGTTCCTATTCTGTGATAAAACACCATAACCAAGGTGTCTTATGGAAGGAAGAGTTCATTTGGGCATATGGTTCCAGATAGTTAGGGCCTATGAAGGTAGAGTGAAGGCATAGCACCAGGAGCTGATAGCTCCCATCTTAAATCACAAGCTCAAAGCAGAGAGAATAAACTAGAATGACTCAAGTCTTTAAACTCTTGAAGTCTTCCCCTGATTCCATACAACCTCCAACAAGAGCCACACCTCCCAAGCCTTCCCAAACAGCATCACCATCTGGGGACCAAGTATTCAAATGTCCAAGACTATGTGGGTCATGTAATTTAAACCACCACAGAAAGGGAGAAGACAAGGAAAGGAACTCTTGGGAGTCCTCAAAGAAAATCAAAAAATGAACTTCAGTGAGAATACCTTCCTAAAGGTGAAGATAACATAGTAACCTCAGATACACATCATCTAAGGGAGCTCCTCAGCATTTGATTTGCTCATGAAAAATTGGCAGTTTGCTCAGATTAAGCCTGGTCTTATTAATTCAGCTTGATTTGGCTTATTGCTTTGGTGGAGAAACCAATTCCCAGGGATTCAAAGAGCACTAGGCAATTCAAAGATAAAGCATCAGTAAATTCAAAGATAAAGTATCAGGTTTATTCAGACATTTGCATGGGAAAATGTGCTAGAAATGGGGGGGGAAGGTGTTAGAAATCCAATAATGACACTATCTATCCTTTTAATTTATTGATTTAAAAGATAACAGCCAAGGCAAATTATGGCTCTCCATGTTATGGTGCCCTCTCAAGAAAGAGTACAAGGAGCAGCAGCCACTCTCCAAGAGCTTCCAGGATGATGTTGGGAGTGTGCTGCTCAGAGGCTTTTACAACAGTTTCACATTAGCAAAATGAAATCTGGAAGTCAACTCAGAAGGTCAATATGCATCATAAGTCCTAGAATAATTGCTAAGCTATTTTAGAATCCTTGTAAATAGTAAGTCAATGGAAAGACACAATGGAAGCACAAAGCTGCTTCATTTAATTTTCAAACAGAGGAATAAAACAGAGCTAATGGAGTACAAAAACTAGGACAGTGTATTTTATTTGAGTCTATCAATATTCGATATATATCTATATCTATCTATATCTATCTATCTATCTATCTATCTATCTATCTATCTATCTATCTGTTAATAGTCTAAACACAGAGAAAAGGAATTCAAGACTGGACTAGATGAGACATGAAAGCCAATTCAGATAAAAAGATATAATTCATTTAAAAGTTTGAAAAACAGAGAATATATGCAATGCCAATCTAGTGTGACTGTTCTGAAGACAGCAGAACACGGACTATGGTAGAAATACACAGAAGGGTGTCTGATGGCAAAGGCACAGGTTTCCCCAGGAAAGCACAATACTCCACAATTCTGATCCACAGAGACTCAAAACATTGGAGTCAAAATAATATGTAAATAGGGAAAATGCATAAATGTAGTGAGAAAATGTGTAAGTTGTTAGAAGAACAAATAATTGGAAAATATGATAATGTCTGGATGATATTAGCAATAACAATGACAATTCAACATCCATTAAAATTACAAAACTGGAACTTCCAGGAAAATGACAGACTTGAAGGAGAAGAGTCAGAGAGCATTGACTCTATTCCAAAGAGATAAATAACTTCGGGGGGGAAAAATCACAAAAGTGGTGACTAAGGAACATTTGAAAAGTTTGGGGAGTAAGCTGGGCAATGAACCCAAAAGAGGTAAGCAAAGCTGAATGCAGCTCCAGCCATGCAGCTCACTGTTGGGAGAAGAAAGGAGACACCTTACCCAGAAAGTAAGTCATGGGCCCTGGTGCAAAGAGATTGGCAGAGACCATCAGCCCACAGTCCATGCAAGTGCCAGACCCAATTTCAAGTCTTGGTAAGATAGTCATTCTTCAAGCAGAAGAACAGAACACCAAGGAAAACAAGAACAACATTGATCAAAAATAATTCTGTAAGAGTCATCATCGTGTCTGACTTCAAATTACAGAATAGAGACATAGTATAGGATCCACATGATACCGGCACAAAATCAGACATGTGAACTGGAGGAAGAGAGTTGAAGACCCAAACGCTAAGTCTGTGCAGCTACTGTTACATGAGTTTTGACAAAGAGTGGAGAAAAGACAGTAAGAATCTCCAGTAAACAGTGCTGGGAAACATGGATTTCAACATACAGAAAAAATGAAAGTGGACCTTTATCTGTCACTGTGCACAATACTCAACTCCAAACAGATCAACAACTTTAACATAAGACCTTATACCCTTAAACTGCTAAGGGAAAAATAGGGAGTAAGCTTCAACTTATAGGCATGGGTATGGACTTTCTGAATAGAACGTTAGTAGCAGAAGAAGTAAGACCAAAAACAAATAAATTGACTCTCAAGAAATTAAAAACCTATGCAGAAAAGGAAAAGATAAAGCATGTGAAGAGGAATCCCAAAGAATGGGAGAAAGTCTTCATAAGCTATACATTTGACAGAGGATTCATGTCTAGTATGGACAAAGAAGTCAAGAAAATAAGTATCAAGGCAACAAACCACCTACTTAATAATGGCTGCATCGTTAGTGTTATCTTTCTCATTCCTCCCTCCCTCTCCCTTTATATTATCTTTGTTCTCATTTGTTAAAATACTCCCCAGTTCCTCCCACCCCACAATCCCTTTATAGCGCCAGTGTCCTGTCCTGTATCTACCTACAATTCCTGCTCTCTCCCTACCCACATGGCCATTTTCTACTTCCCTCAGTTCTGTAGTTACTTCAGTCTTTAAGTCTAAAGATTCAAGGTGAGGATCCAAAAATAAGAGAGAACATGGAGCGTTTGTTTTTCTTGATCTGGGCTACCTCAGTATATTTTCCAGTTCTATTCATGTACCCACAAATTCTGTGATTTGATTTTTCTTTATATGGAGTAGAAATCTGAGAGAGAGAGAGAGAGAGAGAGAGAGAGAGAGAGAGAGAGAGAGAATCATTTCCACTTTTCATTCATCAGCTATAAAACACTTAGGTTGTTTCCCTAGCTACTGTGAATAAAGTGGCAGTGGCTGTCTAAGCAAGTGTCTCTGTGTCTCTGTAGTGGGATATCCAATCCTCTGGGTACATGCCAATGAGTGGTAGAGCTCGGTCAATCAGCTGTTTTGAGAATTCTCCATTCTGATTTCCACAGTGGCTACACCCATTAGCAATCCCATCAAGAGTGAAGGAGGGTTCCCATTGCTTCACATCTTCACCAGGATTTGCTGTCAGTTGTTTCCTTGATCTTAGCCATTCTGAATGGAGTGAGATGAAATCTGGAACTTATTTTAATTTGCATTTTTCTAATTGTTGAAGTTTTTGAACATTTTATTTATTTATTTTTTGAAGTCTTAAAAAAATTTTTAATTAAGAAATTTTTTTTACTCATTTTACATACCAACCACAGATCCCCCTCCCATCCCTCCTCCTGCTCCCTTCCCAGCCTTCCTCCCAATTGAGCTGGATCAGGAACAGAATGGGAGAACAAGCAAAGAGATACCATGATAAACAAAGGCACCATGGGACTAGGGAGAAGCAGAGTGCTAGGGAGGTCCCCAGAAATCCACAAAGATGACTCCACCATAGACTATTGGCAATGGTTGATAGGGTGCCTAAGCTGACCTACTCTGGTGGTTGGATGACTGAATACCCTAACTGACATCATAGAACCCTCATCCAGTGACTGATGGAAGCAGATGCAGAGATCCACGGCCAGCTCCCAGGTGGAGCTCCAGGAGTCCAATCACGAGAGAGAGGAAGGATGCTATGAGCAAGAGATATTGAGACCATGATTGGAAAAAGTACAGAGACAACTAGCCAAACTAGTGGAAAGACATGAACTGTGGACCAATAGCTGAGGAGCCCCCATGGCACTGGACTAGGCCCTCTGGATAATGAGACAGTTGTTTAGCTTGAACTATTTGGGCGGCCACCAGGGAGTGGGACTGGAACCTGTCCCTAGTGCATGAGTTGGCTTTTTGAAACCTAGTGCCTATGGTGAGACACTTTGCACAGCCTTGGCGCAAGAAGGAGGGTCTTAGACCTGCCTTAACTGAATGTGCCAGGCTCTGCTGACTCCCCATGGGAGACCTTGCCTTGGAGGAGGTGGGAATGGGGGTGGGTTTGGAGGGAAGGCTGGGGGGTGGGAGGAAGGAGAACAGGGGAATCTGTGGTTGATATGTAAAATGAATAGAAAATCTCTTAATAAAAAAACAACAAAAAGAATTTTTTAATTCATTTTACATACAAACCATAGATCTCCCTCCCATTCCTCCTCCTGCTCCCTCCCCAGCCTTCCTCCCCCAACCCACCCCCCCATCTCCTCCTCCAAAAAAGTAAGGCCTCCCATGGGGAGTCAGCAAAGCCTGGTACATTCAGTTGAGGTAGGACCCAGCCCCTTTGCCTGCCTCAAGGCTGGGTAAGGTGTCCCACCATAGGTAATGAGCTCCAAAAAGCCAGCACCAGCGATAGATCCTGATCCTACTGCCAGGGGCCCCTTAAAACAGACCAAGCTACACAACTGTCTTGCTTATGCCAAGGGCGTAGTCCAGTTTCATGCAGGCTCCACAGCTGTTGGTCTAAAGTTCATGAGTTCTCATTAGCTTGGTTCGGTTGTCTCTGTAGACTTTCCCATCATGATCTGGATGCCCCTTGCTCATAGGATCCCTCTTCACTTTCTTCATCTGGCCTCCTGGAGCTTGGCCTGGTGCTTGGCTGTGGATCTCTGCATCTGCTTCCATCAGTTACTGAATGAAGGCTCTGTGATGACAGGGTATTCACCAATGTGATTACTGGAGTACAATAGTTCAGGGACCCTCTCCACTATTGCTAGTAGTCTAAGCTGGAGTCATACTTGTGGATTCTTGGAAATTTCCTTAGCACCAGGTTTCTCCCTATCCCCATGATGTCTCCTTCTATCAAGATATCTCTTTCATTGCTCTCCCACTCTGTCCCTGTTCCAGCTCGACCAACCCATTCCCATATGTTCTCATCCCCTATCCTCTATTGTCCTCCCACCCCCAGTTTACTAAGGAGATTTCATATATTTCCCCTTCCCAGGGTGATTCATGCATCCCTCTTAGGGCTCTCCTTGTTAGCTAGTTTCTCTGGAGCTGTAGGTTGGGGTCTGGTTATTCTTTGCTTTACATCTAGTATCCACTTACGAGTGAGTACATAGCATGTTTGTCTTCCTGAGTCTGGGTTGCCTCACTCTGGATGATATTTTCTAGTTCCATCCATTTGCCTGCAAATTTCATGATGTAATTGTTTTTCTCTGCTGAGTAGTACTCCATTGTGTATATGCACCTCATTTTCTTAATCCATTCCTCAGTTGAGGGACATCTAGGTTGTTTTCAGGTTCTGGCTATTATGAATAATGCTGCTATGAACATAATTGAGCAAGTGTCCTTGTGGTATAATTGAGCATTCCTTGGATATATGCCCAAGAGTCATGTAGCTGGGTCTTGAGGTAGATTGCTTCCCAACTTTCTGAAAACCATCACAGTGATTTCCAAAGTGGCTGTACAAGTTTGCACTTCCACCAACGGTGGAGGAGTGTTCATCTTGCTCCACATCCTCTCCAACATAAGCTGTCTTCAGTGTTTTTGATCTTAGCCATTCTAACAGGTGTAAGATGGTATCTCAGAGTTGTTTTGATTTGCATTTCCTTGATGACTAAGGATGTTGAGCATTTCCTTAAATGTCTTTCAGCCATTTAAGATCCTTCTGTTGAGAATTCTCTGTTTACCTCTGTAGCCCATTTTTTAAATTGGATTGTTTGGTATTTTGATGTCTAGTTTCTTGAGTTCTTTATATATTTTGGAGATCAGCCCTCTCTCAGATGTGGGCTTGATGAAGATCTTTTCCCATTCTGTAGGCTGTTGTTCTGTCTTATTTACCATGTCCTTTACCTTACAGAAGTTTCTCATGTTCAGGAGGTCCATTTATTAATTGTTGCTCTCGGTGTCTGTGCTACTGGTGTTCTATTTAGGAAGTGGTCTCCTGTACCAATGCATTCAAGGCTACTCCCCAATTTCTCCTCTATCAGGTTCAGTGTAACTGGATTTATGTTGAGATCTTTGATCTACTTGGACTTGAGTTTTGTGCATGGTGACAGATATGGATCTATTTGTAATCTTCTACATGTTGACATCCAGTTATGCCAGCACCATTTGTTGAAGATGCTTTCTTTTTTCCAATGACAATTCCTTGTCAAAAATCAGGTGTTCATAGGTGTGTGAATTAATGTCAGGGTCTTTAATTCAATTCCATTGGTTCACAAGTTGGTTTTTATGCCAATACCAAGCTGTTTTTATTACTATAGCTCTATCATAGAGCTTGAAGTCAGGGATGGCGATGCCTCCAGAAGTTCCTTTATTGTACAGGATTGTTTCAGCTATCCTGGGTTTTTATTTTTCCATATGAAGTTGAGTATTGTTTTTTTGAGGTCTGTGAAGAATTGTGTTGGAACTTTGATGGAGAATGCATTGAATGTGTAGATTGCTTTTGGTAACATTGCCATTTTTATTATGTTGGTTTTACCTATTCATGAGCATGGGAGATCTTTTCATTTTCTGATATTTTCTTCAATTTCTTCAAAGATTTAAAGGTCTTGTCATACAGGTCTTTCACTTGCTTAGCTAGAGTTACCCATTTGTGGCTATTGCAAAGAGTGATGTTTCTCTGATTTCTTTCTTGGCCCATTTATCATTTGTATATAGGAGAGCTACTGATTTTTTTGAGTTGATCTTGTATCTTACCACATTACTGAAGGTGTTTATCAGCCGTAGGAGTTCCCTGGTAGAATTTTTGGGGTCACTTATGTAATCTATCATCTCATCTGCAAATAGTGAAAGTTTGACTTCTTCCTTTCTAACCTGTATTCCCTTGATCTCCTGTTGTTCAGTCTTATTGCTCTAGCTAGAACTTAGAGCACAATATTAAATAGATATGGGGAGAGTGGGAAGTCTTGTCTTATTCCTGATTTTAGTAGAATCTCTTTGAGTTTCTCTCCATGTAATTTGATGTTGGCTGTCAGCTTGCTGTAAATTGCCTTTATTATGTTTAGGTATGTTTCTTTTATTCCTTATCTCTCCAAGACGTTTATCATGAAGAGGTATTGATTTTGTCAAAGGCCCTTTAAGCATCTAATAAGATGATCATGTGTTTTTTTTTCTTTCAGTTTGTTTATATGGTGTATTACATTTACAGATTTTCATATGTCGAGCCATTTATGCATGTCTGGATAAAGCCTACTTGATCATGGTGGATAATTTTTTGATGTGTTCTTGGATTTGGTTTGAAAGTATTTTTTTCTTTTCCTTTGAGACAGGGTTTCTCTGTATAGTTTTGGTGCCTGTCCTGGATCTTGCTCTGTAGACTACGCTGGTTTTGAACTCACAGAGATCTGCCTGGCTCTGCCTCCCAAGTTCTGGGATTAAAGGCATGTGCCACCACTGCCCAGCTGTGTTGTCAGTATTTTATTGAGTATTTTTGCATCAATGTTCATGAGGGAAATTGGCCTGTAATTCTCTTTCTTGGTTGAATCTTTGTGTGGTTTGAGTATCAGGGTAACTGTAGCATCATAAAAAGAGTTTGGTAATGTTTTTTCTGGTTTTATTGTGTGGAACAATTTGAAGAGTATTGGTATTAGCTCTTCTTTGAAATTCTGGTAGAATACTGTGCCTAAACCACCTAGTCCTGGGATTTCTTTTGGTTGGGAGACTTTTAATGACTGTTTCTATTTCCTTAGGGGTTATAGGTCTATTTAAATTGTTTATCTGGTCTTGATTTAATTTTGGTATGTGGTACCTATCCAGAATATTGTCCATTTCATTTAGATTTTCCAATTTTGTGGAGTACAGGTTTTTGCAGTATGACCTGATAATTTTCTGGATTTCCTCATTGACAGTTGTTATGTCTCCCTTTTCATTTCTGATTTTGTTAACTGGATGTTCTCTCTCTGCTTTTTGGTTAGTTTGGGTAGGGGTTTGTCTATCTTGTAGATTTTCTCAAAGAATCAACTCTTTGTTTCATTGATTCTTTATATGATTCTCTTTGTTTCTATTTTATTGATTTCAGCCCTCAATTTGATTATCTCCTGGAGTCATTTCCTCCTGGGTGAGTTTGCTTCTTTTTGTTCTAGAGCTTTCAGGTGTGCTGTTAAGTCACTAGTGTGAGATTTCTCCAACTTCTTTATGTGAGCATTTATTGCCATAAATTTTCCTCTTTACACTGCTTTCCTAGTGTCCCATAAGTTTAGGTATTTCGTACATTCATTTTCATTGAATTCTAGGAAGCCTTTAATTTCTTTCTTTCTTTCTTCCTTAACCCATTGGTAATTAAGTTGAGCATTATTCAGTTTCTATGAGTTTGCAGGCTTTCTGCATTTTGTGTGGTTGAATTCTAACTTTAAGCCATGGTGGTCTGATAAAATACAGGAGGTTATTCCATTTTTTAAATTTGTTGATATTTGCTTTGTGACTGAGTATGGGGTCAATTTTAGAGAAGGTTCCATGGAGTGCAGAGAAGAAGGTATATTTCGTTCGTGTTAGGATGGAATGTTCTGTAGCTATCAATTAAGTCCATTTGAGTCACAACATCTATTAGATCCCTCATTTCTCTGTTAAGTTTCTGTCTGGCATACCTGTCCATTGGTGAGAGTGGGGTGTTGATGTCTCCCACTAATGTGTGGGGTTTGATGTGCAATTTAAGCTTTAGTGATGTTTCTTTTACATATGTAAGTGCCCTTGTATTTGGGACATAAATGTTCAGAATTAAGATTTTATCTTCATGGATTTTTCCTGTGATGAATATGTAATGTCCTTCTTGATCTCTTTTAATTGATTTTAGTTTGAAGTCTATTTTGTTAGATATTAAGATAGCTACACCAGCTTGCTTCTTAAGTCCATTTGACTGTAAAGACTTCCCAGCCCTTTACTCTGAGGTAGTGTCTGTCTTTGAAGTTGAGGTGTGTTTCTTGTATGCAGCATAAGGATGGATCCTGCTTTTGTAGCTTTTGTATCCATTCTGTTAGCCTGTTTTTTTTTTGTTTTTTTTTTTGTTTTTTTGGTTTTTCGAGACAGGGTTTCTCTATGTAGCTTTGCGCCTTTCCTGGAACTCACTTGGTAGTCCAGGCTGGCCTTGAACTCACAGAGATCCACCTGGCTCTGCCTCCCAAGTGCTGGGATTAAAGGCGTGCACCACCACCACCCGGCTAGCCTGTTTTTTTAAATAGGTAAATTGAGATCATTGATATTAATGGATATTAATGACCAGTGATTGTTAATTTCTGTTATTATTTATTTTTTGTGGTAGTGTGTGTGTATTTCTCTTCTTTGGGATTTGCTACTCTAGGATTATCTATTGTCTGTGTTTTTGTGGGTACATTTAACTTCCTTAGGTTGGAGTTTTCCTTCTAGTGCTTTCTGTAGGGATTGGTTTGTGGATAGGTATTGCTTAAATCTGGTTTTGTCTTGGAATATCTTGTGTACTCCATCCATGGTGACTGAAAGTTTTAGTGGGTATAGCAGTCAAGGCTGGTGTCTGTGATCTCTTAGTGTCTGTATAACGTCTGTCCAGGACCTTTTGGTTTTCAAAATGTTCATTGAGAAGTTCGGTGTTATTCTGATAGGTCTGTCTTTGTAAGTCACTTGGCCTTTTCCTTTGCTGCTCTTAATATTCTTTTCTTATTATGTATGTTTAGTCATTTGAATATTACATGGCATGGGGACTTTTTTTGAGGGTCTAGTCTATTTGGTGTTCTGTAAGCTTTTTATATCTTCATGGGCATTTCCTCCTTTAGGTTAGGAAAGTTTTCTTCTATGACTTCGTTGAATATATTTTCTGTGCCTTTAAGTTGGTATTCTTCTTCATCTATCTCTACTACTCTTAGGTTTGGCCTTTTCATCGTGTCCCAGATTTCTTGGATGTTTTGTGTTAACACTTTTCTGGCTTTAGTGTTTTCTTTGACTGATGAATCTACTTCCTTTATTATATCCTCCATGTCAAAGATTTTTCTCTTTCATCTCTTGTATTCTGTTGGTTATGATTTCATCTGCAATTCCTGTTCATTTACTCAGATTTTCCATTTCCAGCATTCTCTAGGTTTGTGTCTTCTTCATTGCTTCTATTTCAAATTTCAGGTCTTGAACTATTTCCTTCACCTGTTTGATTGCTTTTTTTTTTTTTTTTTGGTTTTCTTGGATTTCTTTAAGGGATTTATTGATTTCTTCCATTTTTTTGTTTGTCTCTTCCTCTATTTCTTTAAGGCAATTTTTTATTTCCTCTTTAAAGGCTTCTATCATCTCCATAAAGTTATTTTTAAGGTTGCTTTATCTATTTCTTCTACATTGTGCTGTTCAGAGTTACTATTGTAAACCACTAGTTTCTGGCAGTGCCATATTACTCTTTATATTGTTGTATGTATTTATGCACTGGCATCTACCCATCTCTTCCTCCAATCAGTGCAAATTGTGTCTGTGTCTGAGGGAGCTGCTCTTGGTCTAATCTGTACTGGCTGTGTCTGTGTCTCAGAGGGCCACTCTTGGTCTGATCAGAGCTCTTGGTCCAATTGGAGCTGGCAGATTCAGTGTCTCAGGGAGCTGCTGATATCTTAGGGGGATGGGTGGCTTTGGGGGAGGGAGTGGGTCTTGTAGATTGCAGGGTCCAGTGGGGGTTGTTGGTAGGGAGGCATGCCTGCAGGAGTCTTCCCTGCTGGCCTGCAAATGGGTGATGGGTGAGTGTGGGGAGGCCTCAGTCCTGGAAACAGGACTCTGGCTGTGAGAAGAGTCACTCACCTCTCGGTCCAATCAGAGCTAGCAGATTCTGTGTCTACTTTTGAATATTTTTTTGAATATGTGTTTATTTCTTCCTTTGAGAACTTTCTGTTTAGATCCATAGCTGATTATTCATGTGGGTCATATTTTAAAAATTTTGCTTTTTAATCCTTTATTTTTTGAGATTTTCTTAAATCCTGGATAATATTAATCCTGTATCAGATCTATTGTTAGGGAAGATTCTCTCCCAGCCTGTGGGCTTCCTCTTTGACTTTTGTTTCCATTGCTGAACAGAAGCTTTTCATTTTGGTGAGGCCTCATTGCGGATCTTAATTCCTGAGCAATTGGAGCCCTATTCAGGACATCTTTTTCTGCAGCTATATCTTATAGGGTATAGTATATGATTTTTTTCTAGAAGTTTCAGCTTTTCAGGTTTCACATTGAGGTCTTTGACCCATTTGAACTTGATTTTTGTGCAGTGTTATAGATAAACTTATTTTAAAATACATGCATAATGCACACATGGATATAGCTTTATTTAGATGGAATTATGCCACATAGGGTGATAATGCTCCCTGCAAGAGCTGTAGCCCATTTAACAAAACCCCATATACCAAGCATGAAAACCTCCCTTAAAATTTCAGCCAGGGGTTACAAAATCCCCAAACAAAATTGGCTATTGTCACTGTCATTGGTGGCCTTCCGGAATCTGAAGGTAAAACCCTATTGCTGAAAGCACCACATATTTGGACATAGGACTTGAAGGAATCAAGCTGGAACTAACCTTGAAGCCTCTTCCCCGAGGCCTGACTCTTACAGTATCAGAAGGTGTTCTGCAAGCTGCCATGGAAAAAGACTAGACAATAGCCCTACACAGCTGCAAAGCCTATGAAGCGCAATCATGACCAAGTTCTCCCCAGTGGAGCAATCATGGCACTTCTACCTTGCGGTAACCAACTGCCAATGGGACATAAGGCTTGCTAAATAGGACTGAATTCATTCTTGATACTGTAAACCTAGCCAGGTTCCATGGCTGGAAGAGTCATGGATCTGAGAGGAGAACCTACTGCTGCTATTTTCCTAAACCAGTATAATTTCTAACTGTATTCTCACAAATGGATCTCTGCCTCCAGAAGGCTAGGATTAAAGGTGTGAGTGCCACCATTTTCTGGCCTCTATGTCTGTCTAGTGGCTGTTTTGTTCTCTGACCCCAGATAAATTTATTAGGGTGCATGATATATTGGGGAACACAGTATCACCACAGGGAAGTTTCATCTAACTTATTTTAGTTCTGCCATACCTAAGAGTAAAATCAGATTTTTTTTCCTGAAAACTATAGGTTACTATGCTTCATTTATGTAAACACAAAAATCTCAGCAGAATAGGAACAAACGGACTCTGCCTCTTCATACTATATGTAAACATAGGAAGGATGCTCATCCCAGGGTTGCAAAGGTAGACACATTAGAAATCAGTTGATAGGACTCAGCATATCAACCTATAAATAGGAAACATCATATGATCATTTAGGGAGTCCAGAAAAAGGATACACTGGAACAAAATTAAAATTTCTCAAAAACAATAGGAATTTGAAGGAACTTCATTATCCTGCAAAGGGCATCTTAAAAAAAATTATAGCTAACATCATCCCTAAGAATTATAGGTTAGGCTAATAAAAATGAAAAGGAACAAGATGTAATTTCACAGTGGGAAATTTTGGTAGACAGCATGCAAGCCAATAGTTAAGGAATGTCATTGAAGTGAATTAGAAGTGATGCTGGGATGTATTCCTATATAATGGGATGGTAAGTATCTATTATATGAAAACATGAAACCCAAATTGAGTACATTAGTGACAATATTTCAAGTATTACTTTACTCAATATTCTAAGGTATCATGGAAGTGCTCAAAAGTATGTTGGTCATGAAAAACAAATTATCACAGATTTGAAGAAAATAAAATGCTATTAGAGAGTTATTTTTAAAAGTTATTTTATATTTTGGTGCCTGTGGAGGCCTCCTTGGAACAGGACTTCTAAAAGGCAAGAAGGGAAGCCTGTAGTGTGAAGCTATTTTTTTTTTTCTGGCTGTAAGTGAGGTCTCAAAAACCAAAGAGAGCACACAGCTCTTCTTAAAATTGAAGGTGTTTATTCCAGAGATGAAACTGAATTCTGCTCAGGCAAGAGATGTGTGTATGTGAAAAAAAACAACAAAACAAAACAAAAAACAACACAGTGACTCCTGGAAGCAAACCAAACCAAACCAGAGTAATCTGGGGAAAGGTAACTAGGGCCCATGGAGACAGTGGCATGGTTCATGCTCAGTTCCAAAGCAACCCTGCTCCAAAGGCCATTGGACACAGATTCTGCATGATGCTATACTCTCTAAAATTTAAACTAAGTAAATTTTTAAAAAATTATTTTATGAGTCAACTATGGAAATATGAAAATAAAATATGTTCGATTAATTAAAAGTCATGACTGAAGAGAAAAATCTGAACAAGAACCAGATTGTACAAATGATCCTTGTGTGATTATATATTGACAGGTGATATTACTGACTAGGCAGAGAACCCCAAGCATCTGTTAAAAGACTGGAACTCTTCACCTGGGAGTGGCCCATGTGGGGTTTCCTCTGTCCACAGTGGCATGTCAACTGGTGTCATTATGCTCTTCTTGTTCAGGTAACCATGATATGGAGAGTTCATGGCTGTATTTTCCTTATCATACCTAGGGGACACTATCTAGAAACAAGCTTACTGGGACTCTGACTCTTACAGTGTTTCTGCCCTATCTTCCATAATTTCCCCTGGGCCTTAGATGGGGAAGTTAGATTGCAGATGTATCAGTTAGGGTTAGGAATCCCATGGTCCCTTATTCTCTGCATTTTGACCAGTTGTGCTTATCTGTAATGTCTCTATCTGTTTAAAAAGAAACTTCTTTGATGATGGGTGAGAACTCTTATCAGTGGTTATAAGGATAAGTATTTAGAATACAGTTAGAAATTATATTGGTTTGGGAAATGGCAGTAGTATATAAAAAGACTGGAATCAAGAAATTAGCACAGTGAGCTCTCATGGTATTAAGAACATGCAAGCACCAAGCATGTAGAACATAATCATTGTCCTGTACAGTAGAAATGAACTGCAGAGCTGGAGATGATGCATCTGTCTTTAGAGCTATGATACCATTTACAGTTCAGAATGTGTGAAGGTGTGAACCTATCTGGATATGTGCAGGACCAGAGTCCTGAAAGTTACAAATTGTGATAGAAGGAATCAAAGGCAATTTGCATACCTGAAGATAACTGGGGTACTTGAGGACTAGAGATTCAGCACATAAAGGGGTCAAATCACCTCCAGCTGACATAGCTTTACTCTAACACTTGGTCATCAAAACCCTTGAGAGAGTCTTTGTACACTGTACAAGATTACAAAAACCTTCAATTCAAAGGTAAAGGGAGCTGAATAAACAATTATAAAAATAAAGTTTAAAGTGGGACAATGCAATAAACATGTTTCTGAGACTACATTTGTATCCTGGGTGGTAATATGTGACAAGATGGACAAATAGATTAGTGGAATAAGATAGAGGTTCATACACATAGAGCTGACAGATTTGTCTTTTTCACTTTTAGTTGAACAACAACTTGTGTATATGTATGGAGTACAAGGCATCCTTTTAATACATATAATAATGTGTAGTGATCAGTTTTAATAACTGGCACACTCTGGCTGCTTTTTATTATTAAATTCAAATGGAAGAAAGACAGTCAACAAAGGGTGCTGATCATACACTCAACTCGTCTCTGAAGTACAGAGAACTCACATTCAACAGCAAAGAAGTAAACAGTGAAATTGTAACAGTCAAAAAATAGGATGTGCAAAGATTAGGGGTCATTAGCTAGAAGGGGACTCAGACCTACAATAATAGACTAAAGGAGAGAATCAAATGCTGTGGAGGATATGGGTTGTTCACACAGGACTGCCTTTTAAGACCATAACAACCAAGTGCATATCTAACAGATGACGCAGTACTGCATTTCAGGGCAGAGAAGTTAAAGTATGTTAATACAGAATGTATACACCTATGCCTGTAAGAGCTTTAACTCTACCAGCAGAATCGAGAACCATCCTAGACTCCATCCTAAGGACTACTACCCAGTAACAAAAAGGTATGATTACTTTATACTGAGTGACTTAAACAAGTCTCCAGAAAATTATGCTGAGCAATAAGAAGAAATGCCTTACCTTGAAGTTCTGTTTCCTATTATTTCATTTATAGAGAATTCTTTGAGTGACAGTTAGAATTGGAAGCATAATGATGGCTGCTGAGTGAGCAGAAGGGCAAGAGTTGGGAGAGAAAGATGTGCATAATGATGGCTGCTGAGTGAGCAGAAGGGCAAGAGTTGGGAGAGAAAGATGTGCCAGGAAAGCTCTTGTGATAGAAATGTTTTGTATGTTGTCTGGGTTTCTGTGATAGCCTTTTTCCCCCCAGAAAACCACCATTGAGCAACTGGGTAAAAGGTTTATTAGATCTCTGTATTTTAATTAAGTATTATTTGTCTGCTTGTTTGAGAATTTAATGCATGTATATGATGTGTTTTGATCAAAACTACCCCATTCCTTCCCCCTCAGTTTTTTCCCTATCTCCCCCTCTCCTCCGCACAACTCCCCTTCCCACCCAGATTCACATGCTCTTAAAAAATAGGGTACTAGTTATTACCTATATGAGCATCAATATAAGAAGCTATAATTAAGCATAGGTAGCCTCTAAGAGGGCATATCCCTAAAGAAAAGAGTTTTTCCTCTCCCAGCAGCCACCAATCACCAATAGCTCTTTAGATAAGAGTGGGACTTTGTTGACGGGCATCTAGGTTGTTCCCAGGTTCTGGCTATTACGAATAGTGCTGCTATGAACATAGTTGAGCATGTATCTTTGTGGTATGATTGAGCATTCCTTGGATATATGCCCAAGAGTGGTATGGCTGGGTCTTGAGGTAGATCGATTCTCAATTTTCTGAGAAACTGACATACTGATTTCCACAGTGGTTGTACAAGTTTGCATTCCCACCAACAGTGGAGGAGTGTTCCCTTTGCTCCGTATCCTCTCCAACATAGACTGTCATTAGTGTTTTTGATCTTAGCCATTCTGACAGGTGTAAGGTGGTATCTCAGAGTCATTTTGATTTGCATTTCTATTGTGATTAAGGATGTTGAGCATTTCTTTAAATGTCTTCCAGCCATTTGTGATTCTTCTTTTGAGAATTCTCTATTTAGCTCTTTAGCCCATTTTTTAAATTGGATTGTTCAGTATTTTGATGTCTAGTTTCATGAGCTCTTTATATATTTTGGAGATCAGTCCTCTCTCAGATGTGGGGTTGGTGAAAGTCTTTGTCCATTCTCTAGGCTGTCTTTTTGTCTTATTGACCATGTCTTTTGTCCTACTAAAGCTTCTCAGTTTCAAGAGGTCCCATTTATTAATTGTTGTGCTCAGTGTCTGTGCTGCTAGTGTTATATTTAGGAAGTGATCTCCTGTGCCAATGCGTTCAAGAGTACTTCCTACTTTCTCTTCTATTAAGCTTAGTGTAACTGGATTTATGTTGAGGTCTTTGATCCACTTGGACTTGAGCTTTGTGCATGGTGACAGATATGGATCTATTTGTAATCTTTTACATATTGACATCCAGTTATGCCAGCACCATTTGTTGAAGATACTTTCTTTTTTCCATTGTATAGTTTTGGCTTCTTTGTCAAAAATCAGGTGTTCATATGTGCATGGATTAATGTCAGGGTCTTCAATTTGATTCCATTGGTCTGTATGTCGGTTTTTATACCAGAACCAAGCTGTTTTTATTACTATAGCTCTATAGTAGAGCTTGAGGTCAGGGTTGGTGATGCTTCTAGAGGTTGCTTTATTATACAGGATTCTTTTAGCTATCCTGGATCTTTTGTTTTTCCATATGAAGTTGATCATTGTTCTTTCCAAGTCTGTGAAGAATTGTGTTGGGATTTTGATGGGGATTGCATTGAATGTGTAGATTGCTTTTGGTAAGATTGCCATTTTTACTATGTTAATCCTACCCATCCATGAGCATGGGAGATCCTTCCATTTTCTGATATCTTCTTCAATTTCTTTCTTTAGAGATTTGAAGTTCTTATCGAAAAGGTCCTTCACTTGTTTAGTGTTATCCCAAGGTATTTTATATTATTTGTGGCTATTGTCAAGGGTGATGTTTCTCTGACTTCTAGATACCTGTCAACTGAAGAATGGATTAAGAAAATGTGGTACATTTACACAATGGAGTACTACTCAGCAGAGAAAAACAGTGAAAGCATGAAATTTGCAGGCAAATGGATGGAACCAGAAAATATCATCCTGAGTGAGGTAACCCAAACCCAGAAGGACAAACATGGCATGTACTCACTCATAAGTGGATACTAGATATAAAGCAAAGAACAATCAGACTGCAACCCACAGAACCAGGGAGGCTTTATAGCAGTGGGGACCCTAGGATGACTGTGGCTTATAATAAGTTTTGGTTTTACTCAATTACTGGGAAAGCCTCAAAGAAACATTTCACTATTAGGATAAGAATTTATACTGTATCAAGCTGATAATAGAAAATAAATAAATAAATAAATAAACAAACAAACAAACAAATAAATAAAAATATCTTAAATTAAAAAAAAAAGAGTGAGACTTTGTGAGCTCCTCCCCATCTACACTGTGATTGTGCCTGACTTGATCTTGTGCAGATCTGTCATACAGTTTGTAGCTAGAGTTTTCCTGCCTGGCCCACAGTCAGGACAAATCTCTATCACCTGCCAGTCCCACAGCCTCAGACCCGACCAAGTAAACACAGAGACTTATATTGGTTGCAAACTGTATGGCCGTGGCAGGCTTCTTGCTAACTGTTCTTATAGCTTAAATTAATCCATTTCTATAAATCTATATCTTGCCAAGTAGCTCGTGGCTTACCAGCATCTTCACATGCTGTTTCTCATCGTGGCGGCTGGCAGTGTCTCTCTGACTCAGCCTTCCACTTCCCAGCTTTATTCTCCTCCTTGCCCCGCCTACACTTCCTGCCTAGCCAACGGCCAATCAGTGTTTTATTGATTAATCAGCAACACATTTGCCATACATCCCACAGCACCCTGCCACTGTGAATTTACTTCTGAAATGGCCCTTATGATCCCGGAATCTTAGAGTGGGGGATGTGCTGTTCATTTCCCATGTAGAGCTGAGCACGCCACACTGAATTGTTTCCAGTTCTATCCACTTACCTTCAAACTCAATTTTTCTTTATAGATAAGTGATATTCCATTGTGTATATATACCACACTCTCTTTAACAGTTCATCAGTTGATGGAAAGTTAGGCTGTTTCCATTTTCTGGCTAGTGTGAATGGAAGAGCAGTGAGCATGTGTAAGCAAATATCTCTGTGATAGGGTGCAGAGTTTTTTGATGTTCTCAGGAGTAGTGTAGCTGGGCCATATCTAAGATCTATCTATTCCGAGCTTTTCCAGGAACATCCACACTGGTTTCTATAGTGGCTGTAGCAGTTTGCACTTCCACCAATCGTATGTAAGAATACTTAAACAAGAGTTTATTCCTCACATTCACTTTAACATTATATGGTTATTTATTCTTTCTTAAAACTATACTTTAGTCAACAATCTGTTTTGCATAAAACAATCTTTTGGAAAACAACACATGAATCGAATCAAGATGTAAGTTTAAAGTACAGTTAATTGGGTGCAATGCCCTGGAATATAAATATTGAATGAAAACAAATACAGAATAATCAATGGTTGTAATTCAGAGTTTATGGAAAATTAGGTTAGCTTCTTTGATCCAAATCATCTAATTTTTAGTGTACAAAGTTCTAAGCTCTCCTACCTTGAGTTTGCCCTGATTCAGAGAGATTGCAATTGATGTCTGTCTATGGCCTTGCACTGCCCTCCTTGTTACTTGGCTTCTGTGGAGCCAGTTCACTGAAATAAAGCCTTCATATGTTTTGGTGAATGTACAAGAAAACAAGTGTCACTACCCAGAGCTGGCATTTTCTCAGCATAGCACCACACTCATTTACTTGAAGATGTTTCAAATACATGTCAGCTATAAAAGAATTAGAACTCATCCATCCAAAGTATCCAAAAGTACTCCACACACCCAAAACACAGGTTTTATGCACATCTATAAATGTTAGATAAATGTAAATGATGAGGGTGGGGCTGGAGAATCTGTCCAAGCTGGACTGTAACTCAGTGGTAGAGGACATACAAAATATATGTGAGGCCCTAGGTTCAATCCAGGAACCAAAACCCAACAAAGGACAACAAAAATATGTTTAAGTCATAACAGTGAGATTTTTCATAGATAACAGAATCTGTTCACCTATCTGCTGGGACTTCACTGTCAAGACACTCAAAAGTTTGTAGAAGGATGAATGAGTGTTCTTGCAGGTAGAGATCACTGTATCTATGGCAGGGATTTAAAATGTCTTTGAAGAGCCTGAAATTGACTTGAAGAAACAGCTGAAGGATTAGCCTGATAATCATTGCGCAGCTGTCTGCAGAGAGCATGGCGGGATGATCTGTGGGCCTGCTTTGGAAAAGAACATCTCAGTTCCCATCATGATTGATGCCTACGGCTTTCAGGACCCAACATGCTAACTTATTTCTCTATTCTTAAACAGGTAGAAATGTGCATTAGTCCTTATTTTTCTAAGTCTCTCAAGCTAAATTTAAGGTGATTTTTAAACATCTCATTCTTCTTTATGAGATTTCTGAGTTATTTCTTATAGCAAATACGACACATACACATACAATTCAGATACTAAACACTTGCAGACCTCATGAATTCAGATAACCAGATTGTGAAATTGAACTCTGAAGATCTGTCATGTGCTTGATAAAAGGGAATGCATCCTAAAACAAAAGCAAGTTTAAACTAGGTATATTTTTGAGGATTTCTTACTGGCAGGTGAGGTTTAACCTGGGTGGGCGGGGTGTATGAGAAAATGACTTCTGAGAATGGAAACTCAGGACCTGATTCATGTGGGTGCTGGGAATTGAACCCTTTCTATCTAACAGGTCCAAGCGTGGCAAACATGGCATTGACAGGTCTTGCCCCGCCCCCTATCCTCCTCCTAGTACTAAAGCTAGCACCGAGGTCTGTTCCCTTATTTGGCCACTGACTCATTCCTGAGACAAAACACTAAGATCCAATGATCAAAATTCATTATTTGACTAACATGTCTAGTCAGATCTCACCAACTCATCCTAACATAGATCTCCCCTTAAAAACTCACTCCTGCAAAAACTGTTGTGGCTGTCTTTGCCTGATCCAGAGGCAGCCCTCCCCCCCCCCCCACCTCACTCCCTGCTTGCTCCTCCAGGTAAAATCTCCTTCTGCTGAGAACTTGGTGGCTGGGTGTGTTCTGAGCTGACTCTGAGGGGCTGCAATCCCTCACATGTCCCAGAAGTGTTGTTCCAGCTTCCTTTTGTCCCACCCAGTGGCAGGTAGGAGATTCTGTCCTCACTCACTTTTGGCTTCCTTCACCACTCTACAGTGCTTTTCTCCAGTGTCCCTTAGGTCATGTCTGCATGGAGTCCCTGCATCAGACTCTTGTTCTCTTTCTGGTCACTCTCTGGTCAGCTCACGGAGTTGGCATGCAAAAACGCTTCCTGGTCATGGGAAGTAATCTGCCCGTCCATGTTCTGCTTTCTGTGCCTCTCTGCTCTGTGTTGAAGACTTCAGCCTTATTTTCATGCCAACCACACACCATGCATCCTCCTGCCAGAGGCTTTCCCCCTCCAATGTGCAGGCTGCCCAGAGTTGTTTCTGCACAAGCCTGGTGGAGCCCTATGCCTGGAGAGTTTCCTGTTATTGACCAGATCCCAGTGAAAGGTGAGGTCAGACTTCCAGATTCATAGTCACTTACAGAGAATCATACCATGCCCTGACCTCCAGGTAGTGTAGCCATAGTTCCCAACTTATGGGCTGCACCAGTCAATTCAGGGGCATCCTCCTTGAGATTGGACTCCATGGAAGCCAGATCTGTAGGTCTATATTCCCTTATTCACTATTCCATCTCCAGTGTTTAGCAAGAGACATTGCCCATGCCAGAGTTTCATTGCTGATTTGCTGGTTAATGGATGAGAAAACCAGGGTTCTGCTTTTTAGACTATAGTCAAGTCATGTGGGTTTGTTTGCTTGTTTGTTTTGTGTCTTGTTTTGGTGTGTGTGTGTGTGTGTGTGTGTGTGTGAGAGAGAGAGAGAGAGAGAGCACGTGTGTGTGCACACATGCGTGAGCGCTGTGAACCCAGACCTTCTCTGCCTCCCTCACACTTTGGGTCTTTTTCCACACCTGTTAACTTTCTGGTGTAACTTGCAGGCTCATTTCTGGATTTTCAGCATTCTGAAATCTATCCTTTGTATTGGACTAACTTCTGGAGATTCTAAGACTGTTTTAAGGTGTAGTTATGAATATCAACAGAGCCCACCATGAGGCACACAATAGTATTGTGGTGTGTGAAGTGTAGTGCTCAGCAGCGGCAGCACTGGTCAGAGCTATTGGAGATCTTGGTTTCCTAAAGCATAACATAATGCTTGGATTAGTGTGGAGTGATGGTAGGAATGACTGTGTACTTATTTGTGTGCAGTCTTATTTCATAGAGTAGTATGTATATCTTAGGAGGAGCCATGAGGATTGTGCTGCCTGGTTTTCAGTGAGGCAGCTCAATGCTGTGGCTTATTTTTCTCCTCTCAGAAGTGAGCATTGTGGCATTGCTACAAGTTAATACATAAAATGCCATCAATAGAGGACCTAGTGCAGGACACTGTCAGTACACTTTAGCTTGGGTTTTGAATATACTAATGCTGCAGATACTTCCATGTCTCTGTTAATATTTTTCAGAATAAGGAAAGAATAGAATGTGTGGTTTGTGCATCATATACTCTCAAAACCACACAACTTTTCACTCGGAGATGAAAAGTCTGATTAAAATAATACCTCTTGTCAAAAGGCAAAACAAATTTGGCTTTTGAAAACAAATGCAAGCCTAATTCTCCGACTGGAGTTGGTAGTTTAAATTGAACTTGCACCAATAGCTACATTGTTTATAGTCGGTGATTTGTTTCTAGATTCAGAGCTACTGTTTCAATATTGGGAGACTGGAATGGACAAGCTGGCATCAAGAAGCAGAGTCCCCTGTGCACTGTATCTTGTTGTCATGGACTCCTTTTTCTCTCTCACCTTAGCTAGCATTTAGAATGGGATAAGTGAGCTCTTCATCAAACCCAGGTTTGCAACATCCTGGAATTACTCTATCTTTGTATCAAGCTGCATCTTCTAAATGCTAAGCAGTATATTAATCTATAGTTATGAGTATGAAAATTATATGCAAAAATGATGTCAGTTATCTTGGGAAGCATGGGGGGATTATTGGGAGCATTGTGTTAGGCTCATCATAACTGAGCAGTTTTGTTGGGTAAAAAGTACTGCGGGCAGATGTTTTTTCTCCTTGGTTATAGTTAAAGGCCCAGACACACTACACAAAAATTGTTATTATGTCTTCAGAAAAGACATCTTGATGGAGCAGCAGAAATTGAGAAAGAAGCTATGGGGACAACAGCTGCCATGTGTGTAAAGTGTGAGATTCTCATTATAACAGTAGAAATCAAAGGTCAGCCGTCATTTAAGTGAGTCAAAGAAACCAGAATGTGAAGTGGCCCAGATGACCAAACATCAACACCAAAGTTTTCTTCCTTTATTCGTTTTTTTCCTTTTTTTTCTGGGATAAGGTTTCACTCTGTAGTTCAGGTTGGCTATGAAGCCCAGGATGACCTTGAACTCTTGACGATTTTCCTGCCTCAGCCTTCTGAATGTTGAGATTACAGATGTGAGACATCAAGCCTGCCAACAAGTTTTAAAACTGGAAAGAAACAGGAAAGTTTGGGGCAGAAAGGAGAATTGTCAGGCTTTTCTTTGGAAGCCAGAGTAGTCATAGAAAGGTACGGTGAGTGAAATGCTATTATACTAAGTTATGCTATATTATGTTGACTAATTACTAGAAAATTTCTGGTTTAGAGTGACACAGTTTAAAAGACTGTCCATCACAGGTGAAGGAATGAAGAAGACAACAGAGGAGGAAAGAAAAAATAAATAAGAGGAGAAAAGGACAAACTAAGAAATAAGCCCGGAGGACACAGCTCCACTCAAACGGCTTCCTTGAGCTCATTTGCATAGTTGCATATGAAAATTAGTTGATCATAATAATAAAATTTATGGAGGTTGGACAGCACAAGAAGGATTTTGAAATGGAAACTTACTACAGAATTGTAACCTTTCCTAGGGACAACAGTGATCCCAACAGACAGCAGCAAAGTTTAAACACCCTTCCTAAGTGATCACAGTGATGTGCAGTAAGTACAGACAAAGGGGAACCGAAGCACCTGCAGGTACATGAAGGCCAAAGCAGCCCGTCACACACTCACTGGGTTCAAGATGCAGGAAACAATGACATGAAATAGATAATATACATGTATGTATCTCAGGTTAATATACAAGAAAATATACCGAAAAAAAAAGAAGTTCTAACTTGCTGGCTAAAATAGTATATACTCTTCTGAACTCTAAAGCATTTTCTTATTTAACCTTTTTAAAAATAAAAAAAGACATGAAGGTGAGGGTTGATCTTGGAGGAGCTGAAGGGTAAATGTTATCAAAATTCTCAAATAATTAATAAAAATATTATTAAAAATTATAAGACAGTCACCCAGTGTATGAATTACCTCCAGAAAGCAGTGTGCTGTCTCAGTCAATAAAACAAAATTTGCTTATTAAATTGTTACAAAAAGATGAGGATGCCAGCACACTCCTTCACAGAAGCAAAAAAGCACACATCATCACAACTCTAGTACAAAGGCTGATGATAATACAAGTAAAATATATAAAGTACAATAAAAAATATCAGCTTGTCTCATTTTTTTGAGTAAATTTACAGAGCTGTTATAACTGAAGCCTGTCTTTAGGTTGTTGGAGTTGCCAAAACAATGGCAGAGGCAATATGACACCAGGACATGTCCATAAGCCGATGCTGATGTGCTGAGGGACATACACAGTATTTTAACCAGCAGATCACATAGTCTGTGTTCCAGGGAACTTTCTTGTTCTATATTTTTGCATGTATTATTTCTTTCATATTGGAGTTTCCTGTCTTTTGAACACCAGTTGAACAAATGCTAAGTTCTGAGGGAAAGTGACTGTAGTTCAATTAAGACATAGTAAAAAAAAAAAATACAGATTGATGAAGATATTCTCAAACCAAAGAAAATAATGGGATACAAGACCATTATTGTTCCTATTTCTTCATGAAAGAGATTAGTGTAACAGTGAAAGCATATAGTTAACTATTAGCACAAGTGAAGAACTCAGGAAGAGCCCTGGATCATTTAATTCCTCTCGATAACAAGCAGCACAAAACAACTTTGGAAAACAGACTTTCCAAAGAAAATTTGGCATTCACAGAATTTAAAAACGGAAAAAAAAGATCAGTGTAAACAATACTTCTGCATGAGGTAGACTATGAATGAAGAAGTCTGAAAGTGCATGTTTCTGAGAGGGGGTAGGTGTGACTGGGGGGACTAATGATCCTGGGAGCTGGTCTAGGACTTACCACTTGGCTTGCCATTTCCCTCCTGATCATAAACGCTCTACAATACACCAGCACCAGACAAGGACATTCTATGACCACCACACAGCAATAAAACATAGCTTACTGAAGGGTAGACAAAGCATAAACAATGTCTATACCACAAGGGCATTCTTTTGTTCTATCCCATGTAAGTAGTTGTGCTTTTTTACTAAGGAGCTTTATCCTCAGACAAAAATGATTATGGCACCCAGTGATGCAGCTATTTTCTCTTCCTTCACAAGTGAAAACTTTAGGTACTATTTGCTCTTACAAATTACCTAATGATGGTTACACAGTCTAAAACAATTTGCACACCATGTTAATTAAAATGAGAACTTGTGGTGATATTTTGTTTGTGATCTAACAAGACGTGCCTGAAGGTCAGAGTGAGGAGGTAAGGAACTAGTTAGCCATAGAGGCCAGGCAGTGGTGGCACACATCTTTAATCCCAGCACTCGGGAGGCAGAGGCAGACAGATCTCTGTGAGTTCAAGGCCATCCTGGACTACACAAGACTGAGCCAGTCTAAAAAAGAAACAGAGCCAGGCAGGGATGGCTCACACTTTTAATCCCAGTACTTGGGAGTCACATACCTTTAATCCCAGTACTAGGAAGGTGAAGACAGGAAGTGATATGGCTGGGTGGGAAGAGGAATATAAGGTGGGAGGAGACAGGAGCTCATTGCATTTTAGTCTTGACAGGAGCTCGGTCCTTTTCAGGCTGAGGATTCCTAGAGGTAAGAAGTCTTTCTAGAGGCAGGTTGCTCTGTTTCTCTGATCTTTCAGCTTTCACTCTAATATCTGACTCTGGGTTTTTAAAAAGACCAATTAGAATTTGTGCTACAAGAACTAGAAAGATTTGAACTTGAGTGAAGAAAGATAATTAACAGCAAATACTAATGTTAAAGTGAAAAGATTTTGATAGCTTTACATGGATTTCTAACACACCAATGGGTTCAAGTGATCACAAAGTTCCTGGAAATTAAAGGAAAAAGAAAGCCCGAGCAAAGAAACAGAAGACAGAGGAATCAAATGATAACTTGAAAACTGAAACGTACAAGAAAATTAAAAACTCAATGGACAAAGGAGAGGTCAGTGGGAAGAACCAGGGTAAATATGAAGACACTCCTTCTTCTCCACAGTTTTCTAAATTACAGTTAGATGATTGAGGCAAATGCAGTGCTATGTCTCTGAATACAGTGCATTCAAAGGAGTACTCAAGTGCTTGGAACCCAGTCGTTCTTCATCATACATGAAGCTGAATAATTGGAGGTTTCTTCTGCTGGGTTTTGGCCTTGTTTATGTCTGATCACAGCCTTAATCTTCCATCTTGAAATGGGAATATTTATCCTGTGTCATTGTATGCTTGTTGGAAGCATGTAACTATTTTTTTCTTATAGAGGTGCTCACAGTTGAGAGATTTCCTTGAATCTCAGATGAGACTTGAACTTCAGATTTCTAAAGTATTGTAGTAGTTACACACTATATGGATTTTTGAAATTGGATTGTATCTTGAGGACAAGGGGTGAAAGGTAATAATTTAAAATGATATGTTTGGATATCAAGTTGACAAGAGGTGGAATTGTGATGGTTAACCTCAATTGTCCACTTGATGATGTCTATAATTCCCTAGGGGACATGGCTTTGGGTGTGCCTCTAGAGGATTATCTTGATTAAGTTAATTGAGAAGGAAAACTTGACAACTGTGAGCAGTGCAGAATCCTGGGTTAGGATCCTATAGTGTATAAAAAAAAAAAAAAAGTAAGCTGCGCACAAGCATCCCTCCTCCTTCACCACTTCCTGATGTGTCTTGCTGCTTCAAGCTCTTGCTATTTTGACTAGTTCCTGCCACAAGGGAGTGTGCCCTGGAACTCTGAGCCAAAGCAAGCCCTTCTCCATTAAGTTACCCAGATTCATCAATTTGTCACAGAGATAAAGAAAGTAACTAAGATAATGCAACATATCACCACATAAACATGCAAATAATAGCATAACAAAACCTAGAGGGAAGAATGAGAATCAGGATCTAGAGTCACTGTAGTGACCCAAAATGTCCAATATATACTTATTTTGTTTCTATTTTTAACCTTTTTAAAGCAAATAAAACACATAAAATGATGATACTTTATTGCTGAGCTTGTGCTTTAAATAGATGTAATATGAAAGATAACAATGGCCTTAGAGGCATTAAATACTATGGAGATACACAAAATTAAGTCTCACATCACAGTGGATGTAAGTTATTATAAAACTAATACTGTCAAGTTCAAGTTTATGTGGGAATCCCCTCCGCTACCACTGACAAAGTCACTTAAAAGGGCTGGAGAGGCCACTCAGTCTTAAGAACACTGTTGCTCTTCCAGAGGACCCAGCTCAGTTCTCCCAATGGTGGTTCACACGGCTTGTATTGCCAACTCTGGGGAAATTGACTCCCTCTTCTGGTCTCTGGGGGCACCTGCACACTCACAACACTCACAGACACATATATCTGTGAATAAAGATAAACCTTAAAATATCTCTAAAAACGTGAGAGAATGATGAAAGACAGTGGAAGGTTGACGTAGAATGTGATAAGAAAAAGAAAAAAAAGGACATGTGACTTACAGGCAGCACAAAGGACAGTGGCAGGCATGGACACCACTATACCCATAACACTAAATGGAAATGAATCAAGCAATGTAATTCAATTATAAGACAAATTTTCTGATTTTTAAATTACATCTTGATAAAAATTTTACATTAAAAACTGTAAGTAAGCCGAATTGAATAATGGATCAAGAGGGAATGATGGTCCAAGGTGAGACGACCAATCAAGTGATTTAAATTTATTTATGCCAGACACCAGAACAACAAAACATATGAAGAAAATCTGATGGAACATGAGGAGAAACAATCCACTATTAGAGATGGAGAGCTCAACATTTCTCTGTCAACAACTGACAGAACACTGAGACAAAAGAAAGTCAGCAAGGGAAGAGAGTGAGAGAACAAGACTCCCCAGCCCTTGGGAAGCTGTTCAGTGACAGTGTCACACATGCCTTCCAAGGGTCCAGAGGCTGTGAAAGCCTCAAACAAAATGGAGAATTGTTGTCACAGTGGTCTCTAATCCTAAGAGGATCTAAGTAGAAATCAATTCAGAAAGGTTACTGGGAATTTTCCAAGTGCTTGTCATTGTCCACGTGGGTGACTCAAATGAAGTGAAAAAGACACCAAACTAAATGAAAATAAGAGACATGAAATCTATGAAGAACCTTAGAGTTAGAAAACTGTCTGAAATTAATAATCTGAAATTCCACTTCAAAACACCCCCCAAAGAGCAGAAGGAATGGGAAGTGTGAAATAAAGGACAGAAATCAATGATTTGACAAAGAGATAGATTTGTCAAAACTCAAAGAAGCAAGTCAAGGACTCTTTAGAAAGTGGGAAGGTGGATGAGAGCAAGAAGCAATTTATTTGCATCCTTTGGGTATTTGCCCAAGAGTGGTATAGCCGGGTCTTGAGGTAGATTGGTTTCCAATTTTCTGAGGAACTACTATATTGATTTCCATAGCAGCTGTACAAGTTTGCACTCCCACTAGCAAGGGAGGATGTACCCAAAGGACTCTCTATCCTATTACAAGGACACTTGCTCAACTATGTTCATTGTAGCTTTATTCATAATAGCCAGAACATGAAAACAACATAGATGTCCCTCAACTAAAGAATGGATAAAGAAAATGTGGTACATTTACACAATGGAATATTTTACTCAGTTGTTAAAAAAATGACATCATGAAATTTTCAGGCAAATGGATGCAACTAGAAAAACAAAATCATCCTGAGTGAGGTAACCCAGACCTAGAAAGACAAATATGGCATGTGTGTACTTTGAAGTGGATATTAGCTATTAATTAAATGACAATCAAGCTACAATCCACAAACCCAGAGAAGCCAGATAAAGAGGAGGGCTCTCGGGGGCACACATGGACTTCCTTGGGAGGGAGAAATTGAATAAATGTTATGGGTTGACTAGGGGTGGGTGGGGACGGGAGCAGAAATGATCAGGTGTGTAGGAGGAAAGGATGGAGGGTGAGAGTATGAGGAAAGACAGCTGGAATTGAGGAGCACGGAAGGATCATGTGGAAATCTAGAACACTGAAACTTCCTGGAAGCTTTAAGGGTGACCCTAGTGAGGACTCGTAGTGATGGAGGATATGGAATCTGAACTGACCATTATTTGTAACCAGGCAACACTTCCAGCCTGGGTTGCATTCAGTTGAGTTATTGGCTGAGGAAGTCCCATAGAGATCCCTAAACAACTTAAGCTGATGCTAGGACAGAAGGTAGCTCTCTAAAAACTGACAGTAGAGCCCCATTGCAGAAGACAACATCCGCATAGCTCATTGAACATAGAGAGGTCAAGCTGGTGCATGCAGGGAGCCTTCTCCCATACATGCTAATCTCTTTGATGGGAGATAGTACTTTGTAGGCTATGGAAATAGAAACCTGGACACCAACCCAGCCACAAAACCCTCGACCCACAATCTATCCAGCCTGCAAGAAGTGCTGGGGCAATGGTGGCATAGAACTTGTGGGAGTGGCCAACCAATGTTTGGTTTAACTTGAAGCTCATGCCACAAGAGGGAGCCTATGCCCTACAACACTGCCGAGATGGCCAGGAACTGGAGACTGGATAGCCCAAGGGCCTAGGAAAAAACCAAACACGACTGGCAGAAAAAAAAAAAAAATCAATGAAATGATTCCTAATGATGTTCTGCTATATTCACAGAGCAGTGCCATTTCTAGTCATCCTTTCCTTTGGCAGCAGATGGGAGTGGCTACAGAGACCCACAGCCAGACACTACACAGAAGTAGAGTCTAAATTGGAGGTTTCTATCAGGCCCCTTCCCCCTGGAGATCAGGGAACCTCACAGAAGAGGAGGAGGAAAGATTGTAGGAGTCAGAGGGGATGGAGATCTCTGGGAGAACGTGGCCCACCAACTCAACTAAACAGGGTTCGCAGAGACTGAAGTGGCAAGCACAGGGCCTGCACCAGCCTTGTCCAGCTTTGTCCAGACTGGATATGAGGGCTTGTGCCTTGTCTTATTAAATCTTATTTTGTCCTGTTAGGCTCTAGTCTCTTGGAAGCCTGCTCTTTTCTGAAGAGGAAACAGAGGCGGGGTGGCGGTGGTAGGGGGAATCTGGAGGAGAGGGGAGCTAGGGGGAGCTAGGAGTAGAGGGAGAGGAATCTGGTTGGGATGCGTTATACGAGAGAAGAATCTATGTTCAATTAAAAACAAACAAACGAATAAATAAAAATTACCCACATCATAAAGATGTATTTTTAAGGCACAGAGGTATAATTAATTAGATGAACACTCCAAACAAGATGTGAACATTTCAATGAAATGAACCACGAAGCACAGCTCAATCTGAGATAAATCATTTGAATAGTCCTATAAGAATTAAAATAAGTTAAGTTTATAATTTTAAAAAATTTCCAGGAAGACTCTTTAGTGCAAGACTATCTCACAGATGAACCTGATATTTATTTTAAGAAAAATTAACTCTGCATTTTTATTGGTTGTGGTCTTCTGTTGTGGTCTATATCTGTTGCAAAGAGAAGTTTCCTTGATGAGGTGTGAAAACTCCACTTATCTGTGGGTATACAGACAAATACTTATAGATTGTTGTTAGGAATGATGCTGGTTTAGTAAATTAGTGGTTTTAGGTTCTCCTCCATGACTTTACTAGCCACTGAATAATTAGCTAGGTTTCCTATATAAAAATACCAAGTTGTGGAGCTCCAAACCAATGGATATATTTACTAACTCTCCCACACTTGAGGCTCAGGGGAATCCCGTTCCAGAAGAAAGGGAGGGGAAGATTGTATGAGCCGGAGGATCAGGGCTTTTTCTATGAGATTGTGTCTCCTAGTAATGTCAGAAGCTACAGCAATGCAGTCTCACCAACATGACTGCCTAAACATGAGCTAAATCAGGATGACACCAGTGGATATGTCTAAGTGCATGGGGAATATTCCATGAGGCCTCAACACTACACAAGGAACTACGGACAGCTGAGGAAAGCTGGGGTGGGAGAGGCGGTCTTCCCTAGGGAAAAACACAGCATTTGGTTGTCCAGCGCCAAACAATCAGCCCTGAAAACGTACATACAAGTAGCATTATGTGGACTGAGCAAGTTATGTTTAGGAATATCTATGTATGTAATCACAATGAATGAAAAAAGAGTCCATGAAGGAGAACAGAGAGAGGCATATGGGAGGTTTCAGAGGAAGGAAAGAGAAGAGAAAAATGTTGTAATCAAATTATGATATCAAAAAAGGAAAATTAATAGCAATTATACTTGATCTTTTATAGGAGATACCAGAAGCAAAAGTAATTTTTTTCTTCACTCTACAAAACCATCATTATTCTTACCTCAAAACCATGGAAAAAAGAAACTAGAGATGAATATTCCTCATGAATATCACTGTACACCTCTTAAAATACCAGCAGATATTTATAATATAAGCAACATAATATAACATATATGTACATATATATGTCAGTGATATATACAAATAATTACATATGATGAATAGATGGATTTTATTTCAGAGATGAGGTTGGTTCAGTATTTGAAAATTGACCATGTTAACAGGTTAAAAAAGAAAAATCACATAATCATAATATTTGATACAGACAAAGTATTTGAGAAAATAGTATTAATTCAAAGTACTAGAAAAGTCACCGTGCCCTGGTAGCATCCAACTAGAAGCAAGTCCTTGTCCCTCAAACTTCTCAGCACACAGGCCATCAACAAGCCCTTTCTATCCCTCTTCCCGATACACCAGTGGTTTCCAGAAACAATTGTTCTTTCTAACCGGGAAGAGTAAGGACCCCTAAAACACAGCTGCTATTGTGCCCCAGCTCCGGCTAGAGGGGACCAATGTCAGATCATGTCACAGTGCTGAGTATGTTGATGGACCCTGATTAAATGGGAGTAGAAAGCTAAAAAATTATCTCTAAGTATTCAAAAAGCATCTTCTGAACTTGAGAGGGGCAGCATAGAAAAGTATTAGAAAGTATTTGTTTGAAAGGTATTTTAGTTCTATTTTCATTTTCTTTCTCCTTTATTCTGAAGTAATCAAGGGAAGCATCCTATATTTTTATCAAGTAGAATCAGTAATATAAAGTTTTATGAAAGTACTTCCACTTCTACATTGATATAGTAAACTGTATGAGCTATTCAAACATTGTTTTAAAACACATATGCTTGATATCACTGTGGTTTTTACTATGAGGAAGAATTGATGGGTATTGTCTTGTTTTAAAACTCTCATCTTTATACTTTTTTCCACTTTGGAGTCTGTGAAAATATAACATTAAATTTCTTATATCAATATGCTTTACAGTTGGAGGAAACAAAACTTGAGAAAAATATGTATCAAGATTTTAACAACAAACAGAGGGTTTAGAGGTTTAAAAAATACTTTCTATGATTATAAAGCTTAGAAACCTCAGTATTAAACATTTCAAATGCCTACCACTGATTTTAGAAGGTGATTATCTTCCGTAGATGCTGGGTGATAACTTTTTGTGATTTGCTTGGTTTCAGCAAATCCATGACCAACACAGAACTGGTAAAAGTGTAAAGAGTGTCTTTCAACCAGGCAGTGGTGGCACACACTCCCAGCACTCGGGAGGCAGAGGCAAGAGGATTGCTGTGAGTTCAAGGCCAGCCTGGTCTACAGAGAGTGTTCCAGGACAGCCAAGGCTACACAGAAACCCTGTCTCAAAAAATAAAAATAAAAATAAAAAAAGAAAAGAAAAGAAAAGAATAGTATCTTTCACCTTGTGGCACAGTGTAAGCATTTTCCTTGGTTCAAACTGACCGACATATTCTTTCTTATTAAATAGAATTGCACCTTTTTCTTGGGTCTGTTGTACAGTTTCAGGATTGAAGACACAGAATCTCATGGGTGACAGATATGTCAGGACACCTGGTGTGCAGGCATAAGGTGAATGCAGACATGTTGTTGTCAGTGGCTCCTTCATCAATGTAAGAGTAACATAAACATAGGCCTGGAACACAATCTGTTCTACATCAAGAAAACAAACTTATTTAAAAGCAGCACTCCATGGAACCAATGTGGTGTTCTGAAACCCCTTCCCTAAAATATATTTTGGCTTCAGTAAAACAACAACAACAACAAGACAATAGGAAAGGAAGTCTGTGGGTTGATGGGGTGGCTCAGGCAACAAGGACAGTTGTGACCAAACTTGGTAAGGTGGGTTGAATCCCTGAAACCTACATGATGGAAGTTGAGCTCTGATCTCCATGTGCACACCATGACATATATTCACTCACATACATGCATATATATAGTGACACATGCATATATATAGTGTTGGAGTACCCTGCATTTAAGGCTGCAATTCACCACGTCCAGATAGTTCTCTGAGCTCTGTGTAATACGGGAGACTCCCTATGCAGCAGGACCCTCTCTATATATCCTATTAGTGTCTCTAGGCCAGATGCCTGACCTTATTTGCAAGCTGCCTTGAGTTTGGATGCCTGACTTACCTTAAGTGTGACCTTCGGCACAGCTCCCTGCAAATGTCACCACCCACCCCACTCACCCCCCCATCACCCCACCCCCCACACCCAGTCCATATGATAATTAGGTATTGTGCTCCAGTTGTATGATGCAAATTAGGCGATGCCCCACTGGCTCCATCCTATATATTCCCCTTACTGTGAAATAAAATTGAGCTGTAACGCTTCAAATGTCTTCTGGAAAGCTATTGCCACCGTATCCACAACCTTCTGAACCCTACTCATCGCTTCTGCTCCCTCTTCTCTCACAGGCAGGTGACCAAAGATCATAAAGAGGAGGGAGACCCATGAAAACAGGTAAATAAATGTGTCAAACCTGTAAGAGGTCTGTACCAGGAAGGGAGTGGGATCCGTATTCAGCTATTCCACTTCCCATAGACTTACACCTTTCCACAACAATGTTGATGGGTTGGCGGGCTGTTGCCAAGACTGATCATTTCCCATTGTTCTAGGAACCAGTGCTACTAGCTTTACACCATCCTCAGACCAAAATGTATCATTCTGTTAACTCCTTTTATCTGCCGATTTATTGCAGAAAGAAAGAAAAAGCTGTTCCAATGTGCCAGATCCCTCTACTTTAAGACACATTTTGGGAGACTTGTAGTATTCCCAGCTAAGTCTGTAAGTCTCATTAAAATTGTAGGCTTGCTAGCTACTTTTCATAAAAGAAATTCTGTTCTAAGTTCAGCATAATTAGTCCTGATAAAAGGGCTAATCACAACACTGTGCAGCTCCGGATGAAGCGCATACTTTAAGAGCCCCATGCATTGATTTAAAAAAGCTTTGAGTACCAAGGAACAATAGATAAGACCAACACGGTTTGATAGCAAGTCTTTGAAAAAAAAACAAAATCACACAAATCTTATATCACTGAAAATTTTTAAAGAAGGGAATGACTGGTTTGGGCTTGTCAGAGTGATAAGAAGAAAAACTGTGGGCACAAAGCCTGGTAGTGCTGCCCACGCATTTGAGGTAGAAGCTTGCAGCGGTGGGAAAACTCCCCATCCCTGTGCCCTCGCATCCAAGCGCTTTTGCTGGGTTAATTATTTTGCTAGGTTCTCTGAAAACTGAGGGTCAGGTCCCTTAAGTCAAATGAACTCTTTCTGGCAGTGATATCATAGTGGAAAACTATTGGCATCACAGTGAGAGCCTAAAGTCAGCCAAGGTTCATAGGGAGTGTACTGCTGGAGGCCATGCCCGCAATCTGCCAGGCCTACCTTACTCCATGAATAAAGACATCGACATGCTGGGCTGGTCAGAGGGCCCAGCAAGGACCCAACAAAAAGCACAGACTGTTACAAGCAAATATTCTTATCTCAGTATTAAATACAAAAATTAATTTGGGTCTGATGGTAAGAACAACTGATTAGACATGATTTTAAAGGAATACATATGTTAATTTGTGAACTCAATCACAAATTTTCATTTTTTCGTGGAGAGGTTCATTAGACCAAGCTGAGGTTTTCCACTTTCCTCTGTGAATTACAGACAGAGGATGACATGGTAGATTTTGAAAAATTTTTCCCCTCCAATCAATCTTGTAGCCAAAGATATTGTCACTGTTTTTAGAATGATAACTGTGAACCTAGACTGGTTTATTTTCCAGACTACATTGAGGTGAATGTGAAGAAAGCGAGGTTTCACTTTGTTCTATGAGAGTTATTTAAACAAATATTTCTGTTCTCATTCAAGTTATAGATCTCATCATAGATCCCTGTTAAAAATGTGTCTCGCTGAATTAAATGCTAGAAGCTTAATTAATGGACTATTTACTAAAGAAAGAGAATGCATAACTATCTTGATTCTCCCTCACAAGAAGTGCATTCAGGCAGGGCAGTAATAATAGACGTTATTTCTATCTATGGACAGCAAGGATGCACTTGACATATGTTAGTTCACTTAAATTCATACAGCCACAAAAAAAGAGAAAGCAATTTCCTTTTCATCTGTTATGGTCACAGGGACTGTCCAAGGCTGAATTCTGAGGCAGAAATCCCCGCCCCACTCCCAGTGAGAATTCACTTCACACACTCTGGAAAACAAAACAAAAACCTTTAATGATAGTGAATGTCCATCTCTAGCTAGAGTTCAAAGAAGGGCCAGCCACAAAAAGCTTTTACTAACATATATACAATTTAGGCTTATGTATTCCATATATGATATCCCCCTTAAGTCTCTTTCTGGTCCTGGCCCCAGGGCACACTTTCAACACTTTAAATAGACACTGGAGTTGTAGTCTGTCTGCCTGGGCAGATGGGAGATTCACACTGCAAAGATATTGCCAGAATTATTCCTTAAGTACATCAGGGTTGTTTTCTTGCCCAACTAACATAATTGTGGCTTTCTTAAGAGAACCGGAGGCTTTTTATTTAGCAGACAAAGACTCTATGCTTGTCACCCTGCACTCCCCCTTGAGGCATGCTCTTCAATAAGGGGATAAGCCTAGTGCCCTGTTGTATGAGGGGATTCTCTCCTTTTGTTATGGGAATAGAACCTAACTGGAAGTCAATCTTGGTGACCAAACAATTGCAGAAACTTTTTCAGCAAGCCTAAACTTCAATTATGATACCAATTTCCCCTCCTGTGGTTTCTAACAAGCCTGGTCAGTGTACTAGTTATCTCTAGTCATAATGAAGTTAGTGCTCATTCAGTTAACAAGCCTGCTCAGTGTACTAGTTATCCCTAGTCATATTGGAGTTAGTGCTCCTCAGCTAACAAGCCTGCTCAGTGTTCTACTTATCGCTCAGACATATTGGAGGCAGCACTCCTTAGCTAAATTCAACTTTATGTCACTTGATGCTTCCTAAGCAAGTTTACTAGTACATTCTTTATTGTATCAACTTTATTACTTCCACCTTCCCCTGTATCAATACCAGGGAGCTCATTTGTGATGGTCACAGGAACTGCCCAGGGCCAAATACCAGGTAGTGGCACGTGCAGTTCAAACAACACAGGGCCATCTGGCCCCGTGGTGCAGCACCTGTCCTCTGTGCTTACAGAGGGCAGCTGGGGAAGCATTTTAAAGCTTTGTCTTCAGTACTGAGCACTGGTAACATCTAAAGTTCCATCCACACAGTGATGCTTTTGAACACTGGGGAATGATTGAGAGTTGCTGCTGTACTTAAAGCATGAATCAACATCGGAAGTATCAGCTGGGTGACACCCCATGGGAGGAAGGCCTCACCTTTACAGAGGAGGGGGTGAGGGATTGGTAGCGGGGAAGCCTGGGGGGAGTGGGAGGACAGATGAGAGGGCCATCTGTGGTTGGTATGTAAAATGAATAAACAATTTCTTAATAAAGAAAAGAAGAAGAGCAGCCTTCCCTGTAACTGACAACTGGACTCTCTCTGAGATCCTGCTGGAGCCTGTCAGTGAAATCCATGCCAAAAGAGGAGGTGATGCAGTACTTAACTTTGGGACCCAGGCTTCCATTTGATCTCATCATCTGATGTAAAAGTGTATTTGAAAGCCTGGCTACCACAATCTAGCCACTTCTGAGATGGCTCTGAGTCTTCAGAAGATGGCTTTCATCCTAGCTCTCTCCAGGATGTGTCTCGGCAGAACCTGCACTGTGTTTCTGAACCCGTCCTGCATAGCTTCCTGTAGCCCGCACCACACCCAGTGATCACACACCATGGTCTAAACAATACCATGTATCCTGACTATACTGTTTAGAAAAGCTAACTAAGGTTCATGGTCATCTAGGACAATTTTGTTACAGGCAGGGAATGGATTAGCTTGTAAATGTCTTTGAAGGGATGGTAGCTCATTATGAAGCTCTCAGGACCAAACTCTTCTCTCCTGCTTTCCTTAAGTCTGAAAAGACTATTCTCCCTTTATTTTGTATCGGCAATTCTGCTATCTCTAAGATTCTCCGATTCTCTTCAGACTCAGAATTTCAGTATTTTCAGGTTGTCATGCCTACTGGTACAAAGTCAGAGATCTGTGTTAGCTTTGCTTCTGTCTTTTCCTCTAGATGCGTCAAGATACACTTCTAGCCTGCCATTTGACAGTCTGGTGACTTCTTTGCATTCATCCTTTGGACTGGACAGTGTTACTGAACACACAAATTCAAGTACAGATGTTTCTTTGCCTTTTAACTCACTGTCTGTGAGCTCCATTACTGAGACTCTAGTTCTCTTCAATTTTTTTTTTTAACCAAAGACACGTGGAAACTTCCTAAGTCATCTCTCTGCTCATTGCCTGCTTAATTCTAAGCTGCTGTTGTTCAGATTAGATGTCTCGCGCCAATCAGCTTGAATGTTCATACCTATATTTTCTTCTTATTGTAGCTGATCATTTTTCATTCTTAATTAAAAAATTGTGGAGCTTTCTTTCTTAAATTTCTAAATGGCTGTATTTCTCTTTTAAAAAAATTATTGTTCTCTTGTGAAATTATTCACACTTTCCCTTTTGGGACAAGATCTTGCAATATAGACCAGGCTGGCCTTGAACTCCTAGAGATCTACCTGCCTCTTGAGTACTGGGATTAAAGGCATGTGCCACCACACCCAACCCATCTTCTGTTGTTGTCTTAGAAATAAGTTATTTCCATCCTAAAGTCATTGTTGGGTAACTTCACTACCTTAATCATCTCTTGGTCTCTTTCTGTCCTTGTTTGTCTTTTCTTAGGTTTGGTCAGTAGACAATATATGAATTTTTGTGAAATCTGAGCAATGTCAGAACTGGGAAGGCATTTCTTCAAACATCTTCCGTCCTGCTGCCTCCACAGTCCACTTAAAGAAGTCATGACTCTTCATCCTTTTAACCTTAATTATTTAACATTAACACAAATCTACCTCTCAACTGTACCACAGTGACACCCATAAGAAATGCTTCCCTTTTATCTTTGTTTTATTTTATTTTATTTATTTTATTCCTTTCTCACATATTACATCCTGATCACAGAACCAGTCATTAAATGTCTCCCAACAACAACAAAAAGCCTACCAGCCTTTCTAAGAATTAATGCCAATACTCCTCAAGTTATTCCACAAAATAGAGACAGAAGGAACATTGTCAAAATTATTTTATGAGGCCACAGTCACTCTGATATTCAAACCACACAAAGATTCCACAAAGAAAGAATTACAGACGGATTTCTCTCATGAGCATAGATACAAAAAAATACTCCCAAACCAAACACATCAAGATCATCCACCATGATCCAATAGGCTTCATCCCAGAGATGTAGAGATGGTTCAACATACAAAAGAATCAGTCAATGTAATCCACCATATAAACAAACAGAAAGAAAAAAAAAACATGATCATCTAAGATGCTGGTCAAAGCCTTCGACAAAATTCAACACCCCTTCATGATCAAAGAGATCAGGGAAATAAGGGGCACACCTAAACATAATAAAGGCAATTTACCACAAGCCAATAGCCAACATCAATTAAACAGAGAGAAACTCAAAGCAATTCCGTTAAAATCAGGAACAAGACAAGGCTATCCCCTCTCTCCATATCTATTTAACATAATACTTGAAGTTTTAGCTGGAGCAATAAGACAACTGAAGGAGATCAAGTGGATCCAAATTGGAAAGGAAGAAGTCAAAGTATTGTTATTTGCAGATGATATGGTAGTATACGTAAGTGACCCCAAAAATCCTACCAGGGAATGTCTACAGCTGATAAACACCTTTAGTGAAGTGGCTGGATACAAGATTAACTAAAAAAAAAAAAAATCAATAGCTCCCTATACATAAATGATAAATGGGCTGAAAAAGAAATCAGGGAAACAACACCCTTCACAATAGCCAAAAATAATATAAAATATCTTGGGGTAGATCTAACAAAGCAAGTAAAAGACCTGTATGACAAAAACTTCAAGTCTTTGAAGGAAGAAATTGGAGAAGATGTCAGAAGATGGAGATTTTCCATGCTCATGGATTGATAGGATCAACAAAGTAAAAATGTCCATCCTACCAAAAGCAATATATAGATTTAATTCAAACCCCATCAAAATACCAACACAATTCTTTATGGACCGTAGAAGGGCAATACTCAACTTCATATGGAAAAACAAGAAAACTTTTTTATCTCTTATCAGGTAGTTCTTCAGGACCCTTCTGAGTAAATATATGTCTACCATGCAATTTCATCATTAGATACACTCAATTGTTTAATCAATTTTAAGCTGACATATTAAAATTATAAAGCTGTATTCTATATTATTCTAGAATCTTTCTATGGGATCTTAAGAGCAAATCATATTCACATTAGCAAATAGCAAGATCTTAGGGGAAAATCTAACTTTAACTTCCATCTTTACAATTGCCGGAAGAAAGTCAATTGAATGATAGTTTACTATAACAACTAAATACCAAGTACAAAAAAAGAGGGACACAGACATAAAAATATGTTGATTTGTACATGCTACTTGTCATATAATCGGTGCTATATATTAGAAATAAATGATCACAATGATACAAAATTGGTAATTATTGTTCTCAATGTATCAAAAATTCAAAATTGTCTTAAACTTTACAATAATAAAGGAAAAGCCAGAACATATTATTAAAGGACATTTTCATCAGCTCCTATTATTTGTGTATTTTCAGTGGCATTCTTAGGAGAGCGAATGTAGCAGAATCTGTACCACTGGTGTAAAACAGATGCACAAGTCACCCAGCCCTGAGCAGTGCAGTTAGGGTTACAGAAACCAGCCAGTCCTGAGCAACCTGGTTAGGTTCATAGATATCATGCTTCCACAGAGCTTATTCAAAATACAAGTCAGTTCGAATTGCTCCTATCTTACCCAAATGTAAACCTTTAGCCTATTTTCATCTTTGAATCAGCTGATTTGTCTTACATACGGTCCTGAGTGCTCCTTGCTAAGACTCATCATAAACATGCCATGGAAATCCACCAGGGCTTGGCTGGAGCTCAGAAAACGGGAGGTAAAGGTCAGTTTTCACTGACCTCTTTAAATGCTCCTACCTGCAGATGTTGTCACGATTTCTGTAGTGTTTCTGAGGCCCATGAAGTCAAACTGATAGAGCCGCCATGATTTCTGATCAGCTGCCTCAACCGAATTTTTCCTCCAACGATAAATCATTTCTTCCTTGGGGTAGCCATCTAAAAGTAGAGCAGATATTAGCACCTGAAAATTTAGATTTATAAAAACATTATATCACTGGATAGTGGTGGTGCATGCCTTTAATCCTAGCACTCAGGAGGTAAAGCTAAGTGGATTTCTGTGAGATCAAGATCCAGGACAGGCACCAAAACTACACAGAGAAACCCTGTCTTGAAAAACAACAACAAAAAGAAGAAGAAGAAGAAGAAGAAGAAGAAGAAGAAGAAGAAGAAGAAGAAGAAGAGAAAGAAAGAAAGAAAGAAAGAAAGAAAGAAAGAAAGAAAGAAAGAAAAAGAAAGAAAGAAAGAAAAGAAAAGGAAAAAAATATGTCAAAATTTGTTTCTGTGGTGCATGCCTTTAATCCCAGCACTTGGAAGGCAGAGCCAGGTGGATCTCTGTGAGTTTGAGGCCAGCCTGGGCTACCAAGTGAGTTCCAGGAAAGGCGCAAAGCTACACAGAGAAACCCTGTCTGGAAAAACCAAAAAAAAAAAAAAAAAATGTTTCTGATCATCTAATAGTAATTACAATTTTAGGTCCTGTTTCTTCTCTAATTTTTTTAGAGACACAGAAACCCCAAAAGTCAAAGGGCAAATGATCCTTTACACTATCACCTGCCTTCAGGAGGAACAAAGGATTACTTAGCCAGGAGCCCAGCCATGTCTCTATGGGTGGAGTAAGTAGGGGACAACGGTCCACATTTCTTTACCCTTGAACCATGGTGGTGATTTGACCTTCTGAGAGAGAAGGCATTTTCCAGTGTTAGTATACCCACCAACTCTGTCATCCTGGTCTAAGCACAATCTCTACATTTGTATTTCCCATAAAACCGTGGGGGTGGAGCAATTCACTGAAGTGCAGTTGACCTACTAGGAACTACACCCTTGAGGAAAACACAACTTCCTACTCCAGAAGCCAACAACTATCAACCGCTTCTGGGCTAGGAGTAGGGGCTATTAACAACCCCCACCTCGTGTGAGAATGTTGACTGGCTTGATTTTGTGTAGGTCTTGGGCAAGCAAGAATAGCTATTGTGAGCATGTCATGAGTGGCAGTGGTCCTGTCATGTTGAGAAGACATTGTTTTGCTCTAGACTTCCCTGACTTCTGGCTCTTACAACTTTTCCACCCTCTCTTCCGAGGTGGTACAGAGAGAACACCTAGGCAGAGCTCAGGGCCTGCACTCACCACTGCCCTCGCTGGTCTCCCATGATTCCCAGCTTCAAGTTCTTCAACTTAGGCATGCTCATAGCTGCATTCATATCACAGAGCACACAACAGCCAAACCCAATTCCTTAGGCTGATCACCTTCCAAAGACTTCGATACCTTGATCTTAACAGAAATTCAGGTGACCACAGCTTTTCAACATTCATCACAGCAAGAGTTGCTGGTGCTTTACAAATCTGCCTGTCAGTTATATTTTCCTGAAGACCTTACATTTACTCTTTGGCAGAACATTTTATAAGATGCCACTTCCTCTGAAGTAGGATTTATAGTCAGTGATTGCCCTCTAAACTGAAGCCAATCAGGCTTTGCAGCCTATCAATGGACAGAAGCTACATCAAGCTGGAGCCAGAATCTCCTTCCAAAGCTCTGGTGCAGTTTGGCAGCTCACTTGCAGAGAACCGAACCTTGTGGTTTGGGTTGTGAGCCTAGCCTCGAGTGGCTGAGCCACCTCTCCAGCCCTAGAATTGAACCTTTATGGAGACTTCCCGTTGATATCTCTTTTTTTCCCTCTTGACATTTTATGTATGATAAATTGAATTGAAAAATTTTATATAAAACATACCATTCATATCTATGTTTATTTTTGTTTGTGTGCTTAGATAAGACAAAAGTGCCTTCTTAAATGCTCAAACACTTCTGAATTCTGATTACAGTTAGTTTGTGGGTCATCCCCAACCCCTGCTTTATATTTAAGGACTGTGCAGACCAGCCTTGCTTTTCATTCATGCTATGCTCATTCTACCACTCTGAGTAAGGATGTTCTGCTCAGAGGTACCAAGTTCATGAGATCAACTGCTGAACTTGGGGTCTCTGAATCACAGGTTTCCCCTTACATTTAGTCATGGTCATCAGGGCTCTCCCACTATGACTCAGAGGCTAGCCTCACAAAGCCAGAATATTGTCATGTTCTCCCCTCTCCATGTGTTCTGGCCCCTAGGACTATCTTCTCTTTGAGGACTAGATTCTGAGTCCTATTGTATAATCACAGCAGGGTGAGAAACCCACCTCTGATGGCCACACTGTTTTCCATCAAGATTGAAGCCAATTGGCTAGCTGGTTTTGGTTTGATTTTTTTTTTCCTTAAGGTGGACCTTGCTGCATTGCTAACAGACTGACCCTAAGTTCCGCACCTTGTCTACTCAGGGATGCTCAGCACCCTGCTGGGCTCTCCTTATTTCTCTCTTTAATTTGTTATTCCTCCTGAGATTGTTTTGGTCAGGGCCTTTCTTTTTGACAGACCCTGGACAAGATAGTCACAAATATTGTTGGCTAATTCTTTAGTTTTTTTTCTTTACTTTTTTCTCTCTTTGCATTTTGTTGCCAATGTTTTAAAGAGAAAATGTCTATGGTTAGAAAACCGCAGTTTTCATATCATCAAAGGAAAAGTTTACCCTTCCTCTCTTCCCTCTGATTGGCTGTTCACAGTGTGGTTGCTGAAGTGTGAACTCTGGAGCACACCCCTCCCTGCCTCCTATGAATATCCATCCCATCTTCAGCTCCTTGGTGTGAGTCTCAGAAGTAAAACATTTTCCAATTTCTGAAGCACTACTCAGAACACTCTAAAATGGACAGGAGACTCCACCCATCATCTCAGTTTTTTTTTTTTTTTTGTTACCATAAGAACATAATTGAGGTTGGGTGCATTAAAAATGAAGGGCTCTTATTTAGCTTATAGTTCTGGAAGCTTAAGAGCTTGTTGCTGGGATTAGCTTCTAGTCAGGGCCCAAGCAGACAACACAGACACCATGTGGTGGCGGCATGTGTGCTCTAGCAGGGGAAGTGCAGGCAGAGAAGGTGCATGAAGTCACTTTGACAAGCAAATTGGAGCTGCCTTGCTTTGTAATGATCCTCTCTCGAGATGGCTGACCCTGTTCTGGGAGCACAAGAGCTCATTCTCTCAGAACAGCACAAACCCCTTCAAGCATCATCTGCAACAATGCAATACTGGACAGTGAGGCTCAAGTTCTGGTAGAGACACAACCATTCAAACCATCGGCACATACACCCGGCGCTGATTTGATAAGTGCTTTGTGCTTTCATTAAAATCGAGATTGATATCGTGTGAATGTAAAATTTCCCCTATGGACTCGTGTCTTGAGCCATTAATCCCCAGATGGTGGCAGTATGTGAGAAAGCCATGGAATCTTCAGTATGTAGAGCCTTAGTGGAGGAAGTAGGTAACCGAAAGGTGAAGCTTGAAGGCTGACAAACTCCACTCCTTATACATTATCAGCTTCTTGATTTTGGATGCAAGGTGACGTGCTTCCCCCACCAAACATATGAATCCTTCATCTCTTAAGTTTTGCTTTTTTTCTCAGGTACTTGGTCACTACAATAAAAAGGTAAATAATTTGTGTAGATAGACAAATCTCTCCCACCCACCTCTTCCCAAATAACCACTCGGAGGCTTATATTACTTACAAATCTTTGGCCCGTGGCTCAGACTTATTACTAGCTAGCTCTTACATCTTAAATTAACCTATTTCTGTTCATCTATGCATTGTCACATGGTTGTTGCATTAATGGTATGTTGGCATGTTGCTCCTTGGGTGGCTGGCTGGTGTCTCTTCTGATTCTGCCCTTTTTTCTTCCTCTTTTCAGTTTGGCTTTCTTGCCTATCTATATTCTGCCTGGCTACAGGCCAAATCAGCTTTCATTTCTGTTGCTGTGATAAAATATCCTAACAAAAAACAACTGAAAGAAAAAATGGAGTTCTTCAGCCTACAATTTCAGATTACAGTCCATCACTGAGAGTAAGTCAGGGCAGGAATTTAGGGTAGCTAGTCACATCCACAGTCAAGAGCAGAGGGAAGTGAATAGTCCCATGATTTCTGGCATTCATTGGCTTGTGTTCTTCTGTCTTATATAATTCATGACCTCCTGCCTAGAAAATAATGCTGCCCACAAAGGGCTGGGTTTTCTTATGTCAATGAACAGTCAAGATAATCCCCTACAGACATTTCCACAGGCTAACCTGATTAGATATTCCTCATTAAGACTTTTTAAACCCCAGGTAATTCTAGGTTGTATTAAGTTGATAGTTAAAACTAAGAAGCACACAATTCAAAGGTCTATGATTTCTCTCACACACATCACAGCTGAAATGTGATGCCTAATTATCAGTTTGTGAGCAGTAATCATTAGCGTGTCCTAGGGAAATTGCAGTCTCGTACAGGGACTGTATGCCAGAAAAAATCATACTCTTGCCATCACCATAAGTGATCACTGTAAACTGACAAATCTTAGATTTTTTTCATCTTTTTGTCTTATCTACCTCTAAAGAAAACATGAAGATAATTTATTTTCTTAAGTAACACTAAACATGCCAAAGTCAGCATTCCTAAGAAGAAAATGAAAGAGCTGTAACCTAGAGTTATCCAGATCCACCACAAGGAAAACCCAACAAGCTGGCCAACTAAATAGAAGGGACTCTTGAAAGAAATGCAAGAACTATCAACACTGCAGTGTGCAGACTTCATGGGCAGTGACTAACCAGGTGACTAGAGAAAGCAGGAGACACTGTGCCTGGCTGTCTGTTAAGGAACCCATGACAACTTTGTGAGGTTAAGACAGTGATACAACAGAAGCATCCATCTCTTCTCGCTGAACGCTGCCAACATGGTGTTCAGGCGCTCGTGGAGGTTGGCCAGGTGGCCTACATGTCCTTTGGGCCTCATGAAGGAAAGCTGGTGGCGATTGTAGATGTTATTGACCAGAACAGGGCTTTAGTGGATGGACCTTGCACTCGGGTGAGGAGGCAGCTCACTGACTTCATCAAGTTCCCACACAGTGCCCGCCAGAAGTATGTAGGAAAGGCTTGGGAGAAGGCAGATATCAATGCAAAATGGGCAGCCACAAGATGGGCCAAGAAGATTGATGCCAGAGAAAGGAAAGCCAAGATGACAGATTTTGATTGTTTCAAAGTCATGAAGGCAAAAAAAATGAGGAACAGAATAATCAAGACTGAAGTGAAGAAACTTCAAAGCTCTCCTGAAAGCTTCTCCCAAAAAAGCACCTGTTGCTAAGGCTGCCATTGCTGCAGCTAAAGTTCCGGCCAAGAAGGCGACAGGACCAGGCAAGAAGGCTGTGGCCCAGAAGGCTTCAGGCCAGAAGGCTGCCGGCCAGAAGGCAGGTCCTCCTGCTAAAAGTCAGAAGGCTCAGAAGACCTCAGCCCAGAAAGCACCTGCTTCAAAGGCAGCTGGCAAGAAAGCATGAAACTGTGCAAAGGAATAAAGGTTCTTTTTGACATGTTGGAAAAAAAAAAAAGCATCCATCTGCCAGGAGTCAAGCGAAGTCTATGCTAGAGAAGCCATGCAGTGCCTTGTGTTAGTCTCAATAAATAGGTGAAGCCCAAAAAATAGACTGATGCTGTGTAACTGGTGTACTAGATTCCTTGCACCCTTTGAAGGGTAAAAATAAAGCTTATTTAGCTAATTAAATAGTTGTTTTGAAATTCAGTAGATTTAAAAAAAAATTATTTGCATGGCATGAATTCTCAGAAATCCTAGCACTTAGATGGTGTGGTGGCATATTCTTGTAATCCCAAAATTTGGAAAGCAGAATCAAGAGCTTCAAGAGTTTAAGACCAGGTCTTTCAAATAAAAACTAAACATAGAAATACTGGAATTGAATAGCATCATAAAGTCAAATGGAACTAACACATCTACAGAATATTCCACCCAAACACCAAAGAATATACTTTCTTCTCAGTAGCATATGTGCTCTTCTCAGTAGCACATTTCTCCAAATGTGAGCACATATTGGGACACAAAGCAAGTCTCAACAGGTTTAAGAAGTTGAGCTAATACCCGTATTCTACCTGACCAATGTGGATTAAAGCCAGATAACAGCAACAGAAAAAGCAGAAAGCTTACAAACTCATGGAAACTGAGCAACTCCCTGCTGAATGAAAACTGAGTCAAGACAGAAATCCAGGAAGAAAGTTACAAACACTGTAGAACTGAATGAAAATGAAAACACAATACGCCCAAGCCAATGGGATACAATGGTTCTATGTGGTTCTAAGAGGCAAGTTCACAGCACTGAGTTATTAACATGTAGTTTTTAACATGGAGCAGCACAGCTGAAAACTCAAGAAGAAATAATCCTGAGAAAGATTATATGGGAAGAAATAATTCAATTTAGCATTAAAAAAAGAGTAAATAAAAACAAAAAATAGTTACTAAGAATCAATAGAACAATAAACTAGTTCTTTGAGTAAATCAACAAGACTGACAACTCTTAGCCAAACTAAGCAAATGATAGAGAATAAAAAGACCCAAATTAAAAAATTAGAGGCAAAAAGAGGAGCATTTCAATAGACACCAAGCAAATTCAGAGACCCATAAGGATATAGTGTTAAAAAAAAGTATCTCATCAGTTGGAACATCTAAGAGAAATGGATGAATTTCTTGATATGTGGCTTACTGAAGGTAAATTGAAATGAAATAAGCAATTTAAATAGACCCATAACAGCCACTGAAGTAGAATTAAAATCTCCTACACCCCTTTCAAAATGCCCAGAGAACGATAAACTCAACACAGAAATACACCAGATCCTTAAAGAACTAATGCCAATACTCCTCAAAATATTACCCCCTGCAAAAAACCTGAAGGAATATATCCTAATTCTTTTGTGAAGCCACTATTTCATTGATACAAAAACCACATAAAGATCAAACAACAAAAAGAAATTATAGAACAATATACCATATGAACATAGGTTCAAAATTTCTCAATGAAATACTTGTAAAAATAAATCTAAGAACATATCAAAAAGATTATTCACCATGATCAAGTAGGCTTCATCCCAGAAATGCAGGGAGTGTTCAGCATATGTTAATAGATAAATGTAACCCACCACACACAAAAAAAAGACTGAAAAGCAAAAGCCACATGATCATCTCATTAGATGCAGAAAAGGCCTTTGACAAAATCCAACATCCCTTCATGAGAAATGTCCTAGAAAAACTCAGGATATAAGGGACATACCTGAACATAATAAAGGCAGTTTACAGTTAACATAAATAAAGAGAAACTCAAAGTATTTCCACTGTAATCAAGAACAAAGCAAGCTTGTCTAGTCTCTCCATAACTATTCAATATAGTATTTGAAGTCTTAGCTAGAGCAATAAGACAGCTCAAGAAGATCAAGGGGATACACTCAGGAAAGGAAGTAGTCAAAGTATCTTTATTTGCAGATGATGTGATTTTGTATGTAAAAGATCCTAAAACTTCTGTCAAGGAACTTCTACAGCTGATAAACTTTCAGCAAAGTGGCAGGAGATAAAATTAACACACAAAAATCAGTAGCCTTCCTATATACAAATGATTAATATGTCATGAATGAAATCAGGGAAACAATACCTTTCACAATAGCCTCAAAAAAGTATGTTAGGATAACCCTTAGCAAAACAAGTGGAAGATTTTTATAATAAAAATGTTAAGACATTGAATAAAAATTGAAGAAGACATCAGAAGATGGAAATACCTCCTATGCTTATGAATAGGTGGGATTAATATTATGAAAATGGCCATCTTACCAGAAGCAATCTACAGAGTCAGTGCAATCCCCATCAAAATTTCAACACTATTACTCCCAAAAATTTTAAAAACAAGCATCAGCTTTATGCAGAAATACAAAAAACTCAGGATAGCTAAAGTGAACCTGTATAATAAAAGAACTGCTGGAGGTATCACCATCTCAAGTTACAAGCTGAATTGCTGAGCTATGGTAATAAAAACAGCCTGGTACTGGCATCCAAACAGACCTGTTGACCAATGGAATTGAATAGGAGACCCATACAAGATCCCACCCACTTATGGAGATTTGATTTTTGACAGATAAGCCAAAAATTCATACTGGAGAAAGGACATTGCAACAAACGGTGCTAGTCAAAGTAGGTAGCCTCATGCAGAAAAATGAAAACGCATCCTAATATCTCACCCTGCCCAGAACTCAACTCCAAACGGACAAAGGACTTTGACATAAGAGCAGAACTATGAATCTGTTAAAAAAAGAAAGTGGGCAATAGGCTTGAACTCACTGGCACAGGAAAGAAACTGTTGTTTAATTTTTAGTATGTATTTTAGAAATTTTATTTATTTATTTAAGAAATTTGTTTGAATGTATGCACAGGCCACTGAAACTATCATCAACCAGGGCAGGCTATATCTCAAGCTGACAGCAAAACTTGGCAATGTCCACATGATACTAGATTTGCAGGCATGCGGCTCTGAGAGTGAGGAAACCATGGAGGCTTCTTCCAATATTTCAAAAAAGCTATAGAAGACAGACAACATGGAGTAGAGTCAGATACCATGTAATGTATAAAGGTGTGAAAAAGAGGCAAAGACACAGTAGAGAAACCAGGGTGTTTAGATGGCAGGGACGTGTGGACTGTTTCCTGGAGCAGGCTTGAGCAGGGCCATGACAGTTCCATGTGAGTTCTTGCCTGCTAAACTGAATAAAACTGTCCCCTAGATGGTCTTGTTCAAGCAGAGGCCACCTGTTACAGGTGCTCCCCTTTTAAATGAGTGTGTGTGTGTGTGTGTGTGTGTGTGTGTGTGTGTGTGTGTGTGTGCATGTGTGTGCTATGTGTGTGTTTATGCCTTGGAACTTTCAATGTTCAATGGGAGGCTTTGGAGAGAGGAAAAGGTGGAGGAAAATAGTGTAATTATATTATGAAGTAAAAAAAAAAAAATGAAAGAAATAACTTAAAAAGCCTGCATGGCATAGCGTTTATGTGTGCAGTTTTACTTCCTTATTTCTTATCTGACACTAATTCTCATATAACTCATGAGTCAACCTACACAAACATTTATAACTTTCACAAATCATGCTGTATTTTACCTCAGTATTTTTCTATTACAGGCTGAGTATCCCACAAACACAATTCTTGGAACCATTAATAATTTGTATTTTAATTTCTCTCTGTTTGGGAAATATTTTCATCTGCATAATGAGTTATCAGAAGAATGGGACCCAAGTCTCAACACAAAATTCATTATGTTTATTATTCCTATACAATGAATGCGATTTTATACAGTATTACTCTATTGACACAATAATTTTATTAAGTTGTTGACTATAACAAATGAGTTAAGTTTCTTTTTAAAAATTAATCATAATTTATTAATTGTAGGACTGAAGTTGGAGAGGAAGATTCACAGGTATGCTGAGCGGTACAGTCACACAGCCACCTGAAATCAGTGCTACAGGAGCCGAGGGGCCCCCGATGGATGCTGGGCAGAGCCTGTCCTCATAGCTTCCTGTTGTGGGCATTTTTATTTGTTTAGCTCCCATGGCAATCACTCTGGAGAATAAGCCTAGACTGTCTGGCATTAGGGTCACTGCAGTCAGAAGCAGGAATAAAGGGGCTCTTCCCCACTTGGCTGCTCAGCCCAGAGACTTCTCTAAGAGACACATTATATTGCCACTCAATCTCTGATCCAGGGGAGCCACCAAGCACTGATGCTCCTTAAGCTAAAAAGAAGACCAGGCTCGTATCTCCTCAAATTGTGAGTCAGCTCCGGAGTTCCTCTGCAGACTTGATGGACATGTGCAAGAAATGCAATTTCAGGAAAGACGATTCCATTCTGATATCGAGGACTGTATCAAATTAAATCATTGTGGCTCTTTCACTTAGGTTGGGGACGGGCTGGACAAGAACATGCCACCTGTTACAAGCACTATTATTAAATGGCACAGGGCTATAGTGAGGATAAGCCACTAGATTATCTGGAACAGAGCTAGATTCCAGAGGCTGGAGCAGTGACATATGAAGAAGGAGAGAGACACTTCTTTTAAAAGCTGCTGTTAGTGTGTCCATTACTGCTGGCACTGTCACCAAGTTGGCCTCGAGTGAAACTGTCTTTGGGTCTGGTGGGGCTGCCTATCTGAGATAGATAATGTTCCTTTGGGTCTATCTAGGAAAGGGATACTTTCCAACATTTCTTTCAATGCTGGCTTGGTTGTGTGAACAAACATTCCTGGAAAAAAATGGTAACAGCTTCTACTGAACCTGCTGTAAGGCTGATCAATTGGTTAGGACTTAAGTGACTGGGACGTTTGGAATGTTACAAAACAGAACCAAACTATCCTGGGCCATTAGCCTTGTCACCAGTCATTTATTATTCTCCTCTGTGTGGGGGTTAACATCTTTGTGATAATCTCAGTAAATCCTCTGGAATGTGCAGACACTTAGCTCCCACCAAACAAAGTGCTAAGAGCAGAGACAGATGGTGGTTACAGCTAGAGCCAAGACGTCCATGATTGTCTGTGACCTGTGTCCATGATGTTTCTGCCAATGTATTTAAAAAATATGGTGATTTATGACCCTTATTCTTTTCTATTAAAACTTCAGAAAGTTACTACCACGTTGGAATGTAATTTAATGAGAACCGAATCTTTGTTCCTGGGCCACTGGTCACTCCTATTTGGCTCAGACTAAGGCCTTCTCCCCTTTGAGCAGGGTGCTGAGCAGCATCTGTGTTGGCAGTTGTCATTAATTACCTGTGTTTTTCGTGAAATGGCCTCATTTTCCCACAATTTTTAATGGATATTTTTGCTCAGTACAGCAATATTGGTTGACAGTTCCTTAATTTCAGAATGTGAAATATATCATCTCATGATTTTCTAGCTTTTAGGGATACTGACAAGAGACCAGGTGTTTTTGCTGATGTTTCTGCCTTTGTATGGGAGTTGGTATTTATTCTTTATTTCTTTTATTATTCTTTCTACATTATGCACTTTTTTAAAACTAAATTTATCCTTTGGCAATTTCCTATAGGCACATAGTACACCCTGAATACTCTCAACACCTACTTTATTTCCTTTCTACACCTATCAACTCCCGACTCCTGCTTACAAGTCCCTTTCTCAGATTCATGTATTTTTGTTTTGTGACCCACAGAGTTTAACTAGGGTGACCTGTATGACTGGGTTTTGAACTATCCAGTGGGCCTGGTGGACTCAGCTTATGGAGCAGTTTTCTGGTCTTTCTCCACATCCTCACCAGCATTTGTGGTACTTTGTAATCTTGATGACGGCCATCCTGACTATGGGGAGGTGGAATCCTAAGTAGTTTAAATTTGCATTAGTCTGATAACTAGAACCAACAGACATTTTAAAAAAGAGTTTACTAGTCTGTCCTCTGTTTTCCTTTGCAAACTCTGTTTAGTTTTATATGTAGCCCATTTTAAGTGGGTGGTTTTCATTTTCTTGATGTCCAGGGTGGTTTTTTTTTTTTTTTTGGTTCTTTGTATACACTAGATACTAATCCTCTGTCAGATGTACAGCAGGCGAAGATTTTTCTCCTGTTCTGTGAGTAGCTTGTTTACTCAATTGATGGTTCCTCTGGGATACAGAAGTTTTTATTTAAGTTCACGAGATCTCATCTGTCAATTTTTGTTCTTATTGTGCTCCTAGATCCCTTTCCTGTGCACATGGGTTGAAGTGCACTCTACATGTTTTCCTTTAACACTTTCAAAGCATTGTTCTTATGCTGAAGTCCTTGATCCATCTGGCTTTGAGCTTTTTGCAGTGCGAGAGATACGGAACAAGATTCATTCTTTTACATGCTGCCATCCAGTTTTCCCAGCACCTTCTGTTGAAACTGCCATCTTTTCTTCAGTGTGTGTTTTGGTCTCTTTGTCAAAAGTCAGGTGGCCATGGGGACACGGGGTTATATTTGAGTCCTCATTCTATTCTGCCGGCCAGTGTGTCTGTTTCTATGCCAGTACCAGACTGGTTTGATTGAGATGACTCTCTAGAGTAATTTGAAAATCAGGTACGATGACTCCTCCCACATTTTCTCTTTTGTTCAAGATTGCTTTGGTTTTCCTTAGTCTTTTATGCTTCCTTTTAATATTTTCTTTCTATTTCTGTGAATAAGTGTCCAAGAATTTTGATTGATAGTGCATTACATTTGCAGGTTCCTTTTGGTAGAGTGGCCATTTTTCACAAGATTAATTCTTCCAATCCAAGAGCATAGCGAGTCTTTTCAACTTCTAGTATCTTCCCCAGCCTTCATCTTAAATGTTAGGAACTTTTCACTGTAAATCTTTCACATTCTTGATTAAGTTTATTTCCTAATATTTTACTTTATTTCTGTGGCTATCGGGAATGGGATTGTTTTCTTGGTTTATTTTTCAGTATGTTTGTCATTTGTATATAAGAAGGATACTAATTTTGTATCCTTCCATTTTACTGGAAGTATTTATCAGCTTAGAGAGTTTTTGGTGGACTCTTTAGAGTCTCTTTGGTATAGAGTTGATGTTTCTTACTTCATTTACCTGCTCACTTGAGCCCTCTCTATGGAAATCACACTTTACATTTCAGCCATCTTTCTTTTCTGATGTTGAGAAATTGTGAGCTTATGGGGGTTTCATACTGCATTGCTGTCTTAGTGTTCTCTTGCTGGGATGAAACACCAGGACCAAAAACAACTTGGGAACAAAGTGTTCATTTAAGCTTACATGCCCTGATCTCAGTCCTTTGTAAAGGAGTTAGAGCAGGTAGTTAGGGCAGGAACCTGGACAAAGGAGCTGATGCAGAGGCCATGAAGTATGTTGCTTACTGGCTTTTTCCTCAGGGCCCCACTCAGCCTGCTTTCTTACAGCATCTAGAACCACCAGCCCAGGGATGGCATCACTTCCTATGATCTGGGCCTTCCCACACCAACTTCAATCAAGAAAACGTACCACAAGGTTGTCCACAGGCTAATCTGTTGGGGCCATTTTCTCAAATAACATTCTCTCTTCCAAAATGATTCTCCCTTGTATCAACTTTACATAAAATAGTACAATTAATTGTTGGCTCAGGTTTTTTGTGTCCTTTTTTTTGTATTTTCTGTGTTTTAAACATATGTTATAATTAAAATATAGTTATATAACTTCCTCCTTCCTTTTCCACCCTCCAGCTTCTCCTATGCCTCCTCCCCCCAACTCTTCCCATGTCTTTCTGTCACTCCCCTCTCAAATTGATGACCTTGTTTCTGTGATTCTTCTTCTTCTTCTTCTTCTTCTTCTTCTTCTTCTTCTTCTTCTTCTTCTTCTTCTTCTCCTCTCTCTCTCTCTCTCTCTCTCTCTCTCTCTCTCTCTCTCTCTCTCTCACACACACACACACACACACACACACACACACCTAGAAATGGCTGCCTAAACAAGGCCCAAATGATTACCATACCAATAGACATGCTAATGCAGAAAGGTCAAAATCTCGGAGTCCCAGCCCTAGATAAAGAGCTACAGGCAATTAATGACTGCAGAGAGGGAGAACTTGTCTCATCCCGAGGATGAGTTATCAAGTAAACACTAAAACACGGTCAGCCGATAAAATCACATACACACAAACAACAGGAACAGACTCCACAGGTACTTTCTGCATTGGTTGGCATGGATTTGTCTTCCAGCCTTTGGTCTGGTGCTCCATTGTTTGTGTTCATTCTGTTTCATGTGATTCATTCTGGTGAGCTATCTCTCATGTGGTTTTGGCTCTAGGGGAGAGGCTAACTCCAGTAACAATGTAGTGGTTTGACAGCAGTTCCAGTGTTAAGTGAAATACAGAGCGTTGTGCCTCCTATAAGGTTCAGAAGCACTGGGGAAATTGTAGTTTGACTGTCTTTTGTTTTCTTTCTTTTTTAATGTTTTAGGGTCAAGTGTAGCAATTTTAAGTACTGAAGTAGAGAGGGAATAGAAAAGGAGGAACAAGGGAATGGAGAATGAGAAGGAAACTGTATAGAGTGGAGATAAATGCAGTCGAGAAAATGTTTATATTAGGTTTAGAGAAAGAAACGACAGATAAAGATGTTTACAGTGAAACACAGGAGCTGGAGAGATGGCTCAGCGGTCATAACACTGGCTCTTCTTCCAGAAGACTTGGGTTCAACCCCCAACACCTGTATGGCAGGTAACAACTGTCTAAAATCCAGTCCTGGGGGATCTGATGCCCTCTTCTAGGCCTTCTGGGTACTGCACACACAAAACATACACGAGACAGTATAAAATCTCAAAAACCATTACAATGTGATACAACATTTGTTATTTAAATAGACTGACACTTGTGGCCACTAAGCTCACAAGCGCTGTCATATACCCTAGGAAATGCCACTTAAAAAGTGCAGCAACCATTTGACAACATTAAATTATTTCAAAGTGAACTGTACAAAAGTTTTGTGGCAGTTATAGTATGACTCATCCCACAGGAAGTTTAATAGTTATAGGTCAGCCTTCCTTTCAGAAGTAAGTCATGATGGCATGTGGGATTCTTCCCTCTCTGATCACATCAGCTAATAGTTCCCAAGAAGTAATGACAACACACCAGGGAAACTGTTTTCTTCTATTTTTTTTTTATCTTTAACTAGATTTTCTGATTTGCTTTGGGTACTATAAAATATATATATAAAACAAAACACATTCCTGGCTTGTATATAAAGCAAGAAATGCAAAAGTTTTGTTTTGGCCAGGCGGTGGTGGCGCATGCCTTTAATCCCAGCACTTGGGAGGCAGAGGCAGGCGGATCTCTGTGAGTTCGAGGCCAGCCTGGTCTACAAAGCGAGTTCCAGAAAAGGCGCAAAGCTACACAGAGAAACAAAGCAAGGATGTTTTGTTTGCATGCAGATCTGTGTGCCACATTGTGTAGTACCCATAGAAGACAGAAGAGGGCATCTGACTCCCCTGGGACTGGAGTCAGGGATGGTTAGGAGCCACCACAGAGATACTGGGAATTGAACCTAGTCCTCTGGAAATGTTCTTAATGTTTGAGTCATCTTTCCAGCCCTAAAGGAATATTTCTTAAAAGAAATTTTACTACATTATCACAGCCTGGAAGGATGACTCCAGGAAAGTCAGGTAAGATAAACGGGATCTGTGGAGCCCTGCCCTTGACCCCTTGATGACTGAATACCGAGGGGTCATAAGACCTCCGGCTGCCCCTCTTTCATTGTGCAGGGGAGAACCAGTGAAAGATAAGGAATGAACACAAAAAGAAAGGAAGAAAAGCCATTTGGTACATGTCAACAACGCAGGGCACACCTTCCTGGAGGCATCAAACACATAACTATGTTAGAAGCTCTGAAACATAGGGTTAAATTCACTTCATTTTATGTCTCAAACATATCCTTAATATATGTGAAAGTTACGTACAAAGCACACAACTTGGGAAACCATTATACTTCTTGTTTTTGTCTTTAAGCAGATACTTTCAGAGAAGTTTTGCTTTCTAATACCCCTGTGTGCAGTCAGTGTCTGTTGTTCCACAGGCTCCCTGACAGCAATCCTTTCTATGAAGATGTCCCAGAATGTCAACTGTGTGATCCATGTGTATGGGCACCTCAGCCCTCACAGAAATCCTTGCCTTGCTTTTGTTCAGCTTCTCCTCATGGGGGTTCTGTAATTTGCACTCATCAAAGCTTGAAAATTGACTTGAATCAAAGGTTTTTTAGAAGCTGTAATACACTATCATCAAACCCTAGTGCCATGCAAGTGCACTCAAACTATATTTTCCGGCACAATTACATGGATAATTATGTCATAGCTGGTATTCAAATGAAAATGAGTTGCATTTACAAGTAATTATTCCATGTATTATTCTATGCTGGTGTCACCCATATCCATGCGAAATGCTTTTTTGATCTATGCTGTTCCTCCATTTACCTAATTTCAGATCCAATTTATGGACACCTTTTCCAAAGTGTTTAAAACTAAATCCATTGTCTTTTGTAATGGAATCTTGTATATTTGCATTCCCCTTTTCTTTGGCAAACATCCCTGGCATGCAGTTCACATTGCATTTGCTGTTAGATTTGGTCATCAGTTGTATGGATCACATCTGCTCAGCATCTTCCTTCCTGTCTCAGCTCAGGCCCTCCTTAACTCTCCTGTAGACCTTGAAGTTCTCCTAATTGATCTTTGTAATTATGCATTGAATACTTGAATACTTCAGATTTATTCTCTCGAGAAAAATCACATAGTTTTTCTGATTAAGACCCCACATTGTCTTCTAATTCCGGTCATATAAAGGCCCACATGCTAGGGGAGGCCACCCCAGCTTCATTAGCTTCAGGCCTGATTATGCTTCATTTTCTTGTCTATAATTAGCAATAATCATAACCACAACTCAAATGCACTTTGATGAAGTATTTTAAGTATCACTCCTCCTAAACCCATAAAAATATGAAGAATTTGGCAATAACTTCTTTTAAAGCATGAGTTTGACACCTGAAGAAAAAGTTTAATTTGGTCTGTTTCAGCTTCAGTTGGCTTGGGAATCTCAAGATGTGAACTCCAGACCTGAGGACAGACAGGCGTCCTGCAGGCAGAGCTTTCTTCAGGAGTGTTTGGGACACAGAGATTATGGTGATTGGGCACAATTTTTATTCATTAGTGGGATTTTTATTCACAATTTTTATTCATTACTTGCTGCTATTCCTCGGTCCAGTGGGCAGAGAACTCCCATCCTTTGCTCTACTGCACAAGGGCAGCACAGAGGCAGCCAGCTACAAAGCAGTCAGCAAGAGGGCATTCTCATACTCTCACCCATATGCCCCTTCCTATGCCCTAGCAGAGAACCGCTCACCTGCACCCATTCTGTCGCTGGCTCCTATTTTAACTATCAAATATTGGGACTGAGCAATCACCATGTTGGGAATGAAGTTCTACTGCAATGCAGGAAATAAGAGAACCTGAGAAATAAGCCAGGTTTCATCCACAAGAATGAAAACAATCAACCAAGCACCGTTCAACACACATAAAAATACACCGCTCACCTTCTATGACTTAAAGATATATAGCCTATTTGTATAAATCCTTACATCTTACAATCTATCTTCATGGACTGGAGTGCAAGCATAGAACACTTGCTTAGCATATGTGAAGACCTAAGTCCAATCCTTGACTTCAGAACAAATAGGACAAACAAACAAGTCACCAGCATCATGAGTAGAAGACTGTTGATGAGGAGTGGCTGAGAGCTGAAGTCTGCATTTAGACCAGCATCCCTCCACTGTAGTGGGTAGCCATTCCAGCTTTGTTCTGGAAGTTCCAACCCCCATTGAGACTTCGGCAACTGTCACGCCTACAAGGCGGGGCCAAGAGAGATGCCTGGGGACCCGAGATATGGATCTGTGAACACTCTCTTGGTTCCAGGACCCTGGATGGTTGAGGTGGACAAAGCAGAGCTCCAGAGAACACCGCTGGACTATGATACACCTTCCCCAGACCCCGCGACCTACCTATCCCTTAATTTGTAAGTTACGCCATTAAATAAATCTTTTAACTACGTGGAGTGGCCTAAATAAGTTCACCAATACTCCACTGTCTTGATCTATTTCTACTGTTCAAGTTACCCATAATCCTCCTAAAAGATCCAGTTGTTCTCTGACCATGGCCTGGCATACACAACACTGTGTTCAGTGTGGCTTTAGGGTCTATACCAAATCATGTATCCCTTCACCCACATTTTTCATCTTCATTTGCCCAGACCACTGCTGTTCAGTCCAGGAGACCAGTAACGGGTGAAAAGCTTGTTCTAAGTACATAGACAATGGTCAATTCAGGAGAAGGGGAATGTAAGAGAAGATTCGATAACTCTAGGAAGACATGCTCTGAGGAGCATGTGAGCAGGGAGAGAGGACCAGGGCTGGAGGAGGAAGTTGCACCCTGCAATGACGCTCTCATAATTTAGCATTGCTGTTACAGTGTCTCATTGTATTCTGTGACAGCATAAAATTGACCATGTTCTCTCTCTCTGCATCCCCGGACACTTGTCTGTGGCATTTGCTATTTTCTCACTGTCATCTTTTTTCTGGACAGCTTGCAGCGGAGTACCAATTAATTTCTTTTAAGCGCCTTTTACAGGAAAATGTCACTGTGCTGAAACACACACCTTTAAAGATGAGACAAAGAAAGACCATCCATCAGGCATGGAAGTTAAAAGGTGAAACTCAGGAGAATTGATAGGTGAACACAACCGACATGGGAGAAGAACTGGCCCCCAAAACTTTCCCCTTTCTTCCTCATTGCAAGACTGGTGTTTGCCAAGACTGTGCTGGCACGGCTGTACTTCTCGGGGACTGAGTCAGCTAGTTATTTTCCCCAGAACAACCAACCTCCAACATTCCCCAACCTTCCATTGCTTGGTGGTTCGGCTCTCTCAGAAAGACTGGATTGATGCTGATTAGGCTGCTCTAAGACCTGCCCCTGGAGGGCAGCAGTCTCCTCAGCAGCACTGACAGGCACCATCCATGCCTCTTATTAAGCCAATGGTGCCCAAGATACCTGCTGGCTCATAGCTGAGGGAAAGTCTCTCTGCTGAATGAGATTCTTGCTCTGACAGGTGCAGCTAGCTTCCTTAGACATCGTATAGCCTTCAAAGTGACGCAGAAAGATTCTGAAAATCTGGGAATTTTACATATTCAGGAAAACAAGCAGGGCGATGTCTCATTTGTGCATCTAAACTAAACTAATTTTGGCAGGGCAGAGGGAATGATGTTAGAGAGCTACACCAAAAGGTGGCAAAGCACAAAGGTCTCACTGGAGACTGCAATCAATACTGACAGTGGAAATCAGCAAAGTACACCTGGAGAGTTAAGTTCACACAGCATTAAAATGCATGACTACAGAAGCGCGTAAGTAATGAAAAGAATGAAGTTAGTTAGTGTGTCTATGGCCTATTTTCTGGAAATAATGAAAGCAGACCAGTGATAAGCCAGTGAAATTGTAATAATTCAAAAGGTAACTTCTAAAATAGTACAAGCTACTGTGTAACGACCGAGATAATAGAAGAGGGGAAGACAGAAAAAGAATGTACTTAAAAGACTGTAGGGGAGATAAAGGGAGAGGAAAAACACTATGGTGCTAACTGAAATGTCCTGTGAGTCTCCTGGAGAAGATGATGGAACAGGAGCTGCTCCTGTGTGACTGGGTGAAGGAGTGAACCAATTAAAACTAGACTGCATTCTGGGGGGGTGGGGGAGCAGAAAAGAGGAGAGAGGGAGAGAGAGAGAGAGAGAGAGAGAGAGAGAGAGAGAGAGAGAGAGAGAGAGAGAGAGAGAGAGAGAGAGAGAGAGAGAGAGAGAGAGAGAGAGAAACACACTTTGGAGATCTCCAAAGGAAGTGAAAACATGCCTGGAAAGTGTGGAAGAAAAGCTGTGTAACGCAGCAGTAGGAAGTGAAGCAAATGCAGCTTCAACTGTGCAGCTTCCTGGTGGGGCAGGGTGTGCGGCGGAAGCAGCTTCCAAAAGGAAATTCATGTGGCTCCAGTGAGAACAGGGATCCATCCTCAAGCACAAGCCCACAGACCTTTCTTTCTCACATCCATTTGTGAAATGTGGATGCAGTGACTTCTCCCAAGGACCGGTCCTGAGTATTGGGATCTCTTTATGTCAGTCTGTGTGATTCAGAGGGCAGGAGAGGGTGACACCTTGAGAGGGAAGCCCTTGAAAAGGATGACAGCTAACACTCACAAGTCAAGGTGCTTTAGGTTGGTCTCCCGCCACCCCAGGGAGAGGGAAGGCCCAAGGAAGCAGTTGTGGAAAACAAAGTGTAGGGAAAACTGTGAAGTCACGGATGTAGGTGGAAGGCCACCAGCTCAGACGGGGAAGTTCAGAGGAAACAGATCCACTATTGGTGGCCAGGCACAGGAGTCAACGCAGGGTAACTGTGGCATTTGATAGCTCTGAGCTTGAGGAACAGCTGATCAAACACTAAAGCCCCAGCCTACTGGTACAGAGCCCAGCACCTCCAAAGTTCTAGTGGTGTCCTTAGTATCACAGCTGGAACCCTCCACTGGGGGACTGATACTCAGGAGGTATTGAAACCTCGAAGACAGGTCCTCCATCTGTACATATTTTGGTGTTGGGGTCACTTTCCACACTCCCAATGCATTTTAAAGATGCTCCCTGCCCATCTAAAACTAACAACCCAAAGGAGTATGACCTGGGGATTCTTGGGAGGGTAAGGAAACATATCCTGTCCACGGACTATAAAATTAAGAATAGCCATCATAATCCACCAGCATGCATGGAGGATAACCTAGGGAGAGAAGACAGCTAGGTGGACATTGGATGTTTGTCCAAATCAGGCTCAGGAACTCCGTAAACCATATAAAAAGTAAGAGAACACAAGGTCCACTGGCCATCATCACCCCTCCAAGTATAGAAACGGCATACTTCAGTGAAACACTTCAACGTTTTGTTTTCTACAGTTTGTCTTTCTTTCTCTCTTTCTTTCTTCTTTCTTTCTTTCTTTTGTTCTTTCTTTCTTTCTTCCTTCCTTCCTTCTTTCCTTTTTTCTCTTTCTCTCTCTCTTTCTTTCTTTCCTTCCTCTCTTTCTCTCTCCCCCTCTCTCTTTCTCTCTCTCTCTCCTTCCTTCCTTCTTGACTTTTATAATTTCAATGCACTTTTTAGCAGTAATTTTACTTTACTGTGCTTTAATATTTTTGTGGTTTTACATTCCTTAATCCTTTCATACATTCCTAAAATTTTGCACACCTTTTCATTACTGGATAGTTTCAAACAAATGTCCTTATTGTCCTAGTTATTTTTCTCGTTGCTATGTCTAATAACTAACAACTTCACATAATGCATTCTCCAAGTTCCTTGAAAGACACAAAACAGTGTAACACACTGCCTGGCTACAGAAGACTTGGTACAAGCATCCATGACCCCAAACTCTTATATTTTACATGCATGTAAAACCAGCACTGTGAGCACAATGTTGCCAATTTCTGCTACCATATAACACAGTCAGTCTTTGTGACTTACTATTGTTGAAATTAAAAGGAGAACATGACTGCTACCAGGCATGGTGGAGAGGAAGTTTTATTGTAGATAAAAGGAAGAGCATAGCCAGGTGCAGGAACATCTGGGAGAGTCCAGAGTGAATGTGACCCTGAGCCAGGCCATGAGAGGAGAAGTGGGAGGGGTGAGGGGAGAGCCAGAAAAGTAAAGGGTAGACAAAAGGGCCAGGGAACCAAAAGGGCTGGATTATATGTGGAACAGCAGCTGGGAGAATGACTGGTGAAAGGGTAGGGGTCAGAGTATGGCAGCCATACCATGTGACAGGTAGGGACTGAGAGGTGCTGGGAGAACCTGGCACCCAGGTCTGCTATGACATGTTAAATCTATACCTCAGTTAGCCCTTAATCCCAGGTTTGAGACCTAACAGACAGCACCTTCTGGTAGCAGCCCAGACAAATGGGCATAGCAGAAGGAAGATCATCTTGTCTTTGCTTAATTGCCTTCCCTCTTGCTACTGAATTAGTCTGTCTGTCTGTCTGTCTGCTGCTGCTGCTGCTCCTCCTGCTGAATCCTTCACTGATATCAGAACCACCTTTGCCCACATTTTCCAAGCTTTCATAGTGGATTAGGGAGCAGTAGCTCTCCAGGAACCTTCTGGGCCTCTAGCACCAGTCTAGGTCTGCTGAGGCACCCCAGATCAAAGACCACAAAGCTATCGGGTTCTCTCTCAGATCTCAGGTGTGAGTCTGCAGGCCTTGCTATTGCAAAACTGACTTAAATTCTTTAATACATATGTATATACATTATATACCTTACTTATCCCATCAGTTCTGTTCCCCTAGAGAACCCTGACTAAAATAGCTGAACCAGAAAAAAAAAAAAAAAAAAAAAAGCTCTAAGCTATTTGTATCCAGGAGGGATTCCCTTTGGGGTCTTTCTCAGTTTTAGCTTTCTCCTTTCAAGTTTATTTTCCTCCTCACAAATTGGGGCCTTTTGAGAAGTGAGGTCTTACCCTCAGGCGAGGTATGAGGCTTTTCTTTAATGATCTTAACCTTGTAACTATTGTAGCGACTTTCTTCCTACCTCATGTGTCTTCAACTTAATTAAAGCTCCCTCAGCCTCTGCCGTTCACCATACCACAACCTTTTCATATCTTTCTGCCCTGAGTCTGTCTGTCTGTCTCCCCCCCCCCCCCGCACCACCACCATACACCTAACTAAGAGCAGTTGGTAGTAACCACGAATTTTATCTTCTCTTGAAATTTCTTTTACCAAACAATTTAGGCCTTCATTTTTTGATTCAGCCTCACGGAAGTTCTCAGAACACAAACAGAATGCAGCCAGATTTTTTTTTTTTTATGGGGGGTAGGGTCGAATAACATGGAAAGCCTCTAGTTGGAGTTTGTAACAGAGCCCTTTTCTCCTCTGAAACATCACAAAATAGACTTGCATTGTTGGCATTTCTCTTGGCATGCTGGTCTTTTAAACTCCTACATTCAGGCCCATGAAACTCTGCCTACAGAATACCATAGCTTCTCTAGCCTGCTGTTTGAAACTGATCTGTAGACCTTGAAACTGCTTTTCCATTCCAAAAGTCTATGAATCACATGGCCAGGCTTATCACAGAAACAGGCCCACTTCTTGGTAAAAAGTTCTGTATTGCTTACTTTTCTTACTGGTGTGATGTAATCTCACCCAGGAACGGTGACTGACCGAGGGAGGATTTACACCAGAACCATGGTGGCAGGAAGGCTGGGTGGGGGGAGTGGCTCCAGCTCTGCAGCAGGAGCATTGGGCAGCTGGTCACAGGGCATCTATATTCTGGAGCAGTAGGAAGTGCATGCTGATGCTCCATGTACGTTCTGCTTATGATTTGATTCCGTCTGGGAACCCAGTAGAAACGGTGCTCATATTTAGTGAGGCATTCTGACCTCCATTAAAATGTTCTGCAAATGCTCTCACAGACACGTCCAAAGGTATGTCTCCTGAGTAAGACTAAATCTACATCCAGTCGACAATAAAAGTTATATATCCAGTCAGGCGTGGTGGTGCACACCTTTAATCCCAGCACTTGGGAGGCAGAAGCAGGTGGGTCTCTGTGAGTTTGAGATATGCCTGGTCTAAATAGTGAGTTCCAGGACAGCCAGGGCTACATAATGAGACTCTGTCTCAAAGAAAGGAAAACCAAACCAAACAAACAAACAACCCCCAAATATTATCTATCATATTGAGTTCCATCTGTGAACTCTATTTCCTTAGAATTTTGTCACTATTGATTAAAAATGTTCTTATATTTTATTTGATAGTCCTCATCTTTGCATATTTTTACATATGTTTCTAGGTTATTTATGGGTTTTGCTGTTACAGCAATCTGCTTTCTCCTCTCTGTGCAGTATTGGAGATTGAGGTTTTAAGAATGAGCTGATCAATGAGAAGATCAAATAAAAATCAAAGATTTTTTCTAAACCAAGAGATGCACAATTGTAATACAGAAAACAAGAAACACGGAGAAGCAACATAACGTGATGCTGTGGTTAGTGTTAATTCTCAACCTGGCAGAATCTAGAACCACCAGTGAGACTGGCCTCTGAGAAGGCCTGCAGGTGTTTATCCTGGTTCTGACAGCTGAGATGGGAAGTCCTGCCAACGCTGGGTGGTGTCACTTGCTGCCTGAGATCCTGGACTGTGTCTGTGGTGAAGGGGAGCATGTATGCATCTGTTTGCTGTTATTTCTTCCTGATTACAGATGTGATGTGCCAGCTGCTTGAAGCTGCTGCTGCCTCAACTTCTCCATAATGGTGGCCTGTGCTTTGAACAGTAAGCTCAAATAAACTCTTTATGTCATAAGTTGTTTTTGAAAGAAGAAAAGAAATTAAGAAACATGATTCCTCCACTCCCATGGTCATAACTTTTCATCTAATGAACTTGAAGTTACTGAAGTAAACAAAACAATGGATTAAAATTTCAAAAATTTTCTGGTAAATATGAATGACAAGGAAGAAAATACAAACAAGCAAAGTATTTCTATCCAGTTTAACAACACAGAGTAAAAATGTTAGAAAAATGGATGAGAAAATCAGCAGTATGGATAAAGACATTGTTAACACGGAAGAAAATTTTAGCAAATAAATTAAGATTTTGAAAAAAAAAACAACCACATGTTGGAAATGAAAAACTCAGTATATTAAAAAAAAGTAGTGGAAAGCGTGACCAATAGAATCAACTAAGTAAAAGGAAGACTACCAGGGGATAGAAAACATGATTAGCAAATTACTATATTTAAACATTACTAAAGGGGGAAAAGAATATAACCATAATGTCCATGAAGTCTGGGATGATAAAGAGACTAATCCTAATAATACACATATAGATAAACACTAATATATAATCTATATAAATAATTTACAGCAGAAATTTCCCCAAATGTTTTTTAAAATTTTATTTATTTATTTATTTGTTTATTTATTTAGGTTTTCAAGACAGGGTTTCTCTGTGTAGCTTTGCACCTTTCCTGGAACTCACTTGGTAGCCCAGCCTGGCCTCGAACTCACAGAGATCCGCCTGGCTCTGCCTCCCGAGTACTGGGATTAAAGGTGTGCGCCACCACCGCCCGGCAATTTCCCCAAATCTTGAGGGAACTAGATATATAAACATAAGATACAATTAAAAGCCAAAATAAATACGTTGAGAAAAGACCCTCACCATGACATATTGGAGTTAAGACATCAAAACTACAAAGCAAAGAAACAACATTGTAAATTACATGTGGAAAAGACCATATCACAATGGCAAACAAATTAGAATAACACTGTATTTATCATTACCAACTATAAAATTTGGGAAAGCATAAAATGATGTATTTTAAGAATATTAGAATATGCATAATTTAAGAGAAACTCAAGAACATTTAATAGTATCAAAATTTCATTTAGGAAAGCTATAATCACTCCAAATTTGCATTAATTTAATAATATACTCACATAGTCATTGATAGAATTACATATATAATTGAAGAAATTCTCAATCATTTTGGAGAACTTTAATACACATATTGAATGAATACACATTAAAATTACTACCTAATAACTAAGTAACATCATTGGTAGTTATCTAACATATTAATAAATTTAAAAAATGCCTTTCACATCACCTATATTCTAATCTCTTTCATCCCTTAAGATCTCGCTTCCCTTTTCATTCATGAGCCACCTTGCCAAGTAAGTTGCTTTTCTTCCCTTTGCCACCCACCCATTCCCCTACCTGCCTGCCATCTGCAAAACCCACAAGCCTAACTCTGGAAATGCTCAGCCTATGACTTCTCTTTGTTCAAGAGCTGCCTTTATGAGGTAAGTTACTTCTTTTCTTACCCATCACCCATTACACCACCTCCTGCATCCATCTCTACACCCAGCAGAATAGCTCCATACCTGCAGCCCAAGAAGCAGGTTTTGCTCACCAGCCACCTTTGCCTGGTAAGTCACTTCTTCCTTGTCTCTCTTTCACCTCATCTGTTGCCATCTCTATACCCACAGACCCAGTTCCAGACCAGTGACCTTCAAACCAATTTTTCTCCTGAGCCATGTTAACTGGTGAGACACTCTTTTCCTCTCCCATCCTTCCTGCCTTAGGCTGCCATCTCTAGTCCAACAGGCTGGGTTCCAGATCAGTGGTTTGGGAATCATCTTTGCCTGGTCCAATTAAACAGCTCGTCCACGAATGTTTCCTGCCCTAGTGCAGGTAAAAGGTCTCCTGCACTGGACCAATATAAGGCAGACCAGATTCCCACATCAGACACACAATCAAAGAAACAAGTCTACATGCCCAGTTGAAGTCACAAAAACAAAAACTTGAATGTCTAAGACAGCATGTCTCCTATTAAACCTACTAGACCTATAGAAATATTCTCTAACAGGAACTACAGAGATGAACCCTAGGACAAATAATTTGAAAGAACCACCATAAATTGCACCAGAGATTTCAAGAAATTTAGCAAGACATGAACAAAACTTCACTGAAACCCAGTAGGATAACAATAAATGCTTGAGTGATGTCCAAGAAACTATAAATGCATTACTACATGAAATGATGAAGACAGTTCAGGATCTAAAAACTGAATTCAATAAAGAGTTTAAAAACATTGAAGAGAACAAAGGCTAAGTGAACATGAATTTAAAATCTTAATATCCCAATTAAGATGTCAGGGAAAAGCCTAAAAAACAGAATGAATCAAGTTGAATAAAGATCATTAGAATAGATAAAGTAGAATATCTAGACCAAATAAGCAAAAAAAAATATGAAAAATATTAAATCAAAGGTAAGGAACATTTGAGAAATACAGGACATCAACAACAACAGCAAAACACCCCAAATATTTGAGTAAAAAACACAGATAAGGAAGAAGAATCCCAGATTAATGATGTATACTTGATCTTCAACAAAAGATTCCAGAAGAAAACTTCCCCAAGGTCTGGAAAGACATAGCCATATTGATAAAAGAAGTACACAGAACACCAAATAGAAAAGACTAGAAAAGAAACTCCCCATGGCATATCATAGTCAAAACAATAAATATACAGAACAAAGAAAAAACATTATAAGCTTCAAGAGAAAAATCACAAGTCACACATAAAGGAAAACCCATCAGAATAAGAGCTGATTTCTCCATGAACTTTGAAAGCCAGAAAGCCTGGAGCAGTTCATCGCAAGTTTTAAGAAACCAGAGATGCCAACCCCGACTATTGGACCCATTAAAATTATCTGCCATAGCTAAAGGATGATCAATGATCCAAAGAGCCAAAAACATTTCAAATCTAAAACAAAAAGGTAAACAAAATAAACAACAAATATTAAACCCACTGTTAAAGAGAATACTGGAAGCAATACTTTGAATGGAGGGAGAAATGGGCATAGCCTAGAGTCTTGAAGAAAATAAATGAAGCTATATTTAATGAAATACAAAGCATGACTAAGAACTTGAATCCAGCAAAGGAACAACAAAAGGAAGGGAATCTATCCACATCTTTAAATGATAACTCTAAATATTGATGCCCTCAACTTTTCAATCAAGAGAAATAGGCTAGATTAATGGAGTAAGAAACAAAACCATCTTAGTTTTAAAGATAGGCATCACCTTAAAGTAAAAGGATGGGAAATAGAGCAAATAGAATCAGGTGTGGCTATGCTAATAGCTGACAAAATAGACTTCCAAGTAAAACTAACAATCAGAAGAGACAAAAAAGACACATCATTCTAAACAAGGAAACAATCAAGAAAGCAATTCAATACTAAACATGTATGTAGCATGGAGTTAAGGAAACTATATACTAATGGAGTTAAGGAAACAGGTTAACACAAAACCAATAACAGTAGAAGACTTCAATACCCTACTTTCTCCAATGTATAGATCATCTAGACAAAAATAGAGAAAACTGATAATAAAACTGCATCTTATAGTTGAGCATATGGTTTCATTACTAGCATTTAGGAAGTAGAGTCAGGTGCATTCCTGTGAGTTTGAGGCCAGTATTTTCTACACAGTGAGTTCCAGTATATCCATGGCTACACAGACAGCCCTGGCTCAAAACAAACAAACAAACAAACAAACAAACAAACAAACAACAAAACATTCCTGTAACTAAATGAAAATGAAAACAGAATACAATATTCCCCACTCTGGGACACATTAAAAACAGTTCTAAGAAAAAAGTTTATAGCCTTAAGTAACTAAATTATAAAACGATAAAGAACACAAATAATTTAATGATAGAACTAAAGAATTTGAAAAAAATAAAAACAAGAATAAACCAAGCCCAAACTTAGTCGATGGACAGAAATAATAACTATCAAGGCAGAAATTAATGAAATACAAACAAAGAAAACAATACAAAGAATCAACAATCTAAGAGCTGGTTATTTGAGAAGATAAACAAGCTCATCAGACACTTGGCTCAACTAAATAAAAGAGATGGGGAGGGAGGGAGGAAGAAGAGGAGGAGTAAGAGGGGGGGAGGAGGAGAGAGAGACAGAGACAGAGAGAGAGAGACAGAGATAGGGAGAGAGAACCCAAATTAATAGAATAAGAATTTAACAGGAAAACATTACAATGGACACAAAAAAATTCAGATTATTATAAAGGAATACTTCAAAACCTGTTCTCTATTAAGTTGGAAATCTAAAAGATGAGTTTCTTGACTCATGCACACTATCAAAGTTCAACCAAGAAGAGACGACAACCAAAACAGACCCCCAAAGAGTAGTAGATTTAAACAATATTAAAAACTTCTGACTGGAAAACCAAAAATCAAAAACCAAAAACCAAAAACAGGCCCTGGTATATTCACAACAGAATTCTACAAGAGTTTCAAAGAAGAACTAATACCAACAAAAAACTCAAAAAATTGGAAAACAATTAAATTATTAAAAACAAACAAAACCTCTACAAAAATAAAACTATCATTTTCAAACTCATTCTACAAAGATTAAGGGATGGTTTATAACATACCTCAGTCAATAAATATAGTAAATCATATAATGGACTTAAACACACACATATAAAATCACACGAGCATCTCAACAGATGCAGGAAAAGCCATTGACAAAATCCAATAAGTAGGACTGGAAATCTCAACATAGTAAAGGGTCTATGACAAACCAACAGCCAACATCATCCTAAGTGGAGATTTCAAAGCAATCCCATTAACATCAGGAATGAGATAGGGCTGTCCATTATCTGCACTACCTTTCAATATAGTACTCAAAGTGCTAGTCTGAGTAATAAGGCAAGAGAAGGAAATTAAAGGGATACAAAAAAATGCCAGTCAAAATATTCTTGTCTGTAGATATGATATTACACATAAGAAATCCCAAAAATTCACCAAAAAATTCTAGAAACAATAAATAATTTTAACAAAGTGACAGGATACAAAAATTAACTTACAAAAATCAGTAGCTTTTTTTATGCCCCAATAAAAACACTGAGAAAGAGATCATGCACACACTCCTATTTAAAGCAGCATCAAAGACAGTAAAACATATTTGGCAAAACCTAACCGAACAAGAGAAAGACCTCTATAATGGCAACTTCAAATCTCTGAAGAAATAGATGAGAAAGGCACTAGAAAATGCAAAGACATCCCCTTTTCATAGGTAAGTATAATTAATATTGTGAAACTGACCATCTTACCAAAAGCAATTTTCAAATTCAATGCAATCCCAATCAAAACTCCAATAATGTTCTTCCCAAAAGTAGAAAAATATCATAGAATTCAAATAGGATCATAAAAGACCACAGGTAGCCAAAGAAATCCTGACCAAAAAGACTAATGCTAGAAGGAATGCTATTCTAGATGGCAAGATACACTATGTAGCTGTTGTAATAAAAACAATAAAGTACTGACACAAATGTAGACATGTGTATCAATGAAATAAAACCAAAAAGATAAAATAGAAGAGCCAAACATGAGTACACATAAGTATAGCCATAAGAGGCCAAAACAGACAATGGAGAAAAGACAGTATCTTCAACAAATGGTGCTGGAAAAACTAGATTGTCCACATGCAGAGGATGAAATTAGATCTCTATATATCATCCTGAACAAAACTTAGTTCCAAGTGGATCAGTGACATCAATCCAGATGTCTGAAATGCTAAACATGTTAGAATAAAATATAGGCAGTACCCTTCAAGACATAGGTGTAGGAAAGGACTTTCTGTATAGGACTCCATTTTCCCAGGAGTTAAGGTCAACAATTGATTAACAAGTGGAACCTCATAAAACTCATAAAAAGACTCTGTACAGCTAAGGCAACAAAGAGCTGAGTGAAGAAATCCACAGACTAAGAAAGACAAAGCATAATATACAAAGAACACAAAAAATAGTTGTAGATGTAACTGTTTTATTAAATAAGAAACACAGAGCCAATGCAAAGATGAAAGCCCAAGAGTCAGAGCGATAGCTAAGAGCTGAAAACCTTACCCTTCACTGCCGCTGCTGTCTTCCTCAGCAAGAGACCTACTTCCTGTCTGTTTGTCTTTTTTATAGACTTTCTATTCTGCCTTCTCATTAGTTGTAAACCCAACCACATGACCTCTTCATCACTGCCTGTCTGTACAGACCTCCAGGTCTTCTATGGTTGGTATTGAGATTAAAGGCATGTGTCTCCATGCTGGCTGTATCCTTGAACACACAGAGATGCGCATAGCTCTGCCTCTCAAGAGCTGGGATTAAAAGCATGCACCACCACAGCCCAGTTTCTGCTATGGCTTTCTATTATCTCTGACCCCCAGGCAGACTTTATTTATTAACATACAAATAAAATCACATTTCAGTACAATTAAAATATCACCATAAATAGTCAAGGAAACAAATGACCCAAGTAAGGAATGGGCTAGGGGCCTAAACAGAGATTTTTCCATAAAATGGTTAATACCCCAGAAAGTGTCATTCTTAGTAATTAGGGAAATGTAAATTAAAACAACTATGAGATTTCATTTTGGTTTTGGAGAAAGGCTAAGATCAACAAACACAACCAGCGAGAAAAGCTGTTGAGGTTGTGGGTAAATCCTTATTCATTGTTGTCTAGAATGCAATACACCCAGTCTGAGAATCAATAGGGAGAATCTTCAATAAACTAAAAATAAATCGACCATATGGCCCAGCTATACTAGTCTTTGGCATATGTCCAATACACTCGACATCCTACTTCACAGATAATTGTTCAGCAATGTTCACTGCCATCCTATTTACACTTTCCAGGAAACGGAAACAACATAAATGTCCTTCAGCTGATGAAGGGATAAAGAAAGTGTAGATACCTAATGGACTGCTATTCATGTGTAAAGAAAAGCTACAAAATGAAATTTTCAGGTAAATGGAAGAATCCTGAAAAGATTATACTGAGTGGAGTAACTGAGACCCAGAAAGACAAATACTGTATGTTCTCTCTCATCTGAAACCAGAAGAGTGTAAAAAAACCTAAAGGGGAGAGGGGTTCTTGAGAAGGGAACAGCAGGATACAGGTGGTAAGAGGGGGAAATGAAAAATGGGAGAGAGGCGATAGCTGGGGAGGAGAGGAGATCAACACAGGTTTGTGAGAGCCTGGATGCCGGAAGTCTGCTGTAAGAACTGCCTCTCCTAGAAATAACTTCAAAAACAAGCCCTGAACAATGACAGTAGCAGCAGACATCCTATTATGGAAGGGTGGGGTGTAATTCAAGGGGTTTCACCCGTAGACAAAGAACTACAGGCAATGGTAATTTATGACTGCCGAGAGAAAGAGAATTACTGTCTCCCAAGGAAAAGCCCCCTTATTGATTATCCTATATGAAGTGGTCAGCCCTGAAACCATATTCACAAAAACAAAAAAAGGACTCAGGGTCTAGGTGTGGTGGTATACACCTTCAATCCCATCACTCAGAAGGCAGAGGGGATGTATCTCTATGAGTTAGAAGCCAGCCTGATCTACATAGTAGGCTCCAGGTCAGCCAATGCTACATAGTTAGTTCTATCTCAAAAAATAAAAATAAAAATAAACTCAAAAGTTGGAAGGAAAAAAGCAGATTCAGCAGTTTTTGTTTATGTATTTGTGTATATACATATGTGTGTGCATGCTCACACACACATACACAGTAATAACCAAAGGGGGGAAAGGTTATCAATTTGCAAAAGAGGGAGCACGTGGGAGTGGTTAAAGGGAGGGGTTGGATGGAGGAAAGGGAAAGAGGAAAGTGATATAATTGCACAGCTCTTCTCTCTTTCCTCTCCTTCCCCTCCTTTTCTAGTTTTCTGAATTCGATAGGTACTTCAACTTAAAGTTGCAAATCTAAAGATTTGACTCTAAGATATACATATGAGTGAGAGCAGGAGATGTTTGTCTTTTTGGATTTGTATTACCTTACTAAGAGAAAAGGAGGATAATGGAGTTTAAGTGAGAAATCAGATGGTAGGGAGATGGACAACATTAAAGATGTTTGAAAAAGCCACATGGAAAACTTTTTTATATGGTGTGTGTGTGTGTGTGTGTGTGTGTGTGTGTGTGTGTGTACATGTGTGTCTGTGTACATGGTGTTTGTGTTCCTATAAAAGCATTGTATTGATGTTACCATGTACAGTAGCTAATGCTCCTCCCAGAAGTTGTAGGGTGTCAAGCAAAAAGCACAGCACCAGATGAGGAATACCTCCTCTTCAACTTATGGTCCTGGAGACCCCAAAAAACAATACAGAGTATTGTTATTGCTCATGTTTATCAACTAGAATTTGATGGTAAGACCCTACTGCTGAAGACATCATACATTTTGGTAACAGGACATAAAGAAATCAAAACGGTACTAGCTTCCTTTCTGTAAGAGGCTTTCATAGTACTTCAAAGTCTTATGCAGAATGCAGATGTGATATAGGGAGGGACATCAAATATCTTACCCAGCTATGAACCGTACAGTAATAACCAGTATGGCAAGATATGCCTAGGAGTTGAATGATGGCACAAACGTAATGGGGGTAACCAACCACCTTATAATTAAATTTAAGGCTTGCTTCACAGATGGAAATACTTATCTGATACTGTTAAGTCTGTCCAAGAACCCATGTTCTAAGGAATACCCTATTATTAGTTTTCTAATTGGACATAGTATCAAACCACTCTAAATTCCTATCTTTATACCCAGAGATTAATGCAGCTCTCAGACCTTTTCAAAGTTAATGCAGTCAATGGTGCTTAATGCAGAAGCACACAACTAGTCCAAGTGCAGGGAATCCATGTCTGTGGAGTGGGAAAAGTAGGTTACAACAACCACAGCTTAAGTAGAAACACACCAAAACAGGGAAAACAGTCAAAATATTGTGCAACTTTGAAGTCACCCTGGTTGGAAAAGGTTTCTGGTCTTACAGTTTAAGATTTAAAGGTTGGGACTAACTTTTTTTATTTCCAATCTCAACTCTTTGGGGAAAAATAAATGCAAACCTGTTACTCCAGAATGCTTTGTTGGAGGATGTAGATTGTAAATAAAGTGGTTCCCTGGTCTGTTTATCAGTTTTGTTATTTTGAAAGTTGTTAGAATAGTGATTGATGTGAAATTTGAGATGCTTCTTTCCTGGTCCCATTTGCTTGGAATATTTTTTCTATCCATTGACTGTAAAGTAATGGATAAAGTAATCCATCCTTGAAGGTGAAGTTTGTTTCTTGTAGATAAAAAAAAAAAGATGTATTTTTTTTTCTAATCCAATAAACTAGCTTGTATTTGTTTGTTTGTTTGTTTTTGATTGGGGATCTGGTCATTGATACTCAAAGTTATTATTGAAAGATGTGTATTGATTTCTGTCATTTTATTGATGTGATGCTTTTCTTTTTAGTACTGCTTTATGCAACAACTATGTTAACAGCATTTACTTTTTTTGCAGCTTCTTGTATGTGTTTCTGCTTCTGCTCCATCTGAAGTGAGCCTTCCGGTATACTCACTCTAGTGTTTGGTAGTCATAAATTCCTTTAGCCTGTTTGTGTCATGGAAAGGTTTACTTTCTCCTGTTATGACAGGTAGCTTTGCTATGTCCGGTAGTTTGGGTTGGTATCTGTTGTCTTTCAGAATTCCTTGACCTTGTCTTCAATCTCTGATGTTCTGTCTTCCACATGGTCCATTCTGTTACTGGGGCATTCAACTGAACTTTAGGTAGAGTTATTAAAATTTTCATTTCCAGCATCATTTAAGTTTGTGTTTTCTTTAGTATTTGTGGAATTCTGGTTTTGTATCCATCCTCCTTATTTTATTCAGCTGTTTGTATTTTCTCGGACTTCAATTGGGAGTTTATTCCAGCTAACAATGCCAATCCTGAGGCCATCAAAAGTATTCCTCTACCTACAGTGGTGAAGCTGAGGCCACATGTGAAAGATAAGGACTGTTGAAGAGGCTGAGGACTTGTCCAGTCACTACCTCTGAAGACCCTGGAAAGGGATGCGTGCTGCCCCTGGACTCCTCTGCTAGTGTCAACAAGCCTCTTCTCTCCCACACTACCGCTGGACGTTTCCTTTAGTGTTCCAGCAGTTCATCCCTCTGCCTCTGTACAGCTCCTCTGTGGACATAGTGGTGCATGTGTGTCCTAAACCCACACTCATGTCTTCATTGAACCCAAATTACTCCTTTGAAGGCCCTACCTCCAAGTCCAACTACATCTTAAAGCACCGAGGTTGGGACTTCGTCAGAGCAATCTTGAGGCTTTGATGCCTACCGGACAGCTTGCACTTGCTTGATGGCAATGCTTATGCCATCAGAAAAATACCACTTCATGTGACCATCCCTTGGTATGACTGAGTGAATCTCCCATAACCGTGATATATATTCTCACACACGCAGATTTGCACAAAGTGTTTTCCATTGCTCATGTGGCCCATCTTCCAAATACTGCCTCCCTCATTCTCTCTATGCATTGCTCATCTTTCCAAGGCTATGCTTGTAGAGTGTGTCTGTTTTGTTCCAGTCACAAAAAGGTGGTTGTCATGAACTATTGTCATATGAAGGAAAGCTGGCCTGGCTGAGCACTCACCGTGGAGCCTGAGAATTGAACCAAGGTTTTTGCCTGGTGCATCAGTGGTGAATTGGTCAAGTCTCAGAGAGGGTCATCCCTTGTCAGGGTATTATGTGGTATGTTCAGGAGGATATATGTGGAGCAGCTTTTCTGCACCTATCCTTGCTGTATGGGCCTTGCCCTTTGGTGTGATACTTCCCTACGGTGATTCCAGCTGCTTTTTTAAAGGTGGTGAGTAACGCACACTACACTGTGCTCTCTATGTGACATCCCAAGCTCACAATGCTACAGCACTTCCCCCAAGTGAGGTTTTGCTTTCCATTGTTTCAGTTATCTGCATAGTAAGCAAGTCTCATCCAATTCATTCAATCCAGTGGCTCCAACACTCATTCCTGAGCTGCTTGTAGCAAACATCTTCAGTGTCTTGAGAGCAGTCCCTGCAGTACACTCTGTGGACATGGCTAGCTCTTCCCAGGAAGTTACTGGCTCTGAAGTGCACAAGAGGAACAGACCCGGTGGCTGGCTACCCTGCTATCCACTCTGATGTTAATTTGTTCTCAGTGTAGTTGTTGAGCCTCAAATCGTTCAGATTTTGTTTCTCAATAAAAGACAGCTCATCCAGAAACTGTTCTGTCTGAAATGCCAGGAGAGAAAAAGAGACATGGTTTATCACTATGCCCATCCCAGGAGTGTGCACTGTGAGTAGCTGGTTGATTTGCAGGAGGAAACGCAGGGGGATCGAATAGGAATCTTTTAGGGATGCGTGGAGAGACAGGACTATGGCCACCACTCGCCTTTCACTCATTGAATCTTGAGCACAGCAATGAAATGCTGGCCAAGTGGCTTACAGCAATCAAGACGTTAACACAATAAACGTGCAAAACAATTAGAACCAGAAGATGACGCTGTAAACAATGTTCTGGAGTGTTCTATCCCTTTGAAATAGAAGCAGCAATTGTGTTTCCGACATCATGCAAAGGGAAATCTGAGCTCAGCACAGCAGTGAATTCCAAGGGCCGATTTTCCACATGCCTCCGTGTCACGATTTTAAAACAAAACACCACGATCATTCTCACTTGGGTTTCTAAACTGGGGTTTGGGGGTGGGAGGGGGGTGTGATTTGAGTTGAAACATGAGGGAGAAATTATGACAAGAATCAATTTAAAAGTTTGTTTTCTTTCCAGAAGAATAGAATGGACTGATTTGCTGGCCTCACTGTGGTGAGACCTACAGTTTACCTCATTGCTCTACTTATACTGTCATTTAAATTCTGTCCATCATAACTTTTAGTAATGGAATAATTAATCAGATAATTACAGCCTGGTCTTAACTGTGCTGCATTTACAGTTTCTTTAACAAGTATCTCTAGGTCTACCCTTTCTCTGGTTTATTTTACTGTAACATGGAGCTGAAACATGGAAAACACTCATTTGTATAGATGCAGCATGAGGAGTAGGCATGATGAGCATGAAGTGTGCTTGACCTGTATGCCACAGGAAAAGCCCTACACCAACATTAGTTGATACTGTAACATATATATTTATTGCTCTTTTAATGCATAGGAAAAAGGAATGATCTAATTTTTTTTTTTTAATTTTTTTTTTTATGCACCCGATGGAAGTGAGTACAACCCCAAGTCGATAGCATAGTTTTGAATGAACAGCTGCAGAGAGGAACTGTGGAGTTGGAAGGTGGGGGTAATTGCCCAGTGCTTAGAGAAAAATTATGCTAATGATAATCTCAAACACACACAGGAACCAAGTGAGTTCCAGGAAAAGGCGCAAAGCTACACAGAGAAACCCTGTCTCGAAAAACCAAAAAAAAAAAAAAAAACAAAAAAAAACCAAACAAACAAACAAACAAAAAAAACCAAAAAAAAAACCACACACAGGAATCTCACATTGCAAGCTAATACTTCCTAGGTAAGAACAGATTCCTATAAATGAAGGATGTTGTGGTGATATTTGTATCTAAGAAATAAATCTTGCCTGAAGATCAGAACACAGAGCCAGCTACAGAGTTAAACATAGAAGTCAGGCAGTGGTGGCACACACCTTTAATCCTAGCACTCGGGAGGCAGAGATCTGTCTGGATCTCTGTGAGTTCAAGGCCACACTGGGCTACATGAGATTTATCCAGTCTAGGAGAGAAACAGAGCCAGGCAGTGGTAGCACATGCCTTTAACCCCAGTATCTGGGAAGCACACACACCATTAATCCCAGCACTAGGATGGTTGAGATAGGAAGTGAAATGGCTAGGTAGAGAAAGCCATATAAAACATGAGGAGTCAGAGGCTTTCAGTCAGAGGATTCCTGGAGTTGGCGAGGTAAGAAGTGGCTGTGGCTTGTTCCTTTGTCTCTCTAATCTCTCAGCATTTACCCCAATATCTGGCTCTAGGTTTTTATTGTAAGACCACTTAGGATTCGTGCAACAGATGCTCTGACTTGGTAGTATCTGTCACTACTAATTTGTTTCCATTTTTATGTTGGGAGGTGCTTATGATTAATTTAAATAAAATAAGACATTGACCTATTAGGAAAGCTGAGGAAAAAAAGTTAAGATTGTTGGGAATGGAGGCAACAGGCAGCTTCCAAGATTTGGTCTGAAGCTTGCACTGTGCAAATGCCAGGGATGGGGCCTGGATTATAACAGAAGTGGGAAGAAGGAGACAGTCTGGTCACAAGACACATGTGATGCCATGCACACGGGCCACAGACACATGCAGTTTATACACAAGGCAGCTCTTGAACGTGTCCTATTACCCAGTGAAGTGGGTAAGATAGCAATATGAGATTGTCGGATGGTCAGAAACATAGAAAACAAGGGATCTGGTTATGCCCTAAGATTATACTGGTGCAGGGCATGCCTAAATGATGGGCTCATCACCCCAAAGAACAACTTAGCTTTCCATCCAGAAGGAAGAATTTTCAGATCCCTGGTTCAGGTTTGCAGCCTCAGAGAGAATAAAACCATCGTGATTACAGAACTTCAAAGTGTTATTTGCTTGTTATGATAAGATAGTCAGAATGCAAAGTGTATATGTGTAAAACTATAAACAATTAAAAATTTTAAATGCTTAGTTAGAATGTGATATATATATATACATATATATATATATATATATATATATATATATATATATATATATATTAGTGAGCAGCCTTAAATTTAGCTTAAATTTGAGAAAAGATTGAATGAGTCTCCAGAAAATGAGAAATTTATTAAAAGAATCTGAGAGTCAGTTAAAAAGCTACAGAGAATCACAGTGACTCTGCCCTTCCATGGTATATCACAGGTACCCAAGTCATCCTTCCCTGTCTTCCCTGTTCAGTGTAGACACACCCACAGCAGATTCCAGCCCCAGGGATTTATTTCCTCCTAAGTTCTGTGTTCTCCGTTTCAGCTTATTCTCCCCAGGTGGCTTTCCTCAGCACATTGCCAGAGTAGAGCCTCCTGGGGGCAGCATGTACATCCTGCTAGTAAACTTCCATCCTGTATTAATGTCTATGTATTCTGAAACTAGTAAATTTCACGGATAGTGAGCAGACCCATCCTTCTGCACTGTTGCTCAGGCTTTGTTGTTGTTGTTAAATTCTGTACAAATATCTGAAAAATTAAGGAATGGTTGGTATAAAACTCTTTGGGAAGTGAAAAGTGG